>NC_141336.1:6765000-7365000 GCF_037954235.1 Aulostomus chinensis | reverse complement strand
AATTGGCAGTGAGAGGAGTGGCTGCATGTAGATTACCATCTATCACAGTGCTGGTTTATATGACAAGAAAAAACTCTTTTTTTTTACAATTTTGTGTTTGCAAAAAAGTTTGCAATGTTCTCAGTGATTTATGAAAAACTGACAGCTACATTGTTTTCAATCCTCTTTGGAGTGTATATTCCCCTCTCAGAGGTTTTATAGTGCAGCACAGAACTTTTAAGAGTGTGTGTGAGTGTGTGTGAGTGTGTGAGTGTGTGTGTGTGTGTGTGTGTGGGGGGAGTGTTTGTGTGAGTGTAGTCAGAGGGAGGTAATATCTGCTGACTGATGGCATGACGACAGGCAGGTCCTGCTGTGGTTATCAGTAACTGGACTGTAAACAGAGTGAGAGAGGGAGGGCAATTGATTAATTGATTGATTGTTATCACGCTACTGATGTCAGGTTGTCATGGTGACAAACTACAGCTGTTGAGAGACAAGGTTTGTGTGGACAAAGACTTTCCTCCCAAGAAAAAACAAGAGGTGTAAAAGCCTCTAAAAGCCTCTAAAAAGCCTCACATTTCTATTCAAGTATAATGCAGAACATCATCAACCAAACTTCTGTCCTACTGCAAGTCAAGATGATCATCCACTAATCTGATGTGCGTGATTGTGATTGTAACCATGGTGACCAGGTCATGCAACCATAAGACCATTGTAGCATTGATCCAAATCAACATTGCTACATTATTCTAGTTTCAATTTCATGTTCAAAGCTGGGATGAGCAACAGAAGTAATACGAGCCACAGATAGATGTTGGGTGGCACAGCTATTGTTGGTACATCTTGGCAGGTGTGGCCCACAGAATGAAGTGGAAGTCAGCAAAAGTGTAATGTAATGACAGTCTTGATTGTTCAGTCCTCCAAATGGGATCAACTCCACTGGGAGCATCTCAGATGAGCAGCTCCGGAGGGTTTTGAAACCCATTTCAGATCAGATGCGGTGTGTTGTTTCCTGAGCTAATAAACCAATTCTTGGTCTGTTTGTGAGAGCATATCTGCACTGTGCCATGGTCAGCAGCAAGTGCAGTGTACATTACATTCTAAATGGGTGGATGACTTCTGATGGAGGTATGCTAAAACATCCTCACAGTACCATTCGTTATGCTGTCTGTAATAAAGTGGGAATGACATACTTATGGCAGTTTTTGTAGACCATTGCCAGGGGTTCCCTCAGTGCAGCCTTAAAGCAATCACTAGACCTACAATGCAAATTTAAGTCTATGAGGAAAGTACACTGTAGAGCTTAAGGCATCATCTCTTTTGTTTAGCCACTATTTAGCAAACCCTATTTTTAAGAAAACTGCTTCAAAATTTTCGAGTTTGGTATTGACATTTTATGTCAGAGAGGAAAATGTTAAAATATCTTCTGCTCATGTAAACTACAGAACTTATTTCAGGTGTTTCACCCAAAACTCATGAACTTGGAGGGAACTGGATATTAAAAAATGATGAGTTATTTCTGGGTTTTAGGACTCATTCCTGTTCTGCTCCATGCACTCACAGAGGATAGAAGTAATAAGGATAGCTTTATTTATTAGGATAAGCCCCTTGAGGAAATTCATCTCTTTTTTGAGGGGGGTTCAAAAGTAGACTGTAATGAAAAATAGAAAATAGTCAACAAGTAGTTGTACTTCATTCTGGTCTGTGGCAGTGAGAGAGATCAGCTGATGGGTGAGACACAGTGAGTGGCTCAGCCAGGGATACTTTCCCCAGTCCCATCACATCTCAACATAAAGTTATCAGTGGATCCCTACAAGCAACAAAATCAGAATCAGAATCAGAATCAGAAAGGATGATTTCCAAGTATGTTTGTACGTACAAGGAATTTACCTTGGTGTTCTTTGCATTGGCAAAAAATAAAATAGAATAAAATTGTAATCATATACACACTCAAATATACAAAAAATACAAAAATAGATACACTGTATATCCAACAATAGGAACATTTACAGTGGGATGGTGATGGGTTTAATGTGTTCATGGGGGAGCCTTGGCATTGTTCAGCAGATGCAGTGTGGATGGGAAAAAAATGTTGGCCATGCGAGTGATCCTGCCAGAGGGGAGTTTGTTGAATAGGCGAGTGACTGTCACAGTTTGTTTTTTTAATTTTGAATAGGAAATAGTTATAATTTTAAAAATTGCAAATTTGCAGACAAACAAACCAAAGAAATTAAGCACTTAGGTTCAAAAGCCGGTGGCATGGTGGTGCAGTGGTTAGCACTGTCGCCTAACATTAAGAAAGTTGCAGGGTCAAGCACCGGCTCAGGCACGGGATCTTTCTGTGTGGAGATTGCATGTTCTCCCTGTGCCTGGTTCTATCCGGGTACTTCGGCTTCCTTCCACAGTCCAAAGACATGCAAGAGGGGACTAAGCTAACTGGATACTCTAAATTGACTGTCAGCATGGCTGGGAGTCTGAATGGTTGTCTGTCTATATGTGTTGGCCCTGTGATGGACTGGACTTCAAAGGCAGCTGGGATAGGCTCCAAAATGAGACAATAAGAAAAAGAGAAGAAGAGGAAATAAAAAAAAATAAGCCTGCAAGCAAAATCCTGCATATAGTCAATGGAGCAGCAAGTTGCAGAACATGTTTATGATCCTTCTGTAGGCGCTTTCACACTGGCCACAGAGCCACTAATTCCCCCATCTTTTTTGCGGCTCAGTCTGAGAATTAGGACAGAGTGTGGCAACTTGGGGGTCAGTTTTAGCCCAGCAACTTTCCGTCAGTTGTTAATACCATCGCTGCTGGCAGCCACAGCTGCCCAGACTGTCATGGGGCTAAATATTCTTCTGAATCATCGTCACTTCACCAAGATGAGCACCTGGGGAGCCGCTGAAATCAGGGAGCTGCTAACCATCACTGGCGAGAGGGCCATGGATAACTAGCTCACGGGATTGTTAAGGATGGCTTGTTGTATGAAATGGTCACAGAGGAGCTTGGTCGAAAAGTACCACCAGGTCTGTGACCACAACAACAGCAGCACCAGATGGAGGTTGGACTGATTCTCCCAGTGTATATGTTGTACGTCACTGTTCACAGGCAACTATGGCTACACGTCACATCATATGTTAATGCCCACACAAGTGGTGGTTTTTTGAAAGAGGAATCTTACACCTCCATTTCACATAGACACAATGTCAAATTCCCGCCTCTACCGGGCCGCAAATTTGATGCATTCTGTGTCTAAAAAGGGCTTGTGTTACCATAGTGATGAGGTAGTGATGGTGATGATATTAGCAGGCGTCAGTGTTTACACCAGCAAAAGGGACATGCTGGAAATTCAACACCACAGACATGATGTTTTCATCACCTCCAGTTAGCCAATAAGTAATCTCTGGACTTCCAGAGTTTAACATCAATGAGGAGTTTATTATTAGACAGACTAGCTCTCTTCTTATTATTCCTTGCTTTAGTCATGATTGAGCAGAGCCGTTATGTCCTCTAAGGTAGATGAGACCTCTGCTTCCCTGCTTCAGCCTTCCCAATGTGGTGGACTCTGGAGAAGTGCATTAGTGCGTTAGCATTGTTGTTGTGTGCGTTGCAAGAATAACCTCATTTACCTTCATCTCACATTTGAAAAAGGATGTGATTCGCTCTTCAGTCTTTAAGTGAATTCCATCATCGCTTTCTTGAAGTTGGATTACTATTGTCATGTCCCTCATGCTTCTGCATTGCGAGTCCAGTGTGTCATTTCCCATTCAGACTTTTTGACCACAGAGCCCTTCCTCCTACCCTCAGCTTCACAGATAGTGATCATTTCAGAACTTTTTCCACCTTTAATGTGATATATATATACATATATATATACATATATACACATATACATACATATACATATATGTACATGTATATACATATATATATGTATATACATATATATGTATATACATATATATATATATGTATATATATACATATATACATATATATACATATATATATATATATATATATATATATACATGGCTGCACGGTGGTGCAGTGGTTAGCACTGTCGCCTCACGGCAAGAAGGTTCCGGGTTCGAGTCCTGGCACGGGATCTTTCTGTGTGGAGTGTGCATGTTCTCCCCCGTGTCTGCGTGGGTTCTCTCCGGGTACTCTGGCTTCTTCCTCTTCCCACCATCCAAAAACATGCAATTGGGGACTAGGCTGATTGAATTCTCTAAATTGACCGTAGGTGTGAATGGTTGTTTGTCTCTCTATGTTAGCCCTGTGATGGACTGGCGGCCTGTCCAGGGTGTACCCCGCCTCTCGCCCATTGATGCTGGGATAGGCTCCAGCCCCCCCGCGACCCTTAATGTGTAGGAATAAGCGGAAGACAATGGATGGATGGATATATATATATATATGCATGGAGAGAAGACTCTTGCCGAATGGTCTCTCCCGATCTTTACAATGTCCCAACCTTTATACCATTCAACAACAAAGGGCACATGGTTTCCCCATTTACAGTATCAATCAGCCTCGTCCCCAATTGCATGTCTTTGGACCGTGAGAAGAAGCCGGAGTACCCGGAGAGATCCCACGCAGGCACAGGGAGAACATGCAAACTCCACACACAAAGACCCCGAGCCTGAGCTGGGACTCGAACCCAGAACCTTCTTGCTGTGAGGCAACAGCGCTAACCACTGCACCACCATGCTGCCCATATCTATCTATCTATCTATCTATCTATAGATGTATATCTATAGATAGATATATATCTTGACTCCCTGTAGCTTTTCCCCTTGGCTCTTCTGGCATGCATTTCTTGTTTTGTTTAACTGCTTTGATAACACAGATCAGAGATGAAAACATGAAAAAAAATGGATCAAACTGAGGTTAAGTCATATAAAGCTTTAACTCAGAAAACATGAATTCTCAAGCATTTCAGATTTTCATGTTCTGACTGGCACCTTGTTTGTACTTACCGTCTGTAGTTGAAAATACACACACGCACAAACTTACGCCCCAACCCACCCCCCCCCCCCCCACACACACACACACACTCATTATTAAACCTCATGAACGCACACTCCAAGTGCAGGGTGTGTTAACGTGAGTTAACCACATTAAAGGAGCTCTCTAATGTGCACCAGCCAGGAAACTCAAGCTGCTCTCACAGTCACATTATAAATTTTTGATCAAATTGAGGATATTTTTCCTAACAGCTGAAACCTGATGCCATATTTTCAGACTCTGGTTTCCTTTTTCCTTTCTTGAAGGAGCTGTGGCGTGTTAATGCGGCCTCTCTCTGGTTTCTGTGTGTCGCTTCCCAATGCTCTTGTCTGAAAAGTGGTGATGAGATTTGCATCGAGCGGAGAGGCACTAAAACCATCAAACCACCGCCGTTTGGCCAGCATGACGGTAAGATTAGAAAGAGGGACTGTAACCAAAACCTGTCATCATCTCACACACACACACACACACACACACACACACACACACACACACACACACACACACACACACACACACACACACACACACGCATACTGTGATTGATAAATAGGGTGAATACACACTCGAGGAGATAGACACATTAACTTGCATCTCTGTTTCTCATGTTTCATCTCACTTTCGATTTCTCCTCTTCCTCTCTCCTTGTCAGGAAGAAGTTAATTTCATGCCTTTTTCCAGTCTCCCAGAGGTTCTTTGCAAAGTCAAGAAAGTTTGGTGAGCGACTGACCAGCAGGAGAGAGAATAAAGTAAGAGGTGGTCAGTGTGTGTTCATGTGAATGGATCACTGAATGAATGATTTTGCAGGCATTTGTTTTGTTTCAGTAAAATACTATATTTTGTGTGTGTCAGGATGGATTCACACTTCCCTTGTTTGGTTGAATCCATCTCTGGTGTACTCTAGTCCAAACAAAAGAGTTTTTTTTTCTCCAGTATTTACTCTTTTCTCCACCCATGAAACTTGACTAATTAATACAGTAAAAGTTCTCACCTTTCTCTCCTCTTTTAGGTTCATTGATGGTTGTCAAACTGACTTATTGGTGCATTACAGCTGCCTAACCAAGTTTGAGTAATACATTTTGTTTTACTTAGATTCTAACTAACTGTCGCAAGCTCAAACTGACACTCTCCATGTTGATGGATTCATCAACTGACTCAGGTCAGAGCAAAAATAACTGAGAGGTGAAAACATCCAAAATGGCAATGAGCCATCCACAAAGGTTTCATTAAGTTAACCTACTACAAGTGACCAAATTCAGATTTTTTTTTCTCTGACACAGATCAAATGATTTTAGCTCAGAGTTTAGCTCAGATTTTATTTATTTGTAAATGGGAAAAAGGCTCATGCAATTAGATTTTATCAGATCCACTTAATGTCTCAGTTGTCCATGGAAATACATCTGACATTGATCAATAATCTGTTGATGATTTTAAGGGGCGGCATGGTGGTGCAGTGGTTAGCACTGTCGGCTCACAACAAGAAGGTGTCAGGTTAGAGACCCGGCTTGGGCACAGGATCTTTCTGTGTGGAGTTTACATGTTCTCCCTGTGCCTGCATGGGCTCTCTCCAGGTACTCTGGCTTACTTCCACAGTCCAAAGATAGGCTGATTGGATACTCTATTTTGAGTGTAGGTATAAGTGTGAATGGTTGTCTGTCTATATGTGTTGGCCCTGCAATGGACTTGCCATCTGTCCAGGGTGAACCCCACCTCTTGCCCGAAAGCTGCTGGGATAGGCTCCAGCCCCCAGCGAGCCTTAACAGGATAAGCTGAAGACAATGGATGGATGGATGATTCATTTAGGGTTTACGTTGCAAGTCAGTGGATCACATAAACCGTCTCGTCAGGCTTCAAGTTTTGTCTACCAATCAGGTATCATAAGGGTGTAAATTTAGGTGTGTTGAGACTTTATCACAACAATGGCAGCTCCTGAAGAGGTTAGCATGGATGGTGGATGCAGTTTTAGCATCAGTTTTATCAGAACTGGAGAGTATTGCATCTTCAAAAGATGAGCAAAGGATGCCAATCAAGGCTTTTCTCCTTGAAAAAGATGTTTTCTACCAACTGGCTTTGGTTTCAATACTTCTTCATTTATAATGTAGTCTATAACTCCACTTAATCAAGTTGCTCTCTTTTTAAGAAGTTTTATTAAATTCTTTATAATGGCAATCTACATTGACTCGAACTGTTGTAATAAAACAAAAATGTCTGGCATTATACAAATGCAGTTTTTCTTTCATTTATAAGCTATAGTGATTTAATCATTTATCTTTCTGAACCTCAGGAATCGGGAAGGAGGTCCACATTGACCTTTGAACTTCACAGGATGTGATCCTTTGATTTTGTTTGGTTTTGTACAGCGCTGTCTTTCCCTGCAGTTTTATCTTTTTTCCCCTTCTGACTTGTCGTCTGGTGTTCTTCCATCCCTTTGTCCATCCTTCCACTGGATCTCAGAGTTTCTGTGTTTACGTTTCTCTTCATATCAACTTGTTAATGCTGGTATCAATATTGTTTGCTGCCTCTGAATCAATAAGCAGAAATAAAAACTTTACTGAGTCAATCAATTACGCTCACTTCATTTTCATAACTTGACTCCTTCATCCTAGCCACCGTGACAACAGTCTAATGATCCAGCTGATCTCCTGGGATCCCCCCCCTTGCATTAAGTAAAGAATTGTTAACGAGGTATCAAATTCTGCTAAGATGGACATTACAATGAGAAAAATGTGAGGCCGGATCGGTTTACGACTAAAACGCTGGGATGAGATCAATAACGATATTTTCCCCAGGAAAACAGCAGCCTCCCCCCTGCCTTACCCTTCACTTCACATACAATTTCAATGGCAGCACTGTGAGCCGCAACGGGAGGCAAATACGCTGACAGATGTGGTGTTGGCGAGAAGAAGGGAGTGAGGAGGAGGTCAGTGTCAGTGGCTAATTGGCTCCTTGGCCATGACACTCGATCTGGCTGATCCAATCAGAGGAGTCTGAGACAGGATGGAGACACACAGAGTTTTACACTTAGGATCTGACCAGAAACACATCATAACATGATGAAATATGATACTGCAGCCTCAGAAACCACTCCAGAGATACATCACCTCACCAAGTAAATGTTCATAAATAACAGCAATTTTTCATCTGACTGAGCATCATCAGAACATCTTCCTGACTTCAAAAGGACCTTCAAGGTAATTCCCAGGACTGTTCAAAACTTTTAACAAAGTATGCTTTAATCAATTGTTGTATAAGTATTGAACAAAAACCCTTTTTATTTGGTACATTTGTTACGTTCTGAGCTAGGGGGAGTAGACCCAATTGCAGACGGGGAACGAGGAGAACTCACAAAAATGTGTCTATTGTCACGACTTGTAAAGACGTGAGGGAGAAACTGGAGACTGGAGGCTTGAGACGGGGGACTTGAGGCTACAGGCTTGAGATGGGGGACTTGAGGCTAGAGGCTTGAGACGGGGGACTTGAGGCTTGAGACGGGGGACTTGAGGCTTGAGACGGGGGACTTGAGGCTTGAGGCTTGAGATGGGGGAACTGGGGACTTGAGACTGGAGGCTCGTGACGAGTGACAATGACTACCAACGTGAAACAGACGACAATGACAATGACAATGACGACATCAACATCAACATCAATGACCCGACACAGACAAAGGGAAACATGGAGGTGAACAACACGAGGCACAGGTGGTCCAATCACCCAGGTGAGACACATGAGGCAATCACAGGGAGGAGCACAGGAAGACAGGACACCGACTTCACAACAAAACAGGAAACACGAGACAGGGATTGTGACAACATTTTTTTAAACCAAATTCATGAAACTGAACTGGATTACAGAAAAAGCTACATAAGCATGGTTTAAGTTCGGTGCCAGTTTCAAGTGTAAGGGACAGCATCACTGACCTGCATGTATGTGACATTAGCTCATCTGCTGAGACATACATTGTGCTACTAGCTGAAAGGTCCCATGTAAGGATTTTTCCAGACATATTCAAATGGTCTCTGAGGACCCCATAACATCCCATATAAAGTTTTTTGCTTAGAAGAAAAAAAAAACACTCTAATGATGTGGTTCAGCATATCCCCTCTATTACTGCCTCACCTTCTGTGCAGCCATAGTTAATGCAAATGAGCTGTGGCTGGCCATGCCCCTCTAGGGAAATGCATGTGGTCTTTCCTTGCAGCAATGTTTACAGTCGACATTGATTGACATGGCTCTCGGTAGGTGCACAGTTATTCAAGCATATCCTGGTGATCCCGGGATGAGTCTAAGATAAGATAAGATAAACCTTTATTCGTCCTTCAGTGGGGTTAGGGTTAGACAAAAATTGGTACTGTTACAGCAGCAGAAAAAATACCAGTGCAATAAATAGCAGAAGCTATAATAAACTGCAATAAAATTATAATACACTATAATAAACTCCAATCAACTACAAGAAATTCTAGCAGCATAACTGTTGGCTATTGCACAGTATAGTGATAAGTGATAAGTATTGCACAGCAAAGTGTTAAATATTGCACACGAAAGATTGTCCAGGGTCTGGTAGGGGTGGTTACTGGGAGCAGTGCTTGTTGTACAGTCTGACAGCTGCAGGTAGGAAGGACCTGCGGAACTGCTCCTTCCCGCACTTAGGGTGAAGGAGCCTGTAACTGAAGGAGCTCTCCAGTACTGTCAGGATATGGTGCATGGGGTGGTAAACAGTGTTCAACATGATGATTCAACATGAGATGACAGCTTGACCATCATTCTCCTCTCTCCCACCACGTCTACTGGGTCCAGGGGGCATCCCAGGACAGAGCTGGTGTTCTTAATCAGTTTGTCCAGTCTCTTCTTGTCTGCAGCTGATATGCTGCCACCCCAGCAGACCACCCCATAAAAGATGGCTGATGCCACCATCGTATCATAGAAGGTCCTCCAGATTGCCCACCGCACTCCAAAGGACCTCAGCCTCCTGAGCAGAGTCTGCTCTGACCCTTCCTGTAGAGTCTGACCCAGACAGTGACTCCAGCTTATGAATGTATGTGTTGGTACTGTTGGTCGCATGCAGCTAGTAGCTAATACTGTTTTTTACAAAATGTTTTAATGAGTGAATGTGGGTAACCCTCATGCCTTCAATAAGAATACTGATACGATATAGATCAGTGACCTTTGGGCAGTGGCCCAAAAGTATTGCAAGTGGGCCGCCAAATAATTTCCAAAATAGTATGATTTTTTTGGGGGAGGGTGGAAATGTAATTATATAAAAATAAAAATATACAGAATAGTGTTTTAAATGTTATAACTCAGTTACATTTAAAAGGATATTAAAATGTTTAAATATTATTTTCATTATTTTGTTTTGTTTTTCCTTTAAGTATTAAATATGTCAACAGCAAATAAGAGATAGGAATATTTATCGGCCAGACCACTATGCAGCAGCAGCATATTGCATGTGACTTGTTTACATTTGATGCTAATGGCTGAACCTCTAGTGTGAGGATGCATAGCAAGCATAACAACAGGAAGAATTAAAAGGAAAGAGAGATAAGACACTGATGGTAAATTGACAAAAGCTATGTGATTACGGGCTAGCCTACTGAAGGTGTTGCGAATTTAAAAGATGCTGTGTTAGTGACTTCGGAGCTTCCAAACTGTTTCTCCTGTATTCAGTTCAATCCCTTATATTCAATCTTAAATAAAAAAGTATTCTGAGAATGCACTATATAGCCTCTGTATTTATGGGTTCAGAGGTGGGCCATACAATTTTTTGAGACTTAAAAGGGGGCCCTGAGTTGGAAAAGGTTAGGAATCACTACTATCGATGAAGGACCAGGATTATTTACAGGTTACAACTAATAATTAACTTTTAAACATAATATTGAAATGACCTGCTCAATGTACATTATCCCTTCTATATGTTAAATAAATAAATAAATAAATAAAGGTTGTATGCAGTCTTGCTTTTACGTCAGTAGTTGTAACATTACATGGTAACAACACATCATGAACAGGGTAAAACATGAATGAATAAGAAAATTCTGTAAATATTGTACCCAAATTCAGAGACTATGGTTGCATATACTTTACATTGTTTATTAATCACAGTTATAAATATGTTGAATACAGTATTGCACAATACATAATTACATCAATAAATATATTTTTTTAAATCAAAGCCCAAAATCAAGAATTGTGCCTTGAAGGGCTTTTCAGTCTTTACATAGTGCAACATACTCTGTCCTTAGACCCTGGATTTCAGTGAATGATGGATTTCTAACAATAACAAACTTTCTGATAAACTTATTGCTATTATCTGAAATGGAAAGAAGGGTTCACTGAATCCATATTGGCACATTCATGTCGCCTCGCAGCAAGAAGGTTCCGGTTCGAGTCCCGGCACGGGCACAGGTTCTTTCTGTGTGGAGTCTGCATGTTCTCCCTGTGCCTGCGTGGATTCTCTCCAGGTATTCTGGCTTCTTCCCACTGTCCAAAGACATGCAATTGGGGACTAGCCTGATTGGATACTCTAAATGGAGCATAGGTATGACTGTGAGTGTGAATGGTTTTCTGTCTGTATGTGTGGCCCTGCGATGGACTGGTGACCTGTCCAGTGTGTACCTCGCCTCTCACCCGTAGCTGCTGGGATAGGCTCCAGCCCACCCTAACAGGAATAAGTGGAAGAAAATGGATGGATGGATGGATGAATCGATATTCTAACAAACAGGTTTGGTTGAGGGCTGATGACTGAATATCTTTTGCAACTGCCCCAGTCATTTAGGGTATCTTGCCTACAAAAGCCTCGTCGGACAGAGATGTGTGGGTCTACACAGTTTTCTGGTGCTTGACTTGAATCATTAAGCTGAGGATGACCTCTTCTTTTTCTGGTTAATCATATTGGGCTGACATTCTCCTTTCAGAGCCTAAGGAATGTGCTTTTTCTAGAGATGATCGCCACCAGATGTTTTGGTTTGAAGCGGATCTGCATTTTCATTGTCATGCATGTCAGCAGAGTAGAGTCTTTAAGTACGGAGAAGATAGAAGAAGTAAATAAATATAAACTCCGATCATTACTATAGGAATTACAGGAAATAGAAGAAAAAAAGTCTTCGGAACAAACTGGAAGAATGACGCTGCGGAAAGTCTCTACTGGTGATGTCTGGAGTGACAGTCCGTGGTAAAGGGAGGACCCAGGCGCAGAGATGTGTCCACAAGGCAGAGCTTTATTGAATAACAGAAAATCACCTCGTACCATGGGAAAAACAAAGACTATGAAACGTTATAATTCGTAAACTAAAAGTCACTCCTAAGAGGCTGTAAAATTAGGAAACAGAAAATTACTCCAATCGGAGGACAAACAAAAGGCTACAAAACTTCCTGAGGCTGTGAAACTTACCAACTGAAAACTCTCCAGCAGGAGGAAAAACAAATGCTACAAACAGTATCAACTTAAAGCACTCCAAACAGGAGGAAAAAACTAACTAGGCTACAACAAAAAGGCACACCTAAAACAATTGGTGGCTCTATTCTAATTACAATCAGCAAACTAAACTAAGGCTATGAAATCTAACAACAGAAAATCACTCTGTAATGAGGAAGGCTCAGGCAGGAATAACTAGGACAAGACTGTGACGAGACAAGGCTTAGATGATCTGACAAAACACTTCGGCACAAGACAGGGGAGACGCAGACTACTTCACACATGAGGGTGATGGGAAACAGGTGGACACAATCAGGAATCAGGGATGACACTGATGACATGTGAGGAAGGGCAAGTGACCTGAAACGAGAGGAGAATCAAGACTTTCAAAATAAAACAGGAAATGACAAGACAGAAAACCCCAGATGAGACAACCTCACCGCGGTGTGACACGGAGGTGAAGGTGCAGTCCTTTTACTGGTTAGTGCCTTCTCCATCTTGGAGAAAGCAGCAGACACTAAAAAGGATAAAAGTGTATACTTTTAAATTGAATATATATCACATTATTTTTATTAATTAGAAAAGTTTGTTTTAGTTGATGTGGATAGCGTGTATGTTTATGTTTTTCCATCAATCCATTTTCAATACTGCTTATCTGTTAAGGGTCATGCTGGAGCCTATCCCAGCTGACTTTGGGCGAGAGGCGGGGCACACCCTGGACAGGCCATCAGTCTATGGCAGGGCCAACACATACAGAAAAATAACCATTGGCCCTCACAGCCACACCTTTGGTCAATTCAAAGTCACCGATTTATCCAACTTAGACTTTGGGAGGATGCCGGAGTACCTGGGGTGAACAACAGAACTACACACAGAAAAGCCTCAAATTCGGGCTCAAATACAGAACTTTCTTGCTGTGAGGCAACAGTGCTAACTGCTACTGCCTCGAACGTCTTCTTCAGCAAGTATCAGGCAGCAATTTTTTATAATACTGCCATGTACCTAATGCGTTTCAATCAGGAGTGACATTTCCCAAGAGTGATATGTCTTTATTAAAGGCAGAAAGTACATCTTAAGTGATTTGGCACTTAGACCCCACAAGGACACCATCCCAGAGCAAGTTTATTGTTGCCTTGACCATTTTAGAGAAGGAGTGGATGGACATTTTTAACTTTTAGTGGCTTGCAAAGAGGCTGAGAGACATATAAAACTGTCAGAAAACCAAAGAAAGATGAATTTAGCATAATGTGGGACTTTTAAAAATGCTTATTAAATTAATTCATCTGATATTAGTTAGTTTGTTAGTTAGATAGTATTTATTTATTATTGTGTACCGCCCTCCTGGTCCTTACTCTGAATTCTTATCTGAATTCTCAGAGTTTATATCCAGTTCAGTTCTCAAATCAGATAAAGTCATTATTGTAGGTGACTTCAATATTCATGTGGATGTTGATAACGACAGTCTGGGCACTGCATTTCTCTCTCTTCTAGACACAATTGGTTTCCATCAGTCTGTTCATGAACCGACTCACCGTCACAACCACACCCTCGACCTCGTCCTAACATATGGAATTGAAGCTGAATATCTAGTTGTATTTCCACAGAACGCGCTTTTATCAGACCATCAATTAATTACTTTTGAATTTGCACTATCAGCTACACTCCACTCAGAAAAAGGGTGGTTTCCAGATGTTTGTCTGATCAGGGTGTAGCTAGATTTAAGGAAGCGATTCCAGGGCCAGATTAACACTCCACAGTGCCCCTGGGCAACAACCTGTTAGTGCCCCCCCCCCCCCCCAACCCCCCAAACCCACAAACCCAACCAACACCGCGGTATCAACAATTAACCACAGAAGATTATAATATTGTCCAGTCAGCGCTTTAATATCAAACAGTCTCCAAGTACAAATTAAAGGACAGAACATTTAACTTGGACTTTCTTTAGAACAAAAACAAAGAGATTATATAATAGTCACTCTTATCTTATCTGCGTATGGCCTTTCCTTTTGTAAGCATATCTATAGCATATGCTATTCCTTTGGTAAGCATATTTTACACTGGCCTCTTTCTTGACTTTAAATGGGCAAACTGGTGTATAATATCTTCAAAATCAAGACCACTAACAAGTTTGTGTTCAATGGCCAAGAGGGAAAGTGCAGAAAGCCGTCTCTGTGACATTGTGGTCCTCAGCTCATTTTTAACTCTTTTTAATACAGAAAATGACCTCTCACCCTCACAGTTTGACACAGGCAAAGTTAGAAACATTCGGAGTGCAACATATACATTTGGACCAAATGTATATGTTGCACTCTGAATGTAGAGGGGCCCTCTAAGGATCTAGGGCCCCTGGGCAACTGCCCAGTTGCCCAATGGTTAATCCGGCCTTGAGCGATTCCATTGGCGCTAAATTCAGTGTCATGTCCCACTGTTACAGAGGACACTGTTGTCAACCTTAGTCCCTCCCAAATTGATCATTTTATCGATCGCAACAGGCACCTTAAGAACAACTTTGGACTCAATTGCCCCATTAAAAAAGAATTCTATCAATCAAAGGAAACAAGCACCTTGGTACAATTCAGAAACCAGACAGCTGAAACAAAAAAAACAGAAGTTAGAGAGAATATGGCGCTCCTCCAAACTGGAGGAGTCTCATATAATCTGGCAAGACAGCCTTAAAAGTTATAAGAACGCCCTTCATATAGCTAGAGCAGCCTACTACTCTACACGAATACAGGAGCAGAAGAACAACCCCAGGTTCCTATTCAGTACTGTAGCCAGACCGACAGAGAGCCACAGCTCTTTTGAACCAAGTATTCCTGTTTGCCTTATTAGCAATGACTTCATGGATTTCTTTAATGACAAAATTCTCCTTATTAGAGAGAAAATTCGTCTCCTCCTGCCATCTGCTGACAACATGGCACCTATAAACTCAGAAGCCCTAGAGGCAGTTGAAAGACCAGACATACACTTTGATAGTTTTTCTCCCATTAGTCTTCATGAGCTAAGTACAATAATTTCCTCCTCTAAACCATCCACCTGTCTTCTAGACCCTATCCCAACTAAGCTGCTTAAGGACTCTCTACCCCTCATTAGCAACTCTCTCTTGGACATGATCAATGTGTCGCTGTTATCTGGTTATGTCCCACAGTCCTTTAAAGTGGTAGTAATTAGACCCCTTCTCAAAAAAGCAACCCTGGATCCAGAAGTTTTGGCCAACTACAGACCAATATCAAATCTTCCATTTCTCTCCAAAATTCTGGAGAAAGCAGCTGCTAAACAGCTCTGTGACTTTCTCCACAGTAACAGCCTATTAGAGGATTTCCAGTCAGGTTTCAGGATTCATCATAGTACAGAAACAGCACGAGTCAAAGTTACCAATGACCTCCTACGAGCATCAGATGAGGGACTGGTCTCTGTGCTGGTCTTATTAGATCTTAGTGCAGCTTTTGATACCATTGACCACCATATCCTTCTACAGAGACTGGAACATGTCATTGGCATGAAAGGAACTGCACTAAACTGGTTCAAGTCATATTTACTAGGTCGATCTCAGTTCGTACAAACTAATGATAACCCCTCGGAAACCACTGTAGTTACGTATGGTGTTCCACAAGGGTCTGTGCTTGGACCAATCCTCTTCACCCTTTATCTGCTTCCTCTCGGTCACATTATAAGGAAACACTCAATTAATTTTCACTGCTATGCTGACGACACACAGCTGTACTTATCAATGCATCCTCATGAAATGAATCAGCTGACTAAACTGGAGGCCTGTCTAAAGGAGATAAAAACTTGGATGACCCATAATTTCCTTCTATTAAACTCTGGTAAAATTGAAGTCATTGTCCTGGGCCCAAAACATCTTAGCCATAGGTACCCTGGAGGGCATTGCCTTGGCCCCCAGCACGACTGTAAGGAACCTAGGAGTTCTCTTCGATCAGGATCTGTCCTTTAATGCCCACATTAAGCAAATTTCTAGGACTGCTTTCTTTCATTTACGAAACATTGCTAAGATCAGACACATCTCAAAAAGATGCAGAAAAATTAGTCCATGCCTTTGTCACTTCCTGGCTGGATTACTGCAATTCCCTCCTATCAGGCTGCGCCAGTAAGTCCCTAAAGACTCTTAAGCTGGTCCAAAATGCTGCTGCCCGCGTGTTGACGAGAACTAGTAGAAGAGACCATGTCTCTCCTGTACTGGCTTCTCTGCATTGGCTCCCTGTCAAATTTAGAATAGCATTCAAAATTCTCCTTCTAACATACAAAGTTCTCCACAGTCAGGCTCCTTCATACCTGACAGAGCCCAGTCCCCTATTATCCAGCTAGAACCCTTCGATCCCAGGATGCAGGGTTACTTGTGGTTCCTAGAGTTTCTAAAAGTAGAACGGGAGCCAGAGCCTTCAGCTATCAGGCTCCCCTCCTGTGGAACCATCTCCCAGTTTTGGTCCGAGATGCAGACACCCTCTCGACCTTTAAGAGCGGACTAAAGACCTTCCTTTTTGATCAGACTTATAGTTAGGGCTGCTTAAGCTAGCCCTTAGATATGCTGCTATAGGCTTAGGCTGCTGGGGGGATCTCCCATGGTGCACTGGGCTTCTCTCTCCTCCTCGCTTTCCTCTCTGTCTTCCTCTATGTGTCATACATAAATCATACTCATACGTATTACTAACTCGTCTTCTTCTCCAGAGCCTTCGGGCTCCCCTCATCCCAGATCCCAGGTGCTGCTGGAGGAGGCTGCAGACCTGAAGAGGCTCAAGCTGCCACCCGTAGCTCCACCTGCTCACGTCTCCATCTGTCCATCAGTCTCCTCCCTTTCTCTCTCTCTTTAGCTCTGTTCCACACTTTCCTTCTGCATATCTGTCTTCCTCCATTATCTGTCTTCGTCTCTGCCCCGCTCTCCTGCTCTCTTTCCCCCCAAGCGGTCAAAGATTGCAGATCTAGTCAAGGACTTAAATGTCATAACTAGTGCCATTTTGTGTTGCCAGCAAATGGGGCTTCCAGGGGGTTGCTGGTCTACAGAAGATGGTATTAGACCAGCCTAATACCATCTTCTGTAGAGCAGCAACCCCCTGGAAGCCCCATTTGCTGACAACACAAATGGGGCTTCCAGGGGGTTGCTGCTCTACAGAAGATGGTATTAGGCTGGTCTTTGATATACACAATAATTTCATTACACTTGAGTTTATAACAAAGTAATTTCTGTCCTCTTCATGAAATGTTTGCAATTTTAAACATGCTGAGTGAAATATGATATGTAACAGTTGTAACATTGAGTGAGGTGTGTCAAAATTTTTGCGCGCACACACACACACACCCACCAACCCACACACACATACAGTATATATACAGGTTGATTTGACCCTCATAGGCCATACTCTGAATTCTCAAGTTTTCAGCCTAACACTAAGCATTAATAGAGGAAAATCAGAACAAACACAGATTTCTCTTCAGCACTGTAGCTAGACTAAACTATACCATTTCAAGACACTTTAATCCAAGTTAGCACTTTTCCCACTTGGATATGCAGTTTTTTGACTCCCTTCACAGCAGTAGTTTATTTGAGGATTTCCAGTCAGGTTTCAGGGTTTATCATCGCACAGAAACAGCACTAGTCAAAGTTACTAATGACCCCGTACTGGCATCAGATGAGGGACTGATAGATGGTCCTGTTTGATCTTAGTGCCGCTTTTGATACCATTGACCATCATCCTATTACAGAGACTGGGACAGGTTCTTGTCATTAAAGGAACTTACTAAAGTGGTTAAGGTCATATTTACTAGGTTGATCTCGGTTTGTACTTGTTAATGATGATTCCTCTGAGACCACTACAGTCAGTTATGTTCCACGCTTGGCCAAGTACTCCTCACTCTATATCTGCTTTCACTCAGTCACATAATAAGGAAACACTCGATTAATTTTCACAGTTAGGCAGACGATACACAGTTGTACTTGTTGATGCATCCCATGAAACCAGTCAGCTGACTAAACTTGAGGCCTATCTTCTGGAAATAAAAACATGGATGTCCCACAATTTTCTTTTAGCAAACTCTGGCAAAACTGAAGTTACTGTGCTGTGCCAAAAACACCTTAGAAACATCTTATCTGATGAGATAGGTAGCCTTGACAGTATTAACCTGGCATCCAGCACTGTTGTAAGGAACCTGGGAGTTATCTTTATCAGGATCTGTCCTTTAACTCCCACATAAAGCAAATCTCTGGGACTTCTTACATTAATGGAATATACACTCCTGATAAAAAAATTTTTAAGACCAGTTAAAAAATTGCAAAAATTTACATTTTGCACTGTTTGATCTTAAGAAGGTTCTAAGTAGCGCTTCAAAATGCAAAAAAAAAGAAATGGGAACAAGAGACCAGTTTTGAGCAGGCAATTTATTGAAAACAACAATTTAACTGAAATTGGCTGTTCATTCGCTGATCAAAGGTTTAAGACCACAGCTAAAAAAACAAAAAACAAAACCTCCTAAAACAGAAATTAACGTGTCAAAAACTGACGCAGTAATGAGTAGCTCCACCATTATTGTTGATCACATCAAAAATTTGTTTTGGCATGCTTGAAGCAAGTGTTTCCAAAAGGCTAGTGGGAATGTTACTCCAAGTGGTGAAGATGGCTTCACGAAGGGCATCCACTGTCTGCAACTGATGTCCATTTTTGTAAACTTCCCTTGCCATCCATCCCCACATTTTCTCAATTGACTGAGGATGTCAGGGTGAACGTCATACCTGTGCGCGATTCAACATGGCGGCGCATACCTGAACGTAACCAAACAAGCTAACTTTTTAATGCCAATCTACACAGTTTGAATCATCAAAACCTCAAACTACGGAAAGAAATTTTCACCTCTTTCATCCACTAACAATCCCCATCAATAAAATCTGGAAGAAGAAACCGGGGAAAGTCTGCAGGAGTATGTCAACGAGTGCTACCACCGACTTGTCATGGGGAAGACCGGTAACGCGGTGACCCCACTTTCCAAAAGAAGCTGACCGTCCAGCACACCCTCATCACCCAATAAGGACTTCGGGGACATCCTGGACTCAATTGACAGGAAACTAACACGTTTCGATGCTAGACTCACTCTCGTGGAAATCCTCCACAAAGAGTTCCAGGCTCTCTGTGAGTCTCTGGAATTCAGCCAGCAACAGGTGGTCCACCAGAGGACCAACAACATCCCCCTGGAGATAGCGAGACCGGCTAACGCTCCATGGATTGTTGTTGGCTCGGCCAAGCGTCAGAGGCGGTAAAAAGAGCATAAACAAAAGCAGAGCTGTCAGTCTGGTCTGCTAACCTGGCTAAGGAAGCAGCCATCCAAACCTCCGCTCTCCAGCATCTTCCTCACCAACACACGGTCGATTGTCAACAAAATCGACGAGTTGAAAGTACTACTTGCTGAACACCTACTCGTGCACAACTGCTGTGCCTTGGTCATGATGCAGATGACTTGGGGAGGAGATCCCTGACGCCTCGATGCAGCTAGCAGGCCGCACATTGCACCGCAACAACCAGAATGCTAATACTGGCAAGAGCAGAGGTGGTGGTTTGTGCATCTACACCCATAACCACACCATTACCGAGCAGCAGCGGATATATCCAGAGGGAGCTCACATCATTGCAGGGGACTTTCAACAAAGCCTGCTTAAGGTCTGTACTGCTCAAGTTTGTACAACATGTGAAATGCCCCACGAGGAATTGCGGAATTGGGCAATAAAAACAGAATAAATTTTTAATGCAGAATATCGCAGAAATGCTGTTTTCATGAGAAAGAGGAACATAAACCTGGGAAATCGTTCCCGGGGGTCGCTAATCAGTGTGACACAACCCTTGCCACCCATCCCTATCCAAAAAAAAATGCAAACATGGCGCTCCCCCCATCTGCTAAAAAGCTATGCAATACGACGCCAACGCCTAAGTACAGAGCTGAGCAGTACCCCGGTGACTTCTATGTGTCAGGTGACGTGTTATTTTGTACATTTTGTCAACACTCTGTTGACTGGAAGCGGAAAAATACGTGTGATGACCATCTGTTTTCCAAAAGCCATATAAAAAACAAAGAAAAGCATTGCACTAATGCTAGCCAGCAGAACACGACGCCCTGACAGAAAAAATTCTCCATTGTTGTGGATGAGACTACTGATGCTAGGGATTGCAGTGTGCTAAAACTGTGACGGGAGGCACAGGAATCAGGACCCAAAATGCAGACGTTCAAGCGGCTTTAATAATAATGAAACATGGTCCTGGCATGGGTTGAGCCTGTGGCTGTTTCCTGGGGGGAGGGGTTGCCTGGGGCTCCCCGTGTCCTGGGGGTTTCTGCGTGCTCTGGTGGCCTGGTCCTGACCTGCCTGCTATCCTGGACTGAGGGTGTGATGTCCTGGCCCCCCACATCAGCTACAGTCAGCTACCCACAGCATCCAAGACAAACCGTAGCACACACATACACACACACACACACACACACACACACACACACACGCGTGTACACACATACACACACACATTCACGCATGCGATGCACAACTGACCCATAATCACACACTCAGACATTTATTTAAAAATTATATTAAACCAAATGTTAAGCCTGCACTGGATATTCTTCAACCAATGTTTTTTTTTTCTCCTTTTTTCCCTTACTCCCTTACTTTTTCTTTGTTTTTTTGTTTGTTTCTGCTATTGTTGTTGTAGTCCCCCCCCCCCCCCCTTGTCTTCCCTATCCTGTCCCTGTTCTCTGTTTCTATCCACTCCTGAGCCTCAGTCTGGTAGCTTTATCAATGAACCAATACCATTCCTAATAAAATAAAGCACAAATGGTGATAGGAGGAGTTCATCAGATTCCTCCAATGCAGAGTTAAACAAGGCACCAGGAACATTGATGCTGCTTGCCCCAGCTACTGAACAGGACAGGTTAAAAAATAATAATAATAAAAATAATGAAACACAAAATCAGTTTGAGGGGGAATGAACGGGAGGAAGCCCTCGACGACTGGCTTGAGGAGGGAGATGTGGAACACGGGGTGCACATTCAGAGAGGCTTGAAGGCAGAGTCGGACAGCGCTGGGGCTGATCACCCCTTCTATGGGATAGGGACCTATGTACCGGGGCGCGAGTTTGTCTGGAGCGGCAGATCTCAGGAGGAGAGCCAGACTTGCTGTCCCACCTGCTAGTTGGGAGCGGGTCTCCGGTGCCGGTCCGCCAGGCATTGATTAAGCTCTGCTGTCCTCCCCAACGCCGCTCTAGCCTCCCGCCACACTCGCCGCACCCAGCAGAACTGAGCCTGGACGAAAGGAACTGCTGCGTCAGTCTCCTGGCTCAGGAACAGAGGGGGCTGATAATCAAAGGTTATCATAAAAGGTGACAAGCTGGTGGCTGAGCTGGTTAGGGAATTGTGAGCATACTCAACCCAAGGTAGGTGTGTAGCCCAGGAGGACGGGAGGTGGGAGGCGACGCAGCGCAAGGAGGACTCCAGGCTCTGGTTGGCACGCTCAGTCTGCCCTTTGGTTTGGGGGTGGTAACCCAACGAGAGGCTGGAGGTGGTTCCCAGGGCCCGACAGAACTTCTTACAAACCTGGGAGATTAACTGAGGTCCACGGTCTGAAACAATATCCTGAGGGATGCCATGTAGCCTGAAGACATGGGTGACTAGCAGGTTAGCAGTCTCGAAAGCGGTGGAGAGTTTGGGAAGTGGGACAAAATGAACCGCTTTGGAGAAACGGTCAACAATAGTGAGGATTGGGTCATTACCCTCGGAGGGAGGCAATCCAGTGACAAAGTCCACTGCAATGTGCGACCATGGACGAGGTGGTAAGGGTAAGGTTTGCAGGAGCCCAGCCGGGGGACGGTGCGAGGGTTTGTTGCGTGCACACAAAGTGCACACAGCTACATAAGCTCTGACATCAGCTGCCATGGATGGCCACCAGAAGCGCTGCTGGATGGGGCTTGGGTGCGATGAATGCCTGGGTGGTAGGCTACCTTGGATGTGTCCCCAGGTGAGTACGGATGACCTGGCGGAGGGCAGCACGAACAGCCGACCCGGTGGGCATCCATCAGGAATTGTCTGTCCCTGAAGAGCTTCCTGGACTTCATGTTCCACCCGCCACTGCACCACCCCCAGCACACTCTCAGGATTCAGGATGGCTTCCGGTGAAGACTCTCTCTCCTCCTCAGTGAACTGCTGAGAGAGAGAATCCGGCTTAGTGTTCCGTGAGCCTGGCTGTTTACAGTGGGGACTGGAGGCTGCTGACGTCAACTGGGGAGATAATTGGGTGGTGGAAGGAGTACTTTGATGAACTTCTCAATCCCACCAACACGTACTCCATGGAGGAGACAGAGTTTGGGGAGTGCTTGGGGGGGGGGGTTGTCCAATCTCTGGGGCAGAAGTCGCTGAGGCAGTTAAGCAACTCCGCGTGGCAGAGCTCCGAGGGTGGATGAGATCTGCCCTGGGTATCTCAAGGCTCTGGATGTTGAGGGGCTGTCCTGGTTGACACGTCTCTGCAACATTGAGTGGACATTGGGGGCGGTGCCTTTGGTGTGGCAGACTGGGGTAGTGGTCCCCATCTTTAAAAAAGGGGACCAGAGGGTGTGTTCCAACTGTCGGGGGATCACACTCCACAGCCTCACTGGTAAGGTCTATGCCAGGGTACTGGAGAGGAGGGTCAGGGCGATAGTCAAACCTCAGATTGAGGAGGAGCAGTGTGGTTTTCGTCCCGGCCGTAGAACCTTGGATCAGCTCTTCATCCTCGCTAGGGTGCTGGAGGGGGCATGGGAGTTTGCCCAACCAGTCCACATGTGTTTCCTGGATCTGGAGAAGGCTTACGACTGTGTTCCCAGAAACACCCTGTGGGGGGTACTCCGGGAGTATGGGGCGGATGGCCCTTTACAAAGGGCCATTCGGTCATTCTACCGGAGGAGCGAGAGTCTGGTACGCGTTGCTGGCAGTAAGTCAGACTTGTGCCCAGTGAGGGTTGGACTCCGCCAAGGCTGCCCTTTGTCACCGGTTCTGTTCATAACCTTTATGGACAGAATTTCTAGGCGCAGTCGGGTGGTGGAGCGGGTCGAGTTCCGTGGCGGGAGGGTGTCGTCTCTGCTGTTTGCGGATGACGTAGTCCTCTTAGCGCCATCAGGCCACGACCTCCAGCTCTTGCTGGGACAGTTTGCAGCCGAATGTGAAGTGGCTGGGATGACAATCAGTACCTCCAAGTCTGAGGTCATGGTCCTCAGCCGGAAAAGGGTGGTTTGCCCACTCCAGGTCGGGGGGGATGTCTTACCTCAGGTGGAGGAGTTTAAGTATCTCGTGGTCTTGTTAACGAGTGAGGGTAAGATGGAGCGGGAGATTGACAGGGGGACTGGGGCGGCGTTTTGAAAAAATCAAAATATCGTCAATATATATGAACACGGTTTTGTTAAGCAAGTCTCTTAGCACATCATTTACAAGGCACTGAAAGACTGCAGGAGCATTTGTTGGTCTGAATGGCATAACTAAATATTCAAAATGTCCCAAATGAGTGTTAAAGGCAGTTTTCCACTCATCTCCCTCTTTGATCCTGATGAGGTGGTAGGCATTTCGAAGGTCCAGCTTGATAAAAACGCTGGCCGTGTGCTGAGGGCAAAAGGTGGAATCGATCAGAGGGAGGGGGTACTTGTTTTTTACAGTAATGTCATTCAAACCTGTGTATTCTATACATGGTCGTAGGGATTTGTCCTTTATTCTCAACAAAGAAAAAAACCAGCACCCATGGGGGAGGAAGAGAGGCGAATGAGACCGGCGGCGATATATTTCTCAATTGCCTCTCGTACAGGTTTGGAGAGGTTGTACAATCTCTTGGTGGGAAGAGGGGCGCCGGGGAGCAAGTCCATTGCGCAATAATATGGTCGATGAAGAGGCAGGGTGGAGGCGGAGGACTTACTGAAGACCTGTTGCAGGTGATGATAGTCAGGAGGAATGTTGGTTAAATCTATTACCACAGGTGCTGGGAGCGGGTCTGCGGATCTGGCAGGAAGAGCAGAGCGAAGGCAGTGGGCGTGGCAATGTGGGCTCCAGTTGCAAATGGTGGCGGTGGACCAGTCCACGTGCGGATTGTGTTACTTCAGCCAGGGGACTCCTAGAATGACTGAGTTCAGGGGTGAGGAAATGACGTATAGTTCCAGGTGTTCGTGATGGTTGCTGGACAGGACCAGCTTCACTGGCTCGGTCCTGAAAGTCCCAAGTTCTAACAGTTTCCCATCCACCGTGAGCACCTCCTTGGGTGTGGAAAGTCCTAAGGTGCGAATGTTATGTGCCTTAACAAAGTTACAGTCTATGAATTTGTCGTCCGCTCCCGAATCTACAAGCACTTGCACTGGGGTAGAGTGATTTAATCCATGAATAACCCCAATACCTGAATCCTTGAGGCTGAGGAGGAAGAGTGAGTCCTGTCTTTTGGCAGGTCGGGGAAGCGGGAAATGAAGAGGCCTCCTTGGCCACAGTAGAGGCAGAGCTCGTCCCACATCCGGTGTTGTCTTTCGGCAGGGGAGAGACGGGCCCGTCCCAATTGCATGGGTTTGTCAGCAGGTGGGGGTCGTGGCTCGGGTGTGATGGGTGATGTTGGGAAGCACTGGGGTGGACCCCAGGAAGCTGATCGATGAGTCGGGGGGACGCCGTCTCCTCCTCGTGTCCTGTCGCTCTCTGACCCTCTCCCTTATCCTGTTGTCCAGTCAAATGGCTAGGTCTATGAGGGCATTAAGTGAGGTGCACTCTTCGTACACCGCTAACTCATCCTTAAGTTCCCCAGTTAACCCCTTAAGGAAAAGCGCCTGAAGAACTGAGTCCCCCCACCCACTCTCGTACGCTAAAATACGGAAATTCACTGCATACTCTGACACAGAACTGGTTCCTTGCTGCAGGTCCAGTAGTTGAGCGACTGCCTGTCTACCCTTTACCAGGTAGTCAAAAACCCGCCTCATTTCCTCAGTGAACCGATGATAATCATTAAAGATCTGTACCTGCTGGAAAGAGACGGCTAGGGACCAGGCTGCTGCTTATACAGTGAGCAAATTCATTACAAAAGCAACTCTGGATTGAGGAGTTGCGTAGGTGTGTGGTTGCTGATTAAATACAAAGCTGCACTGGTGTAAAAACTGGGAGCACGTGCCTAAGTCCCCGGAGTGCCTGGCGGGTAGTGAGATATATGACTCTCGTGTTGGCGGTGAGACACTGGCTGGCAGATCGTCGACTGGGGGAGGGGAGCGGCAGGTCCCGGAGGTGGAGTGAGGCGCTCCTGTAAGGCTGCAAGTTGGCCTCCCAGTTGTGAGACAGTGACGCCGAGCTGTCGCCAGTGCTCCATCACCTGCATTAGTGAGGAATCGTGCTGGTTCACCTTGGCAACTTGTGATGACAGCGCTCGCTTAAAACTGTCTGACTTGGCTGGGTCCATGTTGGCCAGATGATTCTGTGGAGGCACAGGAATCAGGATCCAAAATGCAGAGAGACGTTCAAGCAGCTTTAATAATAACGAAACACAAAATCAGTTAGCAGGGGAAAAAAAAAAGTGCAGTTCTAAAAGAAAGTACAACAAAAATATCCCAACTAAAAATCACCAAACAAAGTGGGACACAAAAAACAGGTTCTTCTCAGAAAACAACTCCAAACAGTGACTGAGCACTGAAAAAACTCACAGACTTCAAGAAACAAACAAAAGGAGCAAAAGCGTGGCGAGGCCGGAGATCAATGACAGCATAGGTTTCTTTCTGGAGCATGTGGCAATCATCTGGCCCTGGAGACAAAGAGAGAGTGGCTGAAGTACTGGGATGATTAGAAATCAGCTGCGGTTGTGCTGGGAGCACCGTGCTCTCACAGATCGACCCACCCCTCGCCACACCTGCAAAGATAGGAAAACAAACAGGATCAGATGTAACCAAAAACCCAGAACCATAACACTAAACATCGTTATTGGTATGTTAATTTAACAGCCTAATATACAGCATAGTAGTTGTCACCGTGTGTGTGTATATATATATATATATATATATATATATATATATATATAGATAGATAGATGTACTTTAATGATCCCAAACTGGGAAATTGTGTGTGTGTAATAAGCTAAAGAGATTAGACATTTAAAACTAAGTGTATGTGTCGAGTTTTCCGATGAAATCTTCCCTACTTGAAAGGGCTCAAGAATACACAAGTGGTATTACTCTTGGTTTGACCATTTATTTTTAAGGGACCAATTTGTAGCAGGTAATAATCCTTGTATGGAATAGGAAATAAAAAGGTTATATTTCAGTTCAAACAATAATTTACATTTCACTTCAACATTAGCAAAATTATACTAATTATGCATAGCACAATTTACTTGTAAACAATACTTTTCTATTCATAATTTACACATTCGCACCATTGCATTCAAGTTTTGGACTATGTATAAGTAGGCTAAACATGCAAACCAAGCAAACACTCAACACTACGTTGCTAGATTGTAAACGCTACCACTACTGCAAGCAACAGGCTTTGCCAGGTAAGTGTCCATCAGTAGCTTTACAAGTTGCGAAGTAAAACGGTTACACAAATCAGAACATTGAGGCAAAGAAACATTGTCTTACCGGTGGCCTGTGTATTCGTTGAGGATTCTATTCGAATGCTGTCAGTTCAGATCTACCGGCTTTTAAAGGAAGGACTGTCAAATAAGCGCACCTGTGCTCTATACGCAACTCAATTGAAAGAGAGACGGCAACTCTTTGCCTGAACATAAAACTAGAGTAAACGTTCATGATTGGCCTATTTTAAGATTTAGTTTCACCTCATTTTGTTCTTTACTTTTAGTGGTTTATAAACACAAAAATTCTTTTAGAAACAAATTACATTGGAGAAATTAGTTATTTTAGGCACTTTGCTCATGTTGAGCGAAACAGTAAGAGCTAATATGTTTGTTTTCTTCTTTCATGACAGGAGTTGAAAACAAGTATTTTCTGGTGGATGTAGTTTTCATGGACAGATGCAACTTTTCCAACGTTTCACAAGCAATAATAGCCTCCCTCCAACAACCTCGATGTGCATGATGTCTGGGGAGTAGTTATAGACAACACTGCCTACTGTATAAAAGCATACAGGGAGGGCCTGCAAGGACTGATGCCCAACAGCGTACATATGACCTGCTCTGCCATATCATCAATCTGGTGGGTGAGACGTGGCAGCATTTCAAATACTTCTCTGATGTTTCCTCACTTGTGACATGGATGCGATCTGTCTTCTTCAAGAAGCCAGCCAGAAAGCGAAGATGGGTGATCTTCCTCATCAACAAGGAGATTGTGCATGTCAAGATTCCTCCTGAAGCTGTGTGTACCAGATGGAAAAGCTGGTTTGAGGCTGTCAAGTATTATACAAAGTATGTTCATCCCTATAGAGATTTCCTGTTGGCAGAGGACTCAACAGCCATGGCAGTAAAGAACATCCTTAGCTTGTTGGAAACAGAGGAGAAGGTGCAGACCCTCACTCTCAAGCTAACCTTCATCTCAGAGGCCTGCTCCAAACTGATGACATCCCTGACCATCCTGGAAGGAACCCACAGACCCACAGCAGTGTCTGCATACAATGTCATGGAGGAGCTTGGCTCTTACCTGGTTAATGGAACAGCGAAAACATGTGGATATGGGCCCGAGATAGATGAGCTCCTGAGACAAATGAAGATTCGAGAGAAGAGGGAGTTGCTTGACAATCTCCATGAAGCCTTCCATTTGGCTTTCACAAAGTTCTCAAAGCACTGGGACCAACATCCAGCCAGAGAGGTTTACAGGCTGCTGAGGGTGTTTGATCCCAGGCAGGCTCCAGCAATGGAAAAGCGGATTGAAGCCTACACAACACTGAAGCCCATGGCTAACCTCTCACCAGAGCTAAGTGAAGAGTGGATGGCCTTTCAACACTGTGTCCAGGGAGGCCCTACCCACTGATATGGAGCTTGCAAACTAATTGAGAGGCCTGAGTACAAGATTTCCAAGAGTTGCAGAAGTGGCTGTGCCCTACATCTACTTCCCAGTCAGATCAGTTGACTGTGAGATGAGCTTCAGCAAATACAAACTCTCCTCACAGACAAGTGAGAGACACTCACTGAGCTAAACACAAAGAGGCTGGCAATCATGTATTTCAATGGCGATGTCTCTGTTAGGTGGGACACTGAAGAGACCAGATGCCTCACAAGGACTAACTAGTCCTACAACTTGAATATTAGTTCTGAGTCACTTTATATAGTTGAAAGTTGTTTCAATTTAAATTTCATAACTCAGGAACTTCCTGCTGCATTTTGCCTTGTTTGATGCACTTTATGTACTGTGGAAAAGATTGTTTTAATATTTTCTCTGTTACAAACTCTGAAATTGACTGTGTTTTGTTTAAAGTCAAGTATACTTTAACTTGAAGAAAAAAGGCTAATTGAGAACTATTTTTTTAAATATGTACTCTGTTACAAAATCTGACGTTGAGTGTTTTGTTTACAGTCATATTTTTTAACTTGAAGAAAAAAGGTTAATTGAGCACTTTATTATAATTCATATCATTTGTTTTTACTGGAAACATTTTTTAGTTGAAGCACTTAGTGCAATGTTGTGTTGCATGATGCAGCAATAAAGTATTGAGGAAAAGTGCAATATTGTGTTGCCTCAATGAATGTAAGGTCATTTCTATTTAATTAGTGTGCATTTTATTCATAAACATTATTTAAACACACTGTTTTGTGGTAAAATATAAGTAAAAGGTAAAAAAAAATGGAATTCCATAAAATTAAAATGGACAAAACGGAATTTGGGAAAAAATAAAACGGAATTTGGGAAAAAATAAAATGGAATTTATAGGGCCCTAGGTATGGGCGGGCCTGAAACAACTCACTAACTACAAAGGCAGTGGGTCAAATATGGTAACAGACTTCTCACTAGTGGAAGAACTTAAGTCACTTCTTTGCCCACTTTGGAAAGACTGATAACACCTCCACCACACTCACACCCCCATCCTCAGACTCCTCGGAGCCCAGCCCACATGCACTCACCCTCCAAGAACATCAGGTCTGCAGTGTGTTCAGGGCAGTGAACCAGGAGAAAGCTGTCAGGCCCTGACAGCATACCTTGGAAGGGTGCTCAAGGCCTGCACTGACCAGCTGTCCTCTTTGTTCACCAAACTCTTCAACCTCTCCCTGTCACAAGCCACTGTCCCACATTGCCTGCAGTCAACCACCATAATCCCGGTCCCCATGTCCACCACCATCTGTAGTCTGAGCGACTATAGACCCATCACCCTCACGCCTGTGTTGGCAAAATGCTTTGAGAAGCTGGTCTTTAAGCACATCAAGGATTGCCTCCCCCCCAGCTTTGACCCCCACCAGTTTGCCTATAGGGCAAACAGGTCCACCGACGATGCCATCTCCACAGCCCTCCACTCCGCCCTGCACCACCTGGAGAATCCTGGGACTTCAGTCAGGATGCTTTTCATTGACTTTAGCTTGGCCTTCAATACCATCCAAGCTGGCTGACTTGGACTTCACCGTCCACCACAAGCTCCTGGATCAAAGACTTCCTCACCAACCGCCCGCAGACAGTAAAGAGTGGTAAGAGAAGATCTTCCACCCTGTCGCTCAGCACCGGCTCTCCTCAGGGCTGTGTGCTGAGCCCTCTCCTGTACACCATCTACACTCATGACTGCACACCCACACATCACACTATTATCAAGTTAGCCAACGACACCACTCTAGTAGGGCTCATCACTGAGGACGATGACACAGCCTACAGAGACGAGGTCCGGTGACTGACAGAATGGTGTGACAACAATAACCTCACACTGAACACCAGCAAAACCAAAGAGCTGGTTATGGACTTCCAAAGGTGCAAGCCTGACCCCCCCTCCCCTCTGCATTAAAGGTGACAATGTAGAGAGGGTGTCCTCCTTCAAGTTGCTCAGGACCCACATCTCTGAGGATCTGTCCTAGGCAGCCAACACTACATCTCTGGTCAGAAAAGCTCAGCAGTGCCTCCACTTCCTGAGGGTCCTGAAGTGTACATGAATAGGCTGCAGACAGACCTGCTGGTCTCCTTCTATCAGGCAACAATTGAGAGCATGCTGGTGCACGCTATCCCTGTGTGGTACGCTGGCTGTACTGCAGCTGATAGGAAGAGACTTCAACGAGTCACAAGAACTGCAGAGAAAGTGATCAGCTGCCCCCCCCCCCCGACACTATCGCCAACTCTAGGTGTCTCACCAGAGCCAGGGCGGTCATGAAAGATCACCACTCTAACCACCACCTGTTGTGTATGTTGTCCTCCAGTGGGAGGGTCTGATCCATCAGGAGCAGAACGAACAGACTTAAAAACAGCTTCTTCCCTTGGGCTGTTAGAACTCTCAACTCCTCAGAACCATGTCTAAACCTGCAACAACCTACATCACAGCCTAACTTATTAGGGCCTGAGCCTGAAGGTACTTCAGGCAAAGACCCTATTATGTTTTTGTAACTTATTATTATTTATTATTATTCCCCCCGTACATAGTCCCTCAAACCAGAACACATCACTTTTTACACTTGTCACTTTTTTACTCTTTACTTATTTACTTTTTACTATTTCATCTGTATCATTTTCTATATGTATACTTTGCACCGATGTGGCCATGCAGCTAATTTTACTGTCCAGGGAACTGTTCAGTGACAGTAACGTGTCTTGAGTCTTGAGTGTATTGCCTTGGAGGGAAGAGACCGGACAACCGGTACCCCAGACCCATCATTGCAAAGTTTGAACACTTCAAGCAGAAGGAGCTGGTGAAGAGCCGGGGCAGGGAGCTGAGAGGAACGGACTTCAGTGTGAACAATCAATTCACAAGGAGATGCTGGAGTGCCACAAATGCCTGTTCCCTGTCAGGAAAAAGTTCATTGACGGAGGATCCCATGTTGTCATCACAGTGGACAAACTAGATGTCAACAGCCAGCTGTTCTGTGATCCAGAGATCACCCCTTGGATCTATTAAAGCGCGTCTCCTCTCTCCACCCGAGATTCACCGGATTCACCAGATTCACTCGAGTATGGTAATAGTATGGTTAAGGTAATGGATGAAGGGAACACCAATTTCTCTCATTCATTGTTTTTTTTTCTTTCAAAACTGTGTTAATAATGTAAAAATATACAAACGCACATCGCATGTGGTAGGCTACAACATGCTGATCTCGCTCACAAATAATGTTTATTTATGTCACCCCATTGTTTTTCCTGTTGTTGTTTTGTGTTATACTTTATTTATGAATGTGATATTTATATGGTTCGCAGTGCAATTATGTAATATGCAGTTACATTTGCCATACACATGCACTCTCTTCTTCTCTGGCACTACCACACAAGCACACTCACACACACACACACACACACACACACACACACACACACACACAGGTACACTTTTTCTTACTTACTCACCTACTTATTTACACTCAGATTAGTTTAGATACAAATTACAGTTTGTCACTTGGAATGTATGCAGAATCGGTTTACATGAAAAACGGCTAAAAATTTTAACCTAACCCATTTTTACCTACACAATTTATAAGCAGACATTATCCTATTACAGGAAACCCATCACCTAAAGTAGGAAATCATATATTAAGCTCACAGTTCCCGCACACATACACAGCTAGTAACACCAAACAAAGAGGCGTAGCCATTCTAATTCACAAAAATATTAGGTTCACTTGTAAGAACACCATTGTAGACCAAGAAGGTAGGTTTATAATAGTCATCATATCCACACACAACACAGAGGTATGTATTGCCAATATACAGTATATGGTTCAAATGTTGATGACCCCTCCTTCTTCCACAGCTTCTTCACAGCACTTTCAGGCCACTCAGACACAGCACTTGTAGTAGGAGGGGACTTCAAGCTGGTATTCAACCCACAAGTGGACAGAATCAGTAGGGCAGTTAGTCAACGCAATTGCCAATCATCTGATATAATAAAGCAGTGTATGAGTGATTTTGGTCTTTGCGATGCTTGGCGCTCACGTCACCCCACACTAAAGGAATACACCTACTACTCGCCAGTCCACCACTCTTACTCCCATTTAGACAACTTTTTAATTAGTAACTTAACTGTGAAGGACATCTGCGACACCAAGATCCACCCCATTGCCATCAGCAACCACGCACCAGTCACTCTGACACTCACAAAAAAAAAAAAACAACCTACAATACCACTTTATAAACAATGGAGATTTAATACATCATTGCTTAAGGACCCCAATTTTATGAAATTCTTTAAGGAGGTATGGACAATATTCTGTGAAATAAATGACCAGCCTGATGTCTCAGCATGTGTGCTATGGCAGGTGGCAAAAGCAGTCATGCGAGGCAAAATAATATCTTACTCTTCATATAAGAAAAAACAGGAGAACACTCTTGAAACAGAATTAAACAAAAAAATTAAGCGTTGGAGACAGTTTATGCCACCTCCCAAGAGGAACATCTACTGTGAGAATTAAGAGAATTAAAACTAAAAATAAATTATTTACTCAACATCAAAACACAATTTCAGCTGCAGAGATTACGCTTGGAGAACTTTGAATTTAACAGTAAATCCAGCAGATTTTTAACAAACCAACTAAAACAGAACAAAGACAGAGCAACAATATCCTCCATAAAGCGCTCCACCGGGAAAATAACCTGTGACCCAGAAGAAATAATTTACATTTTCAGGGAATTCTATAAAAAACTTTATTCATCCGAGATTAACCCCTCCAAATCCAGCATCGAAACCTTTCTGAGCACAGTTGACTTGCCAAAATTAAATCAAGACCAAATAATGGCTCTGGAGTCACCTATTTCGATCGAGGAACTTCAATAAGCCCTCAAACAAATGCCAAACACGAAAGCCCTGGGACCAGATGGCTTGCCTGTAGAATTCTACAAAGAGTTCTTGCCAGAGCTTGCACCAATATTCTACAAAATGTTTACCGAAATGCAGGAAACCTCGACCCTTCCACCCGACATGAACTGTGCGATTATTAGCCTTCTCATTAAAATGGACAAAGACCCAGCACTTCCATCAAGCTATCGTACAATATCACTTATAAATGCAGATATTAAAGTTATCTGCAAGGCGCTAGCTAGAAGACTCGAAAAAGTAACACATCACATAATACATCCTGACCAGACCGGGTTTATTAAAGGACGGCGCTCTACCAACAACACACATAGACTTATCAACCTGATAGACTACTGTAACAGTCAGAGCAAGGATGCCATAATTGTCTCCCTAGATGTAGGAAAAGCATTTGACAGGGTAAATTCTCCTCACCACATTCCAAAAGTTTGGGTTCAGAGATAACTTTGTGAGCTGGATCAAAACATTATACTGCTTTCCCAGTGCTTGTGTTAAAACAAATGATCAAACTTCTCCAAGCTTCTCTCTCCGGTTGTCCACTTTCCCCTTCCCTTTTTGCTATATTTATAGAGCCACTGGCAGCTGCAGTTTGGCTGAACAGAAATATCAAGGGAATTGATACAGCAAATGTGATCCATAAGATAAGCCTTTATGCTGATGATGTATTACTTTTCCTTAGAAATGCACAATCATCTCTCCCCGAAACGATAGCACTCATTGATAAATTCTCAACCATCTCTGAGTACTCTATTAATTGGAGCAAGTCGACTGTCCTACCCATAAACTCAGGTTTCCAGAGTACGTTAGCCGTACCACTACGGCCAGGAAACATTAAATACCTGGGTATCAACATCTCCGCCAAACTTTACAACCTGACATGGCTAAATCACATCAACCTAATTAAAAAAAATAGAGGGTGACCTCACCCAGTGGAGGACACTACCCATATCACTTATGGGAAGTGTAGCAACAGTGAAAATTATGATCTTGTCAAAAGTTAACTATGTTTTCTCGATGGTTCCAACCCAACCTCCCCGGACTTCGTTCAAATCACTAGACTTTAACATGTCCACATTTCTCTGGAAAGCTAAACCACCATGTACAAGCTTAAAGATTTTATAAAAGAGTAAAGACCATGGTGGCTTGGAACTGAATTTTTATAATTACTATTTAGCCAATAGATTACAATATATATATACTAAAATGGTTAACGCCAAACTCATTAGACCAAGCATGGCTCAAAACATTTTGCAAAGAAATCCGAATCTCTGATCTCCCCTTTATCAGTCCTATTGTCAAGCATCACAGCTGCTTTAAGTGTATTAGCAACAGCAACACTCTCACAGCTTGGTGGGAATTCCTCAAAAGAAATGGGCTCTCGAACACCCCTTGCAGGCTCACGCCTATCTGGAACAATCCTGACATTCTGCAGAGTAAAAAATCAATACATTTTACAGCATGGGTTGAAAGAAGGGATAAAACATCTAAAGCTTATTTTCCAAGACAGCAAATTCATACAATTTAATGAAATCACAGCAAAATTTGGTATTAACAAAAATAAATTTCTGGCATATCTTCAGCTCAAATCTATAATACAGGCATGGTTTGACCTTAGCCAGTTGGCTTTAGAGCTTCCACCCAGAATAACAGATTTTTTACAGCTTTCACCACTTAAACTACTGTCTAAAATTAACTCGATATTATTTACAACAGATCTAACAATCTCTATTCCTTCCTCCAAATGGGAGAAAGATCTGTCGATCAACCTAGACCCTAACTTTTAGATACAAATCTTCTCTAACACATTTAGAATGATTCAAAATGGCAACCTACAATTAATAAATTACAAGGTTCTCCACATACGCCCGATGGGCCTCACACAAACTAACATTTGTCTGTGCGACTTGCTCACCAGACTGCTATCTGCATGCTATTTGGCTTTGTACAACTGTTAACAATTTTTGGCAGTGGGTTTGCGAAGACCTATCACGGTGGTTAGGGTACCCCATCCCTACCTCCCACTCATTTTGTCTGCTAGGCGACCTCATTAATTTTAAAATGGAAGTAAACAAATCCTGCATGCTCCTCACTGCTCTAAGTATCGCAAAAAAGGCCATCCTGATAAACTGGACATCCAAGAATAACCTAAGCATTACTCAATATAGAAAACTTTTATTAGACCACATTTCCATGGAGAAAATGTCTGCTTGGGAGAAAAATTGATCGGCAGAGTTTGAATGAATCTGGTCCCCGATAATTAAATCCATCACGTAGTTTCAATGGGGGGGAGCTGGGCTTTGTGGCCCTGGCCCCGGGGCGGGTGGCTATGGACTCAGGCTTCCTTGGGTGTCCGGCGGCTCGCGTCTGGGGGCTGCTTTGGGTCTCACCTGCGTGGGATGGTGTGGAGGATGTGGGGGCTGCTTCCCCTAGTATGGTGGCCCCTGTGGAATTGGGGGTTAGGGGTCCTTGGGCTGGGTTGGGGCTTCCCCTGTAATGCGGGTGGTCCAGGGCCTGGGCCCCGGTGGCTGGGGTCAGTGCCGGTCTCCCGGCGGGGTCCCACAGTGGAGGGTGCGGTGTTGGCCTGGTCCTTGAATGTTGGCATGGCGTGCCGGGGCCCGCTGTGGTGGTTTGGGGCATGGTTGCCCCTGGACGCTGGGAGGAGGTGGGGAGGGTGGGGGGAGATTGAGGGGAGTGGGAATGGAGAGGGAGGTGGATGGTTAGGGACCTGGGACCTGCCAGCATGGGACCCTGCCTGCACCCCCGTGGGGTCTCGCCCGCATTTGGGTGGGGTGTGCCTACCTCCGCCCTGTCCTTGGGCAGGCTGAGCCTTGGCGCAGCGTCTCGCACAGTCGCCACTCTTGGACAATGGGAGGATGTGAGGGAACATATAAGGGCTGGGGGCTGGCCTCCTCGGTGCAGATCAGACTGGGTGCCCTGACCATGAGCTGCCGGCTGGGGGACCCGCCATGCACGATGGGCCTGGGTCCTCCCTGCCCTCACATGACGGGATGGTGGACTGGCCTTTGAGGACATTTTTTGTATTTGAAACCCTTCCTTTGCAGATGCCATCTGATGGATATTGGGCTGCAGTCAGCACCAGTAATAGCCTTAATTTGCGACAAGGATCATCTCGTGTCTTAACAGACAGACATTCGGATCCTCTGACTCAGTGTTGGTGAGATTTTTTTGGGGTCTACCACTTGATTTTTTTGTTCCATAACCCTCAGGATCTTTTAAGAAATGTGTCTAACCACGTTCAAAGACAGTGAGCTTTTTTGCTTTTGCCATTAAGAGATCTTTCCAGTGTGATTACTTAACAGAAAATGACATGGAATCCAAATTTTTGCACAGATTTTGGCTTTTAAAGGCTGTGGTCTTAAACTTTAGACCAGCGGATGAACAGCTCATCTTTCAGTTAAATTGTTGTTTTTCAATAATTTGCCTGCTCACAACTTTTGGTCTCTTGTTCCCATTTCTTCTTTTTGCATTTTAAAGCTCTACTTAGAAACTTCCTAAGATCCAACAGTGCAAAATGCAAATTCATGCAATTTTTTAACTGGTCTCAAGATTTTGATTAGGAGTGTAGCTAAGATCAGACACATCCTGTCTCAAAAAGATACAGAAAACTTGTCCATACTTTTGTTGGTTCCATACTAGATTACTGTACTTCCCTCCCATCAGGTTGCACTAATACATCCCTAAAATCTCTCCAGCTGGTCCAAATTGTCTGTGTATTGACAAGAACGAGTAAAGGAGACCATATGGCTCCTATACTGGCTTCTTTGCATTAGCTCCTGGTAAAATTCAGAATAGCATTAAAAATTATCCTTCTAACATACAAAGCCCTTAACAATCAGGCAACTTTATATCTGATAGAGCTCATACTTGTCTCCTATCCAGCTAGAACCCTTCGCTCCCAGGATCCAGGGTTATTTGCAGTCCCTAGTGTCTGTAAAATTAGACCAGGGTTACTTGTGGACCCTATTGTCTTTAAAAGTAGAATGGGAGCCAGAGCCTTCAGCTATCAGGCTCTTCTCCTGTGGAATTCTCTCTCAGTTTCAGTCCAGGATACAGAGACCTCCTCTACGTTAAAGAGCGGACTTTAAGATGTTCCTTTTTGATTAAAGCATATAGTTAGGGCTGGCTTAGGCTCCCCTTTAGATATGCTACTATGTACGGTTTGTACATCAATTAAACCTAACACTTCAAAAGATCTCCTCATAAATTTTTTTTTGATGAAAGCATTTTTTTTTTTGGTTAACTATAAGCAGTCACTACATTTTTCTCAAACTCACTCAAAAGAACACTTGCCCCAGCCAAAACATCAAACAGGTTCTCAGGCCTCTCACCATATGGTGGAACTTCAAAAGAAGGATAGTCAGGGATGTGTGGATTTGGCACAAGGAACTGAAGGAGTTTTTAGACAACAAGAGAGATGGGACAGATTGACAATCAGTAAGGCTACTCCAAGGCTAGTCAATGCACATGCAGGAGCATCAGTTATTAGAATTCTTTGAGTTTTTTTCTGAGCTCATGCCAGTTATACTTAGCAGTGCAGTACCTTGATGGATCTTCCTACATCTCCACAATGGCACAGGAGCAGAAGCATGTGAGGAGCAAGCCATATCTGTTTTTATTCTAGTTATCCTTGTTTTGTCAGAATTTGACATAAACAATCCATGAAGCGCCGGCACAGTGGTTAGCACTATCTCCTCACAGCAAGAAGGTTCAGGGTTCGAATGTGCAATGGGATGTTGCAGATCTTCTGCATCCTGTTGGTAAATGGTAAATGGACTCAATTTTATAGAGCGCTTTTCTACCTTAGCGGTACTCAAAGTGCTTTGCAGTGTCATCTCATTCACCCATTCACACACACGGTGGAGGCTGCCATGCAAGGTGCCAACCTACTCATCAGGAGCAATTATGGGTTCAGTATCTTGCTGAAGGACACTTTGACATGGTCACCGGGGTCAGGGATCAAACCAGCAACCCTTTGGTTGCTAGACGGCCACTCTTCCCCTGAGCCATAACTAATGTGTGAAAATGCCTTACTTCATTATACATGTTTCCGAAGATGACTTTAGATTCCGTCCCAAAGAACTCTTCCATTTTGTCAAAAATTAGCTCTTCTCTGAGTACGTTATTCACAGTGACTGGGACTATTTCTGCTGTTAGTTCTCACCTAGGAATAGTGTTGACCTTTGTTGGATACAAACACAATTTACCCATGAGGCAAGCACAATGAACATCTTCATCCTTATTCTTTGGACTCCAATTAGAAAACTGTCCATTACCTGTGGTGCTTGCATCTGAAAAAATAATGCAGTTCTCCTTTTCACACCCTTCTAAAGTTTGCAGGCTAATAGCATCTGGCTATTAGTGTATTCTCCAATTGGACAAGAATTGCTCTCCAGCTCTCCCACCATGGTCTCAGATGTTCTGGGAGTGGATCGTCCCATCTGATTCCTTGCTGACATGTTTCTTGCGGGATTTATTCACACTGAGGTTGAGTAGCATATTAATGGGACTGTGGATGATAAACCACGCTGTGTAGGAGGTTAATCTTTAATTGTGATGTTGAATGTGAAGTGACCTTCAATGCTTCAATAGATACCTAGTGCTCTTTCTTAATGTGTTTCACTGAAGTTTAGTCAGCTGATTTATTTCATGTGGATGCATTGATAAGTACAGCAAGAGGGAGCAGTCTCTCAAACTGGGCACCTCGGTACACCTGTTAGCCGTACTATGGTTCAGCTTTCTCTTTTTTATTCCCATAGTCTGGTTTCCCGAAAGAAAATTCTAAATCATATTAAACAGGAATTAAATTATATTAGCATTGAGCTGCTGCTTCAAATAAAGGTTTATCACATTCTGTTAGATTCATCCTTTCATACCAGAGCAAATATTTTCCCCACTCACACATTTCATATTTGTGGATCCAGGCAAGGTTAGATATTATCAAATAAAACATGTAATTAACATAAAAATGTTACGGTTACTGTCAGACCCACTGATTAATTGCAATCCTTTAATCATATATGATTATCAAAAAGTCACAATTGTAATTCATTGTGTGGCCAATTGTGTTTGTGTAACTCTGAAGCAGCATTTTTTTGTTGTGTAAATCATCAGCTTATCCTGAATGTTTGTCTACAGAGAGCACTCAAGGGTGAACTGTCATGGCACTGAGATCAGAGACTCTTTAGTCTATTAGATGCTCGGCCCTCAACTCAAGTGCTGCTGAAGAGGGGTCAAACACACTTAGTGGGGTCAAGAGGAGGATTAACCCTCACTTCCTTTTGTCAGCTGACCCTAAAACTTTGTTGAAAATGCCATTTTTACTGATGGTATTTGTTTAATTTTTTAACTTGCTCTCCAACCCAGCCTCCATCCCACTTTCTCTCAGCTTCCTATCCAATATTTGATCTGTTTTCCTCAGCAAAGTGTCTCATTAGAATTAATCACAGTCTGATTTTATCGCGTCCTGTGGTGAAAAGTGACAGATTTGCCGATTCTGAGAGGGAGTATGTGTGTGTGTGTGTGTGTGTGTGTGTGTGTGTGTAAATCAAAATGGAGTCACTTAGTGTCAAAATCACTCGAGAAAAAAAATTACAAGGTTCATTTGCATTTTTATTGTACATCTTAATCCCCATCTCCATCATCATCATCGTGTTGCTGATTTTATACATGTTTTGTACATGTATGATGGCCCACCACACACACACACACACAATATATACATATACACACACATATATATATATATACACATATACACACACACACATACACATATATATATATATATATATATATATATATATATGGCTGCACGGTGCTGCAGTGGTTAGCACTGTCGCCTCACAGCAAGAAGGTTCGATGTTCAAGTCCTGGCTCAGGCACAGGCTCTTTCTGTGTGGAGTTTGCATGTTCTCCCCTTGCCTGCATGGGTTCTTTCCAGGTACTGTGGCTTCTTCCCACCGTCCAAAGACATGCAATTGGGGCTAGGCTAAATTGACTGTAGGTATGAATGTGAGTGTGAATGGTTGCTTGTGTATGTATGTTGGCCCTGCGATGGACTGGCGACCTGTCCAGGGTGTACCCCGCCTCTTGCCCGTAGCTGCTGGGATCAGCTCCAGCCTCCCCCCCCCCCCCCCCCCGGAAAACTTCATAGGAATAAGCGGAAGACAATGGATGTATATATATATATATATATATATATATATATATATATATATATATATATATATATATATGTGTGTGTGTGTGTGTGTGTATGTATAGGCCAGCAATCTCTTCTGTACTGGCCTTCACATACTCAGTAATTTTTTTTCATAAATAAGAAAATAAAATTATTATCCATAGTCTGTTCTCTTTATGTCATAATATATCCACTTAGTTGTGCTGCTTCTAGTGTTGTGATGTATATTATGGTATATGATATGGTTTTATCCAATCATATTTCCATTAACTTGTATTGTCAGGTTACATGAAATCTACCTGAGGCCTTCAGAATCAACAGAGCAGGCTCTTGTGCGCCGTAAGTAAACAGACATTTTCAGTTGCAAAATCAGATCTTGAGTCTGTGACACAAAAGCCAGCTAGATGGTCTTAAGTTGAACTTGACATGCGTCCTGGGACTCGTAAAGCACTCTTGAGAGCCTGAAAGGCATCATTTTGCAAAATATATGAATTACATCCCGAGATACGTTGGCTACCAACAGGTATTGCTATATTTTTTTACCCTTGATGGCTGAAGGAGAAGATGAGATAGATTTGGTTCCAGATATATTTACCACGCCATTTTCAAGACAGATCTTTCATGGAAAGCTGGATCCTGTGAGAAGAGGTCGGCCAAACCCTATTCTAGCTTTCAGCATTAGCCTCCATGTCCATAGAAAAGGACTTGACAGAACTGAAACGCACAGATAAACTGTACAACCGAGCCATTGAAGTCCATCGTCCATCAATTGTCGTCTTCCGCTTTCTATTAAGGGTCGCGGGGGGGCTGGAGCCTATCCCAGCATCTACGGCGAGAGGAGGGGTACACCCTGGACAGGTCGCCAGTCCATCGCAGGGCCAACATACAGAGACGAACAACCATTCACACTCACATTCATACCTATGGTCAATTTAGAGAATCCAATTAGCCTAGTCCTAAATTGCATGTCTTTGGACAGTGGGAGGAAGCCGGAGTACCCGGAGAGAACCCACGCAGGCAGGAGAACACACACAGGCCACAGTGCTAACCACTGCACCACCGTGCAGCCCCGCCATTGAAGTCTTCTTGAGAAAAGAAAGGAGGATGGATTTTAATTTAAAATAAGCAGGCACTGTGGAGGAGATCTGTGTTTGTGAGTGCAAGTATTTCATTTTTCTTCATTATACGTTTGTCATCTTATTTCTTTAGTACTTTAGCAACTAGCTGTTGCATTTTCCCAAAATGCAAATGAATTGGCATTGTCATTATAAAGGATTGGAATAGTGGTTAATATTACTTTTATAACGGAGGAAAATATACACACTTGGTCTTGACTGTAACAGAACAGAGAGTTCTTTATTAACGCATCCAAACCTACACCACATACATTCATTTCTTATTGTATCCTTCAGAATAAGAGCACATTTACCGGCATTAGTATTCAGCAGTTTACAAAATAAACTGTTTTCCTTTATTTTCAATGAACAGTTTGTTTCGTTATTGTCAACAGTATCTTTGGTCTTAGTGTTCTTCTCTAGTTAATTGTGAATGCGAGTTTTTTGATTTAAATTCTCTGGAAATGAGGTTTTCTCAACAAGTCTACATTAAGGTGATGTAATGTTTGTGATTCTGTATGGATTCTCATACCATGGTGTCATATTGATGGTGTTATGAGGTGGATTAATGTAGGTAGGACTAAGTAGTAAGTCACTGACGGCCTAGGTGTGAAATACACGGCCCAATGGACTAATGGACTGAAATTTCTTTTAGGAGTTTATGTGTGTCCTTTATATATATATATATATATATATATATATATATATATATATATATGCCTTAAATCCTTTTCTCTGCAGTCTAATATTTTTTTGAATTTTCTTCTGGACAGAGGATTTGATGTTTCCCAGACATACCCGAGCTCACCGGAGCGGTTTAATTTCCTCCAGTATCTTTGATAATGCTGGTAGTCAGAAATGGCGCAAACATAAATCCTTATAAACCTATGATGAATAGTTTTGTGTAAAGGAAGAGAGAAACAAAATATCCATTGAACATGGTGTAATGTGATTTAATATGAGCATCTTTTAGAAGATATTTCTCAAAAAGAGGTTAAAACTTGTGAAAATGAACTGATTAAAGTACTGTGCCGACTTCTGAAAATGTCCACCCTTCAAGCAGGTTTAAGCTGAGCATGTTGATGTCTTTTGAACCATGTCTCAGTGGATTCCTGCTGGGCAGCCTGCAGACCATCAGTTTGAAGCGGTTACTCATTCAGATGTTAAATCTTTCAAGTCAGAGAAGAAAGAAAAGCTTAGAAAATTATTTCAGGAAACAACTGTTTAACCTCAGCTGACCTGCTCGTAAAAGGAAGCTTCCACTCTGTTTTCCTGTCGACCCGCTGTTTTGCCCTCTCGCCTCCTTGACCTCCTGATCACCTCCCAGCTCACACAGGAAGCAGCCCTAAGACTCAACAGGTACATGTGTTTGTATTTGTTGTGTCCTACTGTGTTGCTGACCTAGAGATCACCCGTGCTGCTAATTTGCAGCTTTGTCTTGCTGCTGATGGCACAGCTTCGACTCTGATAGGCTATGAGTCACTGAGGAGGTTGGGGGTGATGACAGCAACTTTGTATGAGAAGAAAACAGTTTGTCCACTTGCATCCATTGAGGGGAGGTGTGTATGCAGGTAAGCTGTTGTCCTCTTATTCCTTAACACTATTACTCCTAATGTGTCACACTCTCACATTTTCCTACAGAGGTCACCAACAAACTTGATGAAATCCCATCTGAACTTGCTGTAAAACATTCAACAATGATTCTGGTACCATTATAGAGGGATTAAGGGCATCATCTGATAACCACACTTAACAGTACCTACCAATTCCTCCAAATGGTTCTTTTACAAACATTCAAAACCAACATGTATTCATGCTAATATGGTACATACTACTGCTACTTAATGACTGGGTTCGTGTCCAAAATACATTTAAAAACTGACAAATATTGATACGGCAGTATATTCTATCATGCTTGTGCTACACAATGACAGCATTACTGTTAAGCGTACCTTAGAAATAAGATTTAGGTAAGTTAATACACTAACATGCAACAGAATGACTGGATCCCCATCTGGCAGAGGATATAACCTTTTTATTTATTTTTTTCACACATGTAACCATTTAGCCTAAAATGTTTAGCTCTTTATCAAATGTTCACATGGTGGGTAAGCCTTAATTTCTGGTAGGTTATATACTATATTTACATGCTATTAAGTGTCAGCGACTAACATGGCTACTGGCACCATTCTCAGGATCACTTTGCCTCAGCAGTGAAAAACGATGCAGTATAGTAACACCATCGTAAAGTTTAAAATTTGTAGTGTCCTGGACTTGTTGGCCTCAAGGGGCCACTAAAGAGTTGCCCTCCTGGAGCCAACTTCCTGTGCTCCATCTCAGCTGACTGATCAGCTGAGAGTCTTGATTGGTGCTGTAAAGCCTCCTGCTGTCAGGCTATTTGTTTCTCCACCTGCAGCCCCCCACAGCAAGTGTTCAGGGGTTAAATCCACAGCCCGCTGGGCTTCTTGTCGTCTTTTGTCACTGCAGACAAAGGACTGTCCTTACGTCCCTCTGTGGCTCTTCAGAGACATGTCGGAGCGCAGCAGCAATCTGTCTGTGCTTGATGAAGTCGCCTTTCAGACGGAAGGAAAAACAGTCACCTGACATGATTCCAAATACCAAGAAAATCCTCATCATCTTCATCAGCACTTGACACAATCAAGAGTGAAGAAGACACTTTTTGAGCTGAATGATTTTACGTGGGGGTATCAGTATTCCTCAGGAATGTTACAATTCATCACCATCATCATCTTTTTGGTTCACTAACGTACAGTACTTCAGTATAAGTTAAGGTGCATGTTAGGTTAGTTTTCAATAGTAACCAAACTGTTTTGCTAATGCCTTTCTTTTTGACAAATGCTGTCTTCAGTGGGGTCCCTTTTACCGTGTATAAAGGGATGAAAAGTTTACAAGTTGTGGACACAACTAACCATGTCTGAAACATGTTTTCCCCCTTGAAGGAAGCAATACACTTAGTCTGGTTTTACACTGAATTGAGTTTGTGTGTTTAAAAAAAAAAATTAGCAAAACATTTGAAACTTGTCTGAAACTCAGCTGCCAAAACTACATAACACTGATTTGAATCGACGGAAATAATGCACTCACTGGAGGTTCACTGGGTCATACTCCTTGAATACAGTGTGAAATGAGCCATCGGTCTGTATTTAGAGTCCTTCATGCCTCATTTCCACATGTGGATGTTTGGGACCCATAGATCCATTAATACACTTGGAAGCCTATTTATTCCCTGTTGGTGAAGCTCCTACCTTCAGTTTATCTTTTGATCTGGTGTCTCAGTCTTTTGAAAAAACAGAGCTTTTGCAGCAGATTTGGAGCAATAACAAAACCAACCGGCTTTGAGTTAAATAACAGGCTTTTGCATCGCTTCAGCTCTCTGAAGGGCTCTATGATTTCGCTGTCAAAAAAAACAGACAAAATTAGCCATTCACCATAGGCTAATCATTTCTGTCACTGGGGTGTACTCTGTTAAAACAAATGAGATGCCATCTTTTAGAGTGTGTATTCCTCCCTTATATTTATAACAAAACAAATTAATGTCATATTTTGTATGATTTGAGTAAATAAACATCTAAAATAATCTCAGTATGCTGAGCTAAGCTTATTTATTTTCACCTATAGAAAGAAGGCAGACAGGCATCAGATATAGGTCTATCAGAGGATAAAAGTGCAGTGAGAGAGGGTGAAAGCTCAGATGAGGAGGATCCCGATGAGAAGGGACCCAGACACAGCATAAATTGGGCAGTTGACACAGGTGGGCAAAAACTGACAAGTGGGGTTCAGAGGTTTTATAACTAGGTAAAGGTGGAAGGATAAATTTCAGAGATGCGTTTCAACTGATATACGTATATGACTTTTTTTTTTTTTTTTGGCTGAGATTTGCTAAGTGCAAGTGTTCTCATATGAACTCTCACAATTGTGCCAGATTATTAAGAGTGTCTTGTGTTTACAAAACACGCTGTTTTTTTCTCCAAGCTCAAAGCAAGTTTTCACCTCACTTCACTTGCTTCAGTAATTTTAATTATTTGTTTGTATTAGCTTTGGTTGGATCATGTGCAGGGATGTGTCAATATCAAAATTTCACAGTACGATAATACATCGGTATGAAGTCCACGGTGTGGTATTTTAAAAAAAGAGACATGAATGCTGTAGGCATTTAACAATGATATGACATTGAGCACTGTTGAAGACAGTGCCATAGGTGTTACACTGACCTGAACTGGGTCTGGATCCGAGTACTGCAGCCACAGACAGGAAACCAGTGATGAAGGATAATGCCCTGAAGGCTATTTTTTAAATGAAATAGGAAAAAAAAAATTACTCTGTATATTGTATCCAGGACTGGATGGACAGATTTTAGTCTATAGTAGGCCAAACTTCTGGATCTTATTTTGGTTTCTTGACAAGTTCAAATTACTACTGTTATAAAGGACTATGGAATGTGACCATTTAGCAGCAACAGACAGATCATATTTTAGGGAGTGGTGCTAACTAGGGGTAACGCATTAAAGTTCATAAAATCATTACGGCAAAGAGATACAGGAATACTTGGCTCAATAGAGCTGTGGCTCCTTGTCAGTCTGGCTACAGTGCTGAAGATAACCCTAGGGATGATATTTTCCTTTATTATTATTAATAATAATAATTATTGTTTATTATTTTCTTCCACTTATTCCTGTTAAGGCTTGCGGGGTGGCTGGAGTCTATCCCAGCGGCTTTCAGGCGGGAGGCGGGGTTCACCCTGGACAGGTCGCCAGTCCATCGCAGGGCCAACATATATAGACAAACATTAACACTCACAGTCACAACTACGGTCAATTTAGAGTATCCAATTAGCCTAATTTTTTATTTTTAATCTTGCACACAGACTACAGTTACAACTGGGCTGCAGTGTGTGTTGCATTGGAAGGTAATCAATGTGCTGCATTGTGGTAGTTGTAGATTTTCTTCCTTTAGAGCAAAAGCAAACCTTTGTACTTTGTTTGGGGTCAGAGGGCAACAATGAAAAAAATCAGACTTCACATTTAGAACTAGGCGACCTTGTGTAAACTATACCTTCATATCTACAGCAGCAAAATGAAACAAAATGCTTCTTAAAGGGATATTTTGCTGCTGTAGATATGAAGGTATAGTTTACACAAGGTCTTCTAGTTCTAAATGTGAAGTCTGATTTTTGTCTACACCTTTTTTCAAAATGGTGTACACATTGAATAAAAATGACAGAGTAATAGCAGCGGTTTACAGATTAACTCCACAGCATTGCAGATTTAGTTAACAAGTAACCTCTTGAGAACAGGGTCCCTGAATGTGGGGGTGAGTGAGACATCTTCCACCACATATGGGTTGACACCTTGCATGGCAGCTCATCAGTGTATGTGTGTTTGTGTGTGTATGTGTGTGTAAATGGGTGAATCACATGACACTATAAAGCACATTGAGTACCGCTAAGGAAGGAAAGCACAATATTTAATGAGTCCATTTAACATGAACCCAAATGTAGAGACGAGACAGGGTTTTGAGAACTTGAAACAATGAACAAGTGAGAAGTTGAACAATGAAAATTAACGAAACTTGCAAATTTATATATTTACATATTAATGATCAATATACATATTAAGAAAACATTAGAGACACTGACAAGAAGGTGAATGGCACAAAGAACAAGAGGTAAAATAAGCAGATTTTCTGCAGTTCGACTAAAGGAGTAGTAAGATGCACAAAGAGACGCTCTCCCAGATACTTTGCAACTTACCCGCAAACTAACTCGATAACTTAACATTACACGGTGGAAAAGATAGATGAGTGGGAGAAGGAATACCAGAAGCCAAAAAAAAACCCCATTGAAAATGAACCCAAAAGACTGGCTGGAAGAAGCAAGACAACAAAAGCTACAGTGACAGCATAGCAGTACATCAAGCTAGCACCGGCGGGGGCCCAAGAACAAGCATGGAGGCGGGGGATATAATCAAGGCCATTAACCAGTTGAAAACTGAACTCCCGCTCAATGTATAACTGACAATAATAATGGCCAGGTTGATCCAACCATCTTATGGGACACAATTAAGCAATAATGAGAGGGAAATTTATCTCAACAACAGCATTTTTAAAGAAATTGAAGAAGTCAAAATATGACGAATTAGATAAAGAATTGAGGACACTGGACAAACAACCTGGAGATGAGAATAAGGACTTAACATGTTGAATCAAGGTTGTAAAAAAACAAATATTAATAATTTAACTGATGAATTGGAGAAGAAATTGAGATTCGCTGAACAAACTTTTTATGAATCAGGCCCAAATTACAAATTCAATACACAAAATCAGAGATCCCTCAACAAATGAAATTACATATGATCTCGAAGAAATTGATAAAATCTTCAAATCTTATTACAAGACTCTATACTCCCAACCTGAGATAGTCAATCAAGACGTCACAGGACAATTCCTAGCATTAGTGGACCTCCCCTCCTTAAGGAGGGTGCAGAATGAGTATTTAACTGCTCCTATAACAAAAGAAGAATTAGATATAGCAATAGGTAGGTTGAAGACCAGTAAGAGTCCGGGGAGTGATGGCTTTCCAAATGAATGGTATAAAAAGTTTAAAGAAGAACTCGCCCTGGTAATTTTAGATTCATTTAATTGGACACTCGAAAAGGCAGTAGCACCACCATCATGGAAGGAAGCTGTGATATCAGTTATCCCTAAAGAAGGTAAAAATACAGAAGACTGTGGATCCGTCAGTCGGATATGTATTTTGAGTGTGGATTATAAATTTTTTCATGTCTATTATAACCAAAAGATTGGAATGTTTTCTACCTGACTTGTTCTTGTTGACTAAGGATACTGCTCTGGGGAAGAGCAGCAGTACTGTCCTCCAGTTAAGGTGTTAGATCTATGGCTCCTGTCCCCCTCATCTGACAGGCGCCTCCTGTGGAGTGGATATCCAGGAGGGCGGCGACCTCCTGAGAAGTAAAGGAGCCCTGTGGAGACGGTACCGAGACACTATCCTCCCCTGAAGGGTTGTCTGTGTTTACCACAGCCTGACAGTGGTTTGAGTTTCAAAAAGCCTACTCATCAACGCAGCCATCTACTTGGTCTAGGAGCAGCTCAGAGGGCTCTGTCACAAGGCAGTGACTGATACAAGACTGGACAAACAGCTCTAGGCTTAGTGCGTCGGCTACCACAGTCTTGGTGCCGGGGACGTATTTTAGGTCAAAGCTGTATGAGGCACACCCTCAATAAGAAGTATCAGAAGATGGGGATTTGAATCAAAGCTGTCATTGTATGCAGACGATTTATTGCTTTACTTTTCAGATCCACTGAATTCTATTAATACAACTATTTCAGTGATACACAAGTTTGGTCAGATCTCTGGACATAAACTTAATCTAACGAAAAGCAAATGCTTACCCATAAATAAGCTAGCTATACAAATCCCAGACCATGCTCTACCATTTCATATCTCTAGGTCAGGATTTAAATACTTAGGTATCAATATAATGCCTTCATTTAATAACCTCTTTGATTAAAATTTTGCACCACTCACGTCTAAATTGAACTCAGATTTGCAAAGATGGGATGTTCTACATCTAACCATGGCAGGCAGAGTGAACTGCATGAAAATGAATGTTTTGCCAAAATTTTTATTTTTATTTCAATGCATTCGTATTTTTTTGCCAAAGTCTTTTTTCTGTAAACTTGACAAACTTATATCTAGATTTATATGAAAAGGTCAAATCCCTAGAATTAAGAAGGACTTCTTACAACGATTGAGGTTGGAAGGCGGGTTGGCTCTGCCAAACTTCAGAGTTTACTATTGGGCAGAAAATTTCCACAAAATAGCATATTGGATTCAGTCTGCAGATACAGACTGGTGTGAAATGGAGTACATGTCATGGGTATCATCATCCCTTCCTGCTCTGGTTTCATCCAACCTTCCAATGAAGATTTCCAGGTTTATGTCCAACCCTGTGGTAATATCTACATTCAAAATATGGGCTCAATTCAGAAAGCATCTTGGCTTGAAGGATACTCGGAAAGGAAGAGGTTTAGTGATCTGTATATTAATGGATCCTTTTCTTGTTTTGAGGACTTGTGTTCCAAGTATGAGCTTCAGCAAAAGGACCTGTTTTGCTATTTTCAACCTTGCCAATTTGCTAGAAACCACAGCTCACAATTTCCTACCCTCCCGAGTGAATCCTTCTTGGAGTTAATCTTGAAGGCTCCTTTTTTTCTGAAGGGTTTTACTACACACTGTTATACAATCATTATGAAAACGGACACTGTCAATCTGGACAAGATCAGAAATCACTGGGAGAGCGAACTTGGAACTGAAATCTCAGCAGACGCTTGGACTGGCGCTTTAAAAAAGAGTGAACAGTAGCACGTCTTTTGCAAAACTAAGTCTCATTCAGTTCAAGGTTGTCCACCGCTTGCATTGGAGTAGAGAAAGGATCTCTTCCATTTACCCAAATATTGACGGCAATTGTCTTAGATGTCACATTAATGTGGCAGATTTGATTCACATGTTCAGGTCTTGCCATCTGTTTACATGTTTTTGGTCTGATATATTTGATGTGCTGTCAAAAGTCTTTGGAGTTACTTTACAGCCCTGTGCAATGAGAGCATTATTTGGGGTACTCAACGAGAAATCAAACTTAACCAAGAACCAACAGAACATTATAGCATTTGTTACTCTGAAGGCAAATTTTACTTCATTGGAAGTCAAGTGCGCCACCTACTGTCTCTCAGTGGTTGAAGGATGTAATGCTGTTTTTACATTTGGAAAAGATCAAATTTTCTATAAGGTGCTCAGACAAATTCCAATCTGTTTGAGAACACTTTTTATCATATTTTAGCAGCCTCGAAGAGCTCCCACAGGCATTGCATGTACACATGCCATCTCCTCATTTTAACTTGGTTGGTTGTCTGAGCTCTGTGAATGCTGCACATTAGACTGGATAATATTGGGTGTCAGTAAGTCCTCTACAGCGACGCAAGGTGATACATCATTGATCTTTGTATTTCTTTTCAGGACTATCACTTTGTCAGTTGGGTTGATTACTTTTACAGGGACCCAACGATCTCCCAATAGTGGAGTGATAACTACAATATTTTACCAACCAATATTTTAGTGGGACCAGACTTGGACTGAGTGGGCTCAATAATGATGGTGCTACCCACAGAAATGACTGCTGACATTTGGGGCTTACCCCAGACTAGCTCTAGAACCACACAGCGAACATCTACATAGCTATTGATCTTCACTGTACCAACCTTGTTGGGCTCAGTCCCACCTCTCCACCTCTCTGTGTTGGATAGAAGTGATATAAACTGGTGGATTTCCTCATTTTGATCTCTGTTTGGCATGGACATCTGTCTCTGATATCCATCTGTTTACTTCATTTGCTCAGGGACTAACATCCGACATCCATAAACTGTGACTTCGAGCTCATACATTGACTTGGGCACGAAATCGTGTCCACTGCAACCTTCAATGACAACATCGTAAGCTGAGTGTACTCATAAGTTAGGAATACTTTTTAAAAGCTTGGCTTCAGCAGCTTTGCTGAGGGTACAGGCCATAGAGCCACTATCTACCATTGCTTTAAGCATAGGGCCCTTCTCTATTGACACATTAGTGTAAAATAAACTGTTGACTGGGGATTCTCTGAGACCTTGAAAAATAATCGTCTTGTCCGAAGACATGCTACTGTTATAAAGCTGATATAGTCATTCATAATCTGCACTAGTGCTGCTAATCTCTAAACTGTTTGGAGATTCGCTGTCTTTATCTGCACTAGCCTCCTTCAAGTACAGATCACTTAGTTTCTCTGTTGCCCCAGTGTAGTTCTCTCCACTAGGCACTTGCAACGTTGGTGGTCTGCCGAAAAGCATTGGAAGCATAGTTTGTTATCACAACAGAGAGCGAGAGTGGAGTGCGACTCATCGTTACACACATGACACGGCTTGGGGACTGAGCTAGCCGCACAAACCTGGATGTTGTTCACAGCCACTTCCCTGTGTGGAGCTGTGGAGGCTCTGATGCTGGCCTCGGAGTGGTACTTGTTAAGAATGTCCTGAACCTCAGCTGCGGCCCATTTGTCGACTGGCTTGAACCTAAATGTCAGGGCTGGATCTTTGTTTGGACTGTTCCTTATAAACATCCTAGTAACTTCCACGCTGGGGTTATCAAGGGTTTTACCCTGCTCCGTTAGACACATATCTGCAGCTCGATTGAGCCTGAGCCAAAACTTGTATGACTCTTCTTGTGGTTTGGGCTGAGTTGTGTAAAAGTCGGCCAGTGGGATCGAGGAGTACTGAGAACTACTAAAATGCTTCTTAAGCACACCATAGATTGCTTCTACTGTAGATTCTTACACTCATCTATGCTACTGTTTCTCATTCCAAACTTGACGACATCTTGTGCTCTGCCTCTCAGATAAATGAGCATCTCTTCTGCCTGCTTTCAGGTTTGTTACTCTTTTTGATATAGTTTCTCATTATGTCTTCCCATTCATCAATGGTGACAGTATCTGAGCTCTCTCCTCTAAAGGTAGGTGGTTCTTTAACCTTCCTTTGTGTGACGAGCTGAACATGTCCTAAATCTAAAGCTCGACTTTCTGCAGATTCGGCCTGCTGACATGTTTCAGACTGAACAGTGGGAGTAATAGTAGATACTGAGCTAGTTGCATTCAAGTGGGACATGACAGTGTCTGCTATCTGCTGTCCTATCATTTCAATTATCAAACTCACCTGACCTACAAGGCCTGGATCAACAGTGAGAGGAATCAGGGTAGGCGTGCTAGTCATCTGAGGTGGCTGATAGTCTGTGCTAGGCTGCACTACAGGACATGCACTCTCTAAAGGCGGAATCTCCCCATGCCTAACCACAAAGGGACTTTCAGTGGTGAAGGGTATTGATGTTACCCCTAGCACACCCCTACCTCTACCAGCACTAACAGGCATACCCATAAAAGATCCCTGTTCCTTGGTGACAGATAAATACAGAAGAATAAAATGACATGTAAAGGAAATAATAAAATTGACTCAAAAAATATAAGAGTGGACAAACAAGCTCTACACTAGTAAAGTCAAGTCAAGTCAATTTTATTTGTATAGCGCCAAATCACAACAAAAGTTATCTCATGACACTTAACAGGTAGAGCAGGTCTAGTACCACGCTCCTTCAATGAATTTACACCCAACAATTCTCCATGAGCAAGCACACCCTCCAACAGCGGCGACGAAAACCTTCCTTTTAACATGTCTGTGTAGGTTCTCATTCATCCAGGTCATCGTAGATCGAAGCGAAGTAAAAATCTGGTCAACTGGACGTAAGTTTATCTTGAAGACGTTTCACCTCTCATCCGAGAGGCTTCTTCAGTTCTAGTGAAGAGTGTGGAAACTCCAGCTTATAAACCTATGTGGGAGTGGTCAGTGCTATTGTGGTGGAAACGACCCTCCCGAGACTCACCTGGCCTCTCCAAACGACAGTCGTTGTGCGGTGTCAGGGAGTTTCAGGGGTGGTCGTTAGGGAGTTTCACCGACCACTCAGATGCTAATGGGCTGTGCTGGCATCAGCCGTTCCACATGGGTCTTTCAGCTGAACTCTTTGGGGAAGCTTTGAAAGGACTTGGTTGTAAATAGGTGAAAAGAAATGTCGCAGTCCACCTCCTCTGTTCAAAGATGGTTTCTCTATCCTGACGTGGATGGCTTCTTTAACTCCTCTTTCAAACCATCTGTCCTCTCTGTCGAGAATTTGGACATGGTCGTCCTGGAAGGAGTGGCTTTCCTCCTTGAGGTGGAGGAAAACCGCTGAGTCCTGTCCTCCAGAGTTGGCTCTTCTATGTTGGGCCATGCGCTTGTTGAGGGGCTGTTTGGTTTCCCCTATGTAGAGATCCGTGCAGGCCTCACTGCATCTGACAGCGTATACCAGATTGCTTTTCTGGCTGTGAGGGGTGGGATCTTTGGGGTGAACCAGTCTTTGTCTCAGAGTGTTGTCTGGTTTAAAAGACACAGGGGTGCGGTGCTTATTATAGATTCTCCTTAATTTCTCAAAATTTAACAGGCAGGAACGTCAAGCAGACCCAGGCTCAATGGGGACGGCCTTATGCTTTGACCGGTTGGGGTGAAAGAGAGCAGGAGAGCGGGGCAGAGACAAAGACAGATAATGTAGGAAGACATTTATGCAGAAGGAAAGAGTGGGACAGAGATAAAGAGAGAGAGAAAAGGAAGAGACTGATGGACAGACGGGGACGTGAGCAGGTGGAGCTACGGGTGGCAGCTTGAGCCTCTTCAGGTCTGCAGCCTCCTCCAGCAGCACCCGGGATCTGGGATGAGGAAAGCCCAAAGGCTCCACAGAGGAAGATGAGTTAGTAATATGTATGAGTATGATTTATGTATGACAAATATAGGAGGACAGAGAGGAGTCGAGAGAAGCCCAGTGTACCATGGGAGATCCCCCAGCAGCCTAAGCCTATAGCAGCATATCTAAGGGCCAGCCTAAGCAGCCCAACTATAAGCCTGATCAAAAAGGAAGGTCTTAAGTCTGTTCTTAAAGGTCGAGAGGGTGCCTGTATCCCGGACCGAAACTGGGAGACGGTTCCACAGGAGCGGAGCCTGATAACAGTTTTTAACAGTAACTATTGTAACAGTTAAAGAATGGCAGTGTTACAAGATGATTACAGTACTGAGAATCTGGAAGCTTGCGGTGGCAGGACGTCCCTAGTTCGCTGGTGGGTCGTCAGCTGGAGTTGATCTGGGTCACGGCAATAATCTAACACTTCTATGTCCCGTCCCACCAAACAACCACACAAAACGTTGTTCTGCCTTTAAGATTCTTTTAATGATTCGGCACCACTGCAGTGAGGGAACTCAAAACATACACTGAGAATGAGGGGGATGACTTGTGTGCTTCCCTCACTCTCCACATGCTGCAGTCCATAATCACCAATAAAAGAAATAGAATAATCTCATATGTACAATAATAATGATCATGCGGTATTCTATATAATTCTAACATTAATAAAAATAACAATAATGAACACAAAAACCTGTATCCCTGGTAGGAAGGCTCAGGCAGTACTACTGCTTGCTAAAGGCCGACTGCTAGGCTAATGGAAGGAAGGAGGCACCTTACTGCTCCATTCTAGTCCATAAAGAACTAGCCACTGCCCAAAACCTATGCTAACCCTAACCTCCCCTTGGTTATATGAAATCCAACAACAATAAAATAGACAAACTTGCAACCATGGCTCTGACAGCCTACATTTATAACAAAAATACAATATTACATTAATTACCTGCAGTGAGGGAACACAAAACACACACTGAGAATGAGGGGGATGACTCGTGTGCTTCCTAGAGAGGACACAATTTAGGTTAGATGGCTAGCTAGCAATATTTAGCCAGGCAAAATTCAACACAAAACGGATATGAATTAAACATCTTCTAATACCTAATTTGACACCAAATTGCACACAAAGATGAAAAATAACATATTAAAACTAAATATAGTAGTTTAAACTAGTTTTATGGGCTTTGACTACAATTCATGACTTTTAATCCCCTCAGACTGTGGCACTCGACTCATCCTCAATCTCTCCACATGCTGCAGTGGAGTGGTAACCATGGTGACGTGCAGAAGTACAGTATGCGTACACGTATCCCTCCGCCAGTAGGTAGCACTGTTCCCTACTTTCGCAGGATTTACTCTTCACATTACTTATATTGTATGGCATAACAATTTACACTGTTACACCTGCGTGGGTTCTCTCTGGGTACTACGACTTCCTCCCACAGTCCAAAGAGATGCAAGTGGGGACTATGCTGATTGGGTACTCTAAATTGACCGTAGGCTTAGCTGTGAGTGTGAATGGTTGTCTGTCTTTATGTGTTGGCCGTGCAATGGACTGTTGACATGTCCAGAGTGTACTCCACCTCTCGCCTGAAGGCTGCTGGGATAGGCTCCTGCCCCCCCGCAACCCTTAACAGGATAGGTGGTAGAAAACGAATGGATGGTTTGTGACCAAAAGGGTGAACTAAAAGAAAGACTGACAGCCACCAGCTATAATGGGGCATATCACAATTTACCAAAAGACATACTGTATTTTTTGTGAACAAGTTGATTCTTCCACCTTCATGTAAAATGGGAAACAACAGTGGTCTAATTAATATACCTATTTGACAGTTAATGTGATGGAATTTTCCATACATCCCTCTGTATCTGCCAGCATTGGTCATGAGGTCACATAATTTCCACTGTATAACAGCCACTCCAGCCTTCTGTACTGTGTGCACCACACAAGGACAGGTGACTGATAAGGTTCAGGCTCATCAAAATAGAGTGCCAGTTTCAGAATGTCCAGATAGTGATAAGACAGAGGTGAGATCCAGTCTGCAATTTTGCGAAAATAGTAGTGAGACGGCAGGATTAGAGGTTATGTGACTGAGGTATGTGTTATTCTTGCAGTAACCAATCATTGTTCACAATTTGTGTAAAAGTAATATTTTTGCCTTTTATGGATAATGTCATGGAGCCTATTCCAGCTGTCATTGGACAAGAGGCAGGGTACACCTTGGATGGGTCGCTGGTCTGTCAGGGCCATCCAGGAAACTTCCATTAAAAATTGACGTAATGAACAGGATCAAATATACTGCAGATGTTGTAAGTGCAATTTGGAATTATACTGTGCTGTTTCCCTACCATTTCAAAGCTTGACAAGATTGTAAAGAAATGTGCTAGAATTCAGCTATTTGACAATCAGAGTTCTCCGTGGGTAGGAGGAAAGGCGGCCCATTTGGCCAGCTGGTCTCCTGCCTGACCTAAAAATCATGAAATCTTATCCAAAAAGAACAAATCTGTAGAAAGCATGAAATAGATAAAAAAAACTTGTCTAAATTATCTCCTCACTCACAGAAGAAACCCGAAAGTGGATTAAAAGAACGTATTCCAACTTTAACAATTCACAATTTGACAATTCATTTAGATTTATAAGATTACCCTTCATAAAGGGTATTGAATATGCCATACAGGTTGAAACGATATTCAGAGCACCTTGCACACAACAACCATAGAGGAAAGCAGATCATTGCAGCATCCTCATTTAAAATTTAAGATAACTTTCTACTTATCTTGTAAATTATTGTTCAGTTGACTTTAATATCGCAAACTAAGATTTGGTTGCCACACTGAAGCAAATTACAATTGAAATTTAAAGATTATCAGTCCTCTGAGACTGTTGCAGCATCACACATTCCTCTCTTATCGCTGAAGAAGAGAGCATGTCAATACAACACCATCAGTCTGTACAGCCTTGGCATCTGCTAGGAGACCTGTCTTGAGTTACAACTATGGTTATATAAATGTCATTGAGTAAATAAAATTAAGTGTGTCAATTTACTTTGAATGGGCAGCACGGTGGTGCAGTGGTTAGCACTGTCGCCTCACAGCAAGAAGGTTCGAGCCCCAGCTTGAGCAAGGGGTCTTTCTGTGTGGAGTTCTCACTGTGCCTGCATGGGTTCTGATTATCATTATTTTTGACCAATTCGCTCTTCAGCGCACAACTCCTAGTACCTTCTTGGTTGTCTTTTAGACTGTGAGACGATGCCGGCGGACCTGAAGACCTGAAGTCTAAAAGACAACCAAGAAGGGACTAGGTGTTGTGCACTGAAGAGCGAATTGGTCAAAAATAATGATAATCGCTAAAACACACACAAAAGACACTACGACTTCTTTCCTATAATAAAAATGTATTTATTAAACACAATGCATCAATCAATCAGCAACACGTTGGTATAACGGTTTATCTAATCAAAAGATACACAGTGATAATATGTGTGAGCGTACGTGTGTGTGTAAGCGTGTGTGAGTGAGGGAGTGTGTGTGTATATATGGAAGAGAGAGTGAGGAGGGGAGGGGGAGCCTGGTTGCCTAGCAACCAGTTAGCATCGCAGCGGGGCTAGCAGCTGAAGCTAGCTAGCCACTAGTTAGCACCATGGAGGTATAAAGTGTGGAGCGGTTAATTACTAAGCTGAGTGCTTAGCGGAAGAGAGAGAGAGAGAGCGAGAGAGAGAGAGAGGAAAGGACAGAGGTAAACCCAAAAATGCGTGTGTTAACACACTTGTGCAGGATTGTGCAGAATTAATAACAGGTAACACCTTCTTGAAATGTTAGGGTTATTAATAACTAACATCAATAGATACCGTATAATGCTATGTAATAGTATCTGCTAATTACAGGACTTCCGTCACATAAACAGTACATTCATAGACATTATACAAACACAACCAAGCTATTTCTCTGCCCAGAAAATGCCTAGTTAAAGGAATCCTTACTTGACCCGGTGGAGCGGTAAGGAATTCGATCTCCGTTGATCCAGAGCGTGGGTCGGCTCGGTCGGGCAGCAGAGCAGCGGCGGGGCAGCCTGCAAGGATCTGCTGGAGTTTACTGGTAGAAGGGTGAAGAAGCTGGAACGAGCTCTCTTTCACCAGGGACCAGTTCACACGGATTGCGTGACTCAGTGGTGTCTTCTTATCTGGCTGGGTGCGGGGGGGGGTCCGCTGATGGAGTTCTCGCCGTCGCTGTACTGCTGCCAGGCCAAGGTGCGAAGAGGTCTGGAGAGAGCACCAAAGAGCGGCCAACGACTAGCACCGAAAAAGAACCAAAGATGTAGGAGCCTAGATCCTATTTGAGTTCATTATCATTTGGGTAATAATTTAAGTTCATGTATAAAAATATATTTGTGTTGATTGTGGTAAAATTCACATTATTTACAGGTCGATAATTCATATTAATAAGTTCATTTGATTTGGAGATGTTTATCTAAATATTTGCATGTCTAAAAATCACAGATAGAACCTTTAATGCGTATTGATCTGTGTGTGCGTAATTAAGCCAGGTAGTCAGTCACGTCGGGCATCATGGAGTGGAGCCACACAGTTTTTTGACCTCTCTCTCTCTCTCTCTCTCTTTCTCTCTCTCTCTCTCTCTCTCTCTCTCGCTCGTTAACTTGCTAACGCACCTTTTTTTTGTTTTGTATCATCATGCTGGACTGTTGTATTTTTGCTTTAACTTTTTGAAGTAAAACGTCGGAAACGAACAACAGGATTTGTGGAGTTTTTCTTCTGCATCCGAGGTGGATAACCAGGGGGAGAGCGTCAAGCTCATGGCTTCATAGTTTAGGAAACTACATTAGTCAAAAAACTCGCTCTTCACGGATTAACGGAGCACGGAACGGCCCAACTGGAAACGAGGGTACAGGAAGGAAATGTTACGGCAAGAGGGATTGTGTAAGCCCGGCTACGGATCGTTAACGCGACTCAATGGAGGACAGCATCACCAGTCCACGTGAGTAAAAAAAAAAACAAAGGGAAAAAGGATCGTCTTTCGTCTGAATGACGTAGTGGGACGCTGCGCTGCTTAAGCATTTTTATTGATAAACAGTGGATTAAAAGTGGACACATAGACTTGTTATGGACAAACAAGACAGAGAAAAAAGGACAATAAACATGACTGAGAAGGCAGTAGAAGACCACAAGGCTAGAAAGAGCCAGGCACGCAATCACAAGTTCTCCCAGCTATCCAGCTTGATAAAAAATATTGAACAATTAATGGAAGATGATGCAAATGTAGATGCTGTAAAAAACAAGCTTCGCGGGGATTTTGCTGGATTGCAGAAGGAAGCGTTGGACCTTAATTCTGATCTGAAAAAATTAATGGATGAGGAGGAATTTGAGCTTAACCTAAAAAACTGGTTTGAACCAAATTATAAGGTAACGGATGACTTTTTCTGGAGATGTGAGGATTGGATGAAAGACGTTTTGAAACGTGTTGAGCAGGCTGAAGAGCAGCAAAAACTTCTAACAGCTGCAGAGAGTAGGTCTACACCAACAAAAGTGAGATCTAAACATGCAAGTAAAGCTGCATCACAATGTGGAAGCTCACTCTCGTCATCTTCTTCAGTCAGATTAAAGACAGAAATGGAGCGTGCATCATTAATGGCAAAGGCCGCAGCTTTGCAAGAGAAGTTGGCTATAGAACAGGAAGAGGCAGACTGGCTGGCACAGAAAAGATGCAGGGAGGCTCAACTGCAAGTTGAAGAAAAGCAGCGAGAAGCGGAGTTTGAGGCCAAGCAAAAGAGGATCGAAGCTGCAATAAAGGCTAAAAAGGAAATGCATGCAATACAAACAGCGCTGGCTGCTGGATGCTAAAATGGAGGTCATAAAGAAATATGAAAGCACAAAAGAAGACTACAACGTTGATCAAGCTGACGATAAGGATGGTGAAGCAGATATAAAACCCATTTTGCAACCACCACCAAGACCCCCCTTACCAACACCCAAACAAAATGCTCCGCCAGCAACACATCACAGAGCTACAGCTGCCCCAGAGACTGACATTAAAGGGCCACAGGGGCCAGTGCTTGATGGGCTTTGCCAAGCCATTTCTCAACAAGCCAATGTCCCAGAGTACCTTGTGAAGAGTCACAAGGCATTTCTACTACCTGATCTCGCCATCGCAACTTTTAAAGGGGACCCTATGGAATACAAATCTTTCATTCAAGCCATTGAACATGGAATTGAAGGCCGCACAGATGACAATCGCGATCGTCTTCAATTTTTGCTACAGTATACAATTGGACCACCACATGAGTTGGTCAAGAGCTGCAGCCACATGGAGCCCTCTGCAGGATATACCAAAGCAAAACAAATGTTAAAGGAGTTCTTTGGTGATGACTTCAAGATTGCAGAAGCTTACATAAATAAAGCTTTGGAGTGGCCCGCAATTAAGCCAGAAGATGGTGTTGCTCTCCAGTCTTTTGCATTGTTCCTCACGGGCTGCTCCAACACTATGACAGACATTGATTACATGGAAGACTTGGACAACACAGCTAATATAAGGGCACTGGCTAACAAACTGCCATACAAACTCAAGGAATCTTGGGGGAAATGTGCTTGCGACCTGCAGGAAAGAACAAAGAAAAGAGTTAAGTTCAAGGATTTTGTTGACTTTGTGAATCATCAAGTGAAGTATCTCTTACACCCGCTCTATGGAAACCTAAAAGAAACCACCATAAACACGAAAGATCCTGTGAAACAGAGAACAAAACCACAACACTCAGAGACATCCAAATCAAGGAAAGTGTTCACAACAGTTGTCGTGCCCTCCAAGACTGAAAACGAAAAACAGACAACATCAAAAACACAACCTGGCTCTGTGGATGGTTTCAGCAAACCTTGTGTTTATTGTAATGGAGAACAACACAGCCTTGCAGTTTGCAGGAAATTCAAGAACATGCAGCACAAAGACAAGATTGGTTTCTTGAGGAGTAAAGGTCTGTGTTTTACATGTTTAAAGCATAGTCATATGAGTGGTAGCTGCAAACAGAAGCTTCAATGTGAAGAATGCTCCAGACCGCATCCCACACCGTTGCACATTACCAATAAAGACTCAAGAGAAGAAACAGGAAAGGACAGCTGTGAACAGCAATCTGTATCAAGCGCCCTTGTACAAACAGCTGAGACATTTGGTGTGACTGGGGTCGGTAAAGACGATTGTGTTCTTTCGATCGTTCCAGTGTGCGTCAAGTCACAAAAGGGAACCAAGACAGTAACTACCTATGCGTTTTTGGACCCAGGTAGCTCGGCTACTTTTGCTACGGAGTCACTGATAAACCAACTGAACATGAATGGACACAACGTGAGCATCTCTTTGCGAACAATGGGGAATGAATCAATCGTGACCACACGCATTGTGACTGGATTGGAAATCAGCAGCTTGGACAGCAACCAGTTTGTTGAGCTTTCAGAGGTGTATTCACAGAAAGACATTCCTGTAACTCAGGACAATATTCCCCGTCAAGAGGATATTGACGGTTGGCCCCACCGAAAGGAGGTGAGAATTCCCACTATCCAAGCGGAAGTCGGATTGCTAATAGGAGCAAATGTTTCCAAGGCGACGGAACCACTGCAAGTGGTCAACAGTGTGAATAATGGACCATACGCTGTGAGGACAATATTAGGCTGGACAGTGAACGGACCACTCAGAGGTGGAAGTGACACAACGGAGACAAACACACAGACAGGGATTACTGCAAACAGAATCTCAGTGGCCAAGCTTGAAGATCTCTGGCAGCTACAGTTCAAGCAGGACTTTCCTGATGCTGGACAAGAGGAAGACATCGAGATGTCCAAGGATGACCATCAGTTCATTAGCATAGTGTCACAATCTGCTACGCTTAAAGATGGTCATTATAATGTTTGCCTTCCAGTCAAGAAGAAAAATGTTTGCCTGCCAAACAACAGGGCAGTTGCGGAACAACGCGCATTGAACCTGCGGAAAAGATTTTTGAAAGACGTCAAGTTTTACGGCGAACACATCGCGTGCATGGATGACCTGCTCAAGAAAGGTTACGCAGTGAAGCTTGATGGTGATGAGCGCAAGCCAGTTGAGGGACTAACATGGTATCTGCATCATCATGGAGTCAGACATCCTACCAAACAGAACTTGCGCGTCGTGTTTGATTGTGGCGCAAGTTTCGGTGGAACGTCACTGAACCAACAACTCCTCCAGGGTCCCGACCTTACAAGCCCGCTTGTGGGGGTGCTCATGAGGTTCTGTCAGGAGACTGTGGCGGTCATGGCCGACGTGGAGGCCATGTTCCACCAAGTCAGAGTGAGCAATGAGGATACCAACCTCCTCAGATTTCTTTGGTGGCCTGACGGGAACTACGAGCTGGAGCTCGTCGAACACAAGATGTTAGTCCACATCTTCGGTGCTACATCATCACCAAGCATTGCAACTTTTGCACTTCAGCAGTGCGCAACAGATTTTGCGGACGAGTTTGGACAGGAGACAGCAAAAACAGTCAGGAGGAATTTTTACGTAGATGACTGTCTTAAGTCGATTTCTGATGAAGATACAGCCATTACCCTGTGCGCGGAGTTGAGGATCATATTGGCAAAAGGAGGATTCCGGCTGACAAAATGGTCAAGCAACAGCAGGAAGCTACTTTACTCAATTCCAGAAAAGGAAAGAGCGCAAGGGTTTCAGGATTTGGACTTGGATGAGGACAATCTGCCAATGGAGAGAGCATTGGGCATCCAGTGGTGTGCCGAATCAGATCAGTTCAGGTCCAAGATCAACCTCAAGGATCGACCACACACTAGGTTTAGTGTTCTCATCAAAGCGTAAGAGCTGCAGACTAAACACCAAGCTAAACTCCATTCAAAATGAAGAGATGAGTCGTCGTCGTAATTGAAGGCTGTTTTACTGGTGACTCTTTCACAGTGACATGGAGTGAAAACTGCAATACAATAGACACAAAACAAATATTGTGTCGTTCTTTTACAAACTTAATATTGCAATGTACACAAGCCATGAACTAGCATGTAAATACTAGACTTATAAAAACGTTTTTAACTTTAACTTATTACGTACATTTTACCCAAATAATCCTTGGTATATTAACTTTAAACATGTGCAGAATCAAAATAATAAACTTACGACATTGATTTATCAGTCCTTTCCTGAGGATGCAACTGGATTGAAAAACGTATCTGTCACATGGCTTCCTTGCATTTCCTGGTCTACCTGACAGGATGTCACATGACTATAACTAACACAAAATGCCCTTCAAAATAAAAGCACACAAAAAAGGTAAATATTTTACAAATAAACGTATGTCTTGTAGACATCACACTCCCCGCCTGACCTCTATGAGGTCACTAACTAAGCATGAGGAATTCAAATCAGACTTGTTGTTGAACTTCTGGGACGAGAAGAACCACCTCTGCAATTGGCCTGCGGAAGGTTCTTTCAGCACCCTGGTCAGCTGTTCGAACCTCGACCTTCCTGACATGGCCGTCTTTCCCAGGGAATGTGGTAATGACCCTAGCCATAGGCCAAGAGTTTCGTGTGGCCTGTTTGTCTCTGAGCAAGACCACATCGCCAACTTGTAGGTCTCTGCGAAGCGTAGTCCATTTCTGTCTGCGCTGCAAGTAGGGCAAGTACTCGCTTCGCCAACGTGTCCAAAACTGGTTGGCTAGAACTTGGACTTGTCTCCATGGTTTGTGTACAGATCCTTCTCGGAGAAATCGCCAGGAGGTGGTAGGACTCCAGTCTTCTGTGTGAGAAGCATCGATGGTGAGAGGATCAGAGGGTTGTCCGGGTCTGTGGACACCGGTACAAGTGGTCGAGCATTCATAATGGCAGTGACCTCTGCCATTAATGTAGAGAACACTTCGTGAGTAAGGCGAGTGTTCAGTTTGAGCAACATAGAGTCCAAAATTCTCCTCGCAGTGCCTATCATTCTTTCCCAAGAGCCACCCATATGGGAAGCATGAGGTGGGTTGAACTCCCAAACGCATCTTTGCTCACTCAGATACTTTTGTATAGCCAGGTCCTGTTGGCTATTGCCCATCCCAAGTTCCTTACTTCCTTACAAAGTTAGTGCCACAGTCAGACCACAACTTTTTAGCTGGTCCTCTAATGGCAAAGAAACGTCTGATTGCGTTTATGCAACTTGATGCATCCATGGACTCGATGAGCTCAATGTGAACTGCTCTCGAGCTCATACAAGAGAACATGATAGCCCATCTCTTGCTTTCCGCTTGTCCGCCTGGCTGCAACAGACCAAGGACCAAAGACATCCAGACCCACGTGAGTAAATGGGGGGCATACCCGGAGGCGTTCGAAAGGTAGGTCTCCCATGCGTTGTTCCTCAAACTTCCGTCTGAGCCTCCTGCACGTCACACAGTTGTGCAGTACTGAGTTTATGAGTCTCTTGCCACCCAAGACCCATAGTCCTGCTGCCCTTATAGCTCCCTCTGTCATGTGACGACCCTGGTGCTTTGTTTGTTCATGATGGTGACGTGTCAACAGGAGGGATACATGACTGTCCTTGGGCAAAAACACAGGATGCCTTTCACTGGTTTCCAAGTCAGAGTGTCTCAGTCGGCCTCCGACACAGATCAAGTCGTTTTTAATGATTGGGTTGAGCTGTTGCAGACAGCTTTCTCTAGGAATTGTTTTTTGTGTCTGGAGAGCTGCGAGTTCCTTCGCAAAAGCTGACCTTTGTGACGCTTGTAAAACAATGTGCATTGCCTGATCCAGTTCCTCTGGGGTGCGAGGACCTTTACACTTGTGCCATCCAGAACACTCACTGGTTTTGTTCACGTGTTTGCAGGATCTAGCAATATGGATGAGAAAGGCGATGCCTCGGAAGAGTGAGCAGAGACTGGATAAGCGTTGGAAGCGATCTGGGGCGAGCTTCTCCTCACTCATGTTGGTTTTATAGGCCTATACTTCTGGTCTGATTTCGATGTCATTCTCAGGTTCAACCAGGTCAAATTTTTCACTTGCCTGTACCGTTCCCGTGGGTGGTATTCTCAGAAAGGATGGTCCACAGAGCCAAGTGGTCTGTGCTAGGCGAGATGCAGGAAGGGACCTCGACACGTGGTCGGCAGGGTTTTCCTCAGAGCGAACATAATGCCATTGCTCTGGCTTAGAAGACTGGCATATACGTCGGATCCTGTTGTGGACGTAGACGTAAAACCTCTTGGTTGCATTATGAATGTAACCAAGGACTACCTTGCTGTCACTATAGAAATGTATAGCATCAAGCTTGATGTCTAACTCATCCTGTATGAGGTCTGCCATTTCAATGGCTAACACAGCTGCACACAATTCCAACCGTGGGACAGTAGGCTCTGATAGGGGTGCTAGCCTCGCTTTGCCCATGACAAATCCAACCTCGATTTGTCCATCCTTTTGGAAAGTCCTCAAGTATGCAACTGCTCCGATTGCTCTTGTTGAGGCATCTCTAAACACACATAGCTCAGTGTGCTCAGCTTCGAGAAGGGACATGTTTGAGTAAGTACGTGGAACATGAAGTTGCTTGAGTTCTTGGAGCGATTCTCTCCAGGTGTCCCACTTTTCTCGTTTGTTCTCTGGGAGAGGAGTGTCCCAGCCTGACAGTTCGGAGGAAAGCTCTCTTAGGAGAGACCTTCCCTGGATGGTAACTGCCGTCACCAGACCCAAGGGATCGAAAATACTGTTCACCGTTGACAGGACCCCTCGGCGAGTGAATGGCTTTGTCTCTGTCGACACAAGAAAGGTAAATGTATCCTTGGAGATCTCCCATAGAAGACCCAGGCTGCGCTGTGCGGATGGTATTTCTCCAGTGAGGTCTAAGTCCTTCACAATCGTTGCACAGTCCTCGGTAGGAAAGCCCTTCAGGACAGTTTGGCAGTTAGATACGAACTTGTGGAGACGAAGGTTAGATTCCTCCAGAGAGGCCTGAGTTCTCTTCACTAAGTCGATAGCTTCGTTGGCAGTTGGTACGGAGATCAAGCCATCGTCGACATAGAAGTGCCTTTCCACAAATTCGACAGTGTCTGCCCCATGCTGTTGTGTGCCCTCTTTGATGGCCCTTCTCAACCCATAAATTGCTACAGCCGGAGAAGGGCTATTACCGAATACATGGACTCTCATCCGGTACTCAATGACCTTTTTAGTGACATCGTTGTCCTGGTACCAGAGGAAACGGAGGAAGTTGCGATGCTCTTTGCTCACTTCAAAGCAGTGGAACATCTGCTGGATGTCTGCCAACACTGCTACCTTCTCTTTCCGGAAGCGGAGAAGAACCCCGATTAGGGTGTTATTGAAATCTGGGCCTGTTAACAACACATCGTTAAGGGCGACACCACGGTACTGAGCGCTGGAGTCAAATACTACCCATATCTGGTTGGGTTTGCGAGGATGGTATACTCCGAACGTAGGAAGATACCAGCATTCCTCATCATCCTTCAGTGGTGGTGCCACCTCAGCATGCCTGTTTTGGAAGATCTTAGCCATAAATGCAAAATACTGTTTCTCCATCTCTGGTTTTCTTCTCAGTGTTTTCTGAAGAGATGAGAACCTGTTGACAGCCTGCTCGTGGTTGTTGGGAAGACGCTGGCGTGGTTCTCTGAAAGGGAGAGGGGCAACCCAGGTCTTTTCTTTATTTCTATACATGCTAGCGTCCATTCTATTCAGGAAGATTGTATCCTCGATTGACAGAGCAGGTCTGTTGTCATATTCTGTTGTGTTGAACACCGTTTTTCCTAGTGTGTCTGTCACTTCGGTTCCGTGGTTGACACTATGCTGCATTCCCTTAACATGCATGTAGCTTGTACAAGGTTGGAAAAGTGTATGGCGACCACCTTCCAGCACGTTAGTCTTAAAACTGTTCACTGTCGGCTTATGAACACTTCCCAGACACACTTCTCCCACTACCACCCAGCCAAGGTCTAAGCGTTGAGCGAACGGGGCATTGTGCGGCCCATTGACCTGCTGTCTGACCTTGTGCACTCTCAAAACATCTCTCCCAAGGAGTAGCAAAATCTGTGCTTTTTGATCCAGCTCTGGAAGATAATTGGCGATATGCTGGAGATGGGGTTGGTGTTGCACAGCGCTTGGTGTTGGAATCTCTGAGCGATTGTTGAGGATCTCACTACACTCGATGAGTGGTGGGAGAGAGAAGATTGCCCTGCCATCCAGAGATTCGACTTGGAATCCTTCAGCGCGTCTTCCTAACATTTCTACTGAACCTGAACACGTTCTCAGACGATATGGGAATGGCTTACCTTCCACATCAAAGATATTGAAGAATTCTGGTTTGGCCATTGAGCGATTGCTCTGATCGTCCATTATCACATAGACATTGACAGCCTTGTGCCTAGCATCTTTTGGATATACCTTCGCAAGGCAGATCTTTGCACATGAGCGATTCCATTGGCCTTCACCACAAACGTCTGTGCAGCTCGAGTTAATGATAGCCTGGTTAACGTCCTCTTCTCCCTCCCCGCCATCCACTTGTGAGGGTGAAGGAGCCTTTGGGATTAGAGGTGGAGGGCCCGGATGCATCGCTGTCACATGATATGTGCGATCACATTCCAAGCACTTAACGGAGGACTTACAGTCCTTGGCAAGATGTGTGGTTGAAATACAGCATTTGAAACATATACCCCTCTCTTTGAGGAAGGCCTTACGTTCTTCAATTGGTTTGTTCCTGAATGCCCTGCAAGCCTGAAGAGAATGCGGTCTGTTATGCATCGGGCAGGTCTTGGTCAGGTCATCATTGGTTAATTTGTTGGTTTTGGTTGAAGAAACGTCAGTTTTGTGTACTGAGAGTTCTGTCATTGAATTTACTTGATCCAGGTTTCTCTGGCTTGATTGGGATCGTGGTGCTTCCTTGATGCATGAAGCTAGGGTCATTTCTCTTTTTGGCTTCACAACACACAAATCTGCAGAAGTACTCGAAAGGAGGAAACCGACCATCGTTCTCTTCCTTGTACGTCGACCCTGTGGACAACCACTTTTCTTGAAGTGGGAACGGCAGTTTTTCTGAAACAGGTGAAATGCCTCTTAACGTGTCCAAATACGACAGACCTGTGAGATATCCATCTTCTTTGGCGCCAAGGATTTCAGTCAACAAGTCTCCAAGCTCGCGTAGCTTGACATTGTCTCTGTTGGTGAGTCTTGGGAAGTTATCCAATCGCTGAAAGAGCGACCTCTCCATAATCTCTGGTGCAGCATAACATTCGCGGAGACGTTCCCACGCTTTGTATAGTGCCTCGTCAGGATTGCTAACATACACTGAACGTATGCGCTTCACACATTCACATGACTCCTTTCCCAGCCACTTTATCATTAAGTCGAGTTGCTGAGCTGCACTCAGATTAATGCCACTGATCGTATTAGTGAATGAAATGTACCCTGCACGATAGTTTTCGGGCTTATCGTCAAATTGGTACAACCCTGAGGTTGTGAGGTCTCGTCTGATTAAGTACTGCGCCAATGGTTCAGCCACAGGAGTTGGTATGAATGTAGGAGATGGCCTGGGAACATATGGTGGTGCATGCACGTTATCAGGGGTAAAGGGTTGAAACGTTTTGCTGTTGCGAAGAGGTAGGGGTGTTTTTTTATTTCCATCTGTGTTGTATATCGGCCATTGATGTTTTGTCTTGATTTGTTTTTTCGATGGCTGCGGTAAGTATGCATCATTCTCTGCTTTAGGTTGTATTCTGATGTTACCTGATGATGGTTGTAAGGTGTCTCCTGCAAGTGAATGCTGCACGAAGCTCTCACGTGGTTCTCCATGGGGTGGTCCCTCAACGAATGCATATGGTGATGTAATGACACACTCTGGCTCCGCACAAGATATGCCGGTAGGGGTTAAGTATGGAGAATTAGCATTTTCTTTCAGAGTGTTTTGAGAACAGACATAGTCGTTGATGCGTTCCATTTTAGTTTCAATCTCTGTGGCTACAGATTCGTCAATCACCTTTGTAGTATCTGCCATTTCCAATACTTGTGCTTCCGCTGCCGTAGCTTCTGCTTCACAGTGTAACTGTAACACTTCTAGCTCTGCATCGATCCTTATCATTTCAAACTGTATTTCAGCATCTCTTCTCTTTTTCTCTGCTTCTGTAGCGCTTGCCTCCAGATCTTTACTAGCTGATTCCAACTTTAACTTTAGTTTCTCCGTAGCGTATGCTGCTCTTATCTTAGCAGCTACTGCCTTGGCTCTGGCGCGTCCTGCTGTGGAAGCCGAAGAGGCCGTTGATCCTGCACCTGAGGCTGATGATTTTCCACTTTCGGAAGGCATTTTGTTATTTTGAGAATACTGATCTCCTCTTGTCTTTTCGCTTTAGTGTTCTCATCAAAGCATAAGAGCTGCAGACTAAACACCAAGCTAAACTCCATTCAAAATGAAGAGATGAGTCGTCGACGTAATTGAAGGCTGTTTTACAGGTGACTCTTTCACAGTGACATGGAGTGAAAACTGCACACAAAAAAGGTAAACATTTTACAAATAAACTTATGTCTTGTAGACATCACACTAGAAGAGGCCTGCTTTCCCTGGTCAGTTCCATTTTTGACCCACTGGGCTTTCTCGCACCAGAACTTGAATACACCTTACGGTGATACTTGGACACGTCATCAGTGATTAACCCGGGGTCACAGGGTGTTTCGGGTCTTTAATAATCATACACCCTCACCCGGGCGACCCAGCCGGGGGTGATCAATCCCCGGCTTGTGTCCAAGTAGCGCACCACGGATCCCCCCTACGGATCCACAGCCACTGCTAGGCCTTTTCTGCGGCCTCGAGGATGTTCTTGGTGGCTCTCCTCAACTGCAGTCCTGTAACTTCAAGGATTTTGAGCACTCTCTGGAGTAAATGTCCTGCGAATCCTCTGCACCTGATTTCAACTGGCTCGCAGCGGGCTCTCCAGCCATTGCTCTGGCACTCTGTGGTGAGCTCAGAGTATTTGGCCCTCTTGCGCTCATTGGCCTCATCATATTACCTGCCAAAAGAATCCTGCAGGATTTATGTCGGAGGAAGTATAGCTGGGACGAAGACTTACCAGACACTGTGGTTAAGAGCTGGAATAAATGGATTTCAAGTCCGCCACAGCTTGAGAAATTTGGAGTGGACAGATGCGTCAAGTCTAAGCAGTTTGGCACAGCTTCATCACTTTCCTGACGCAAGTGAAGATGCTTACGGAACAACAAGCTACTTACTGCTGCGCTTTTTGGCTGATGAAACTCAATCCACTTTGATCCTAGCAAAGACAAGGGTCGCGCCTTTGAAGTCTCCAACTATTCCGAGGATGGAACTGACTGCAGCCACAGTTGCCATAAAGATGGACAAGCTTCTGAGGAAAGAGCTTGAGTTGGAGCTTCAAGAATCGATCTTTTGGACCGATAGCACGGTGGTGCTAAAGTATTTGAACAGTGAGAGCGCCGGATTCAAAACATTCGTTGCAAATAGGGTTTCAGCAATCCTGGATCACTCTCGGACATCTCAGTGGAGATATATTAACACCACGCTGAATCCCGCTGATCCTGTCTAAAGAGGACAGACTGTGGAAGCATTCTTGAAAAATGAGAGCTGGCTTTCAGGACCAAGTTTCTTGCTGAGCTCACAAGACCAGTGGCCTAAAAATTCAGATCCTGGCATGCTGGATATCGACGACCCAGAGGTCAAGAGTGTGACTCAAATGCATGTCATTCAGGCTCAAGAGCCCAAAGAGCTCATGGACCAGTGGATGAGCCACTACTCTTCCTGGACAGCATTGAAGCGTGCTGTAGCCTGGTTTCTGAGGTTCATGGAGTTGCGTAAAGAACTGAAAGACAAGAGAAAGGAGCTTAAAGTACTTGGCAGAGAAAGCAGAATGACTGAATTCAAGAAAGCTGACAAAGGAAAGCATCTGACTTGTGATGACTTGACCAAAGCAGAAACATATATCGTGAAGTACTGCCAAAGGCGAAGTTTCAAGGAAGATTTGGTCATGCTAGAGGAGCATCAAAGAGTGAAGAAAAGCAGCTCACTCTTAAAGTTAAATCCCGTACTTCAAGATGGAGTCATGAGGGTTGGCAGCAGATTGAGCCGCATGGCAATGCTTGACGACTCCAAGCAGCAAGCCATCTTGCCCAAGGACTCACACATCACAAGGCTTGTGCTGGGACACATTCATGACATTACAGCTCACGCCGGAAGGAATCACATGTTGGCTCACCTGCGTCGAAGATTCTGGATCCCCGGAGCCAGTGAAGCCATCCGACAGTTCCTGTCCAAGTGTGTTGTCTATAAAAGACTACATGGAGCTACTGGCAAGCAGCTCATGGCGGATCTGCCAGCATGCAGGGTTCTGCCAGACAACCCTCCTTTTACAAGAGTCGGCGTCGATTACTTCAGCCCTTTCCTAGTAAAAAGAGGGAGAGTGCATGTAAAGAGATACGGCGTTATCTTCACATGTCTTGCCATACGAGCCGTGCACCTGGAAGTTGCATCTTCTCTCGACACAGATGCATGTCTCAACGCAATCAGAAGATTCCTCGCCAGAAGAGGACAAGTCAGAGAGATGTATTCAGATAATGGAACCAACTTTCGGTCAGCCGACAGTGAGATGAGGAAATCGATCAAAGAGTGGAACACCAACAAAATCGAGAAACACTTGCAACAGAGAGGTGTTCAGTGGCATTTCAACCCTCCAGCAGGTTCCCGCCACGGAGGAAGCTGGGAGCGGCTTATCCGCTCAGTGAGGAAAATCCTGAACATCACAGTCAAGGAGCAACTGTTGGATGAAGAAGGTCTCCATACCTTACTTTGTGAAGCTGAGGCGGTCATAAACAGCATGCCCATCACAAAGCCATCATCAGACCTCAACGAATGCCCCAAAGAGTGCATTTCAGTTTTGTTGCAGTTGTAAAAAGACTCTTTTCAACTTCTATTCTATTGTATCAAGTTTTGGATCATACATACCCATGCAGGTGTTGGGGTGGTGCAGTGGTTAGCACTGTCGCCTCACAGCAAGAAAGTTCTGGGTTCGATCCCTGGCTCGAGCAAGTTGTCTCTCTGTGTGGAGTTTACATGTTCTCCCTATGCCTGCGCAGATTCTCTCCAGCTTCCCCTTACAGTCCAAAGTCATGCAAGAGGGGACTTTGTTAATTGGAAACTCTAAATTGACCGTAGGCGTGAGAGCGAATGGTTTGTCTATATCTGTTGGCCCTGCAAATGGATGGATGGACATACCGACCATACGGTTGTAAATTTGACCTTAAAATTGGATCCTGTCACCACTCCTGATTGATGGGTCAGTGATGGTCTCCCATGCTTTCTCTTGTTAGCTCTTCAACAGAAAAAAACAATCCAAGATTAGTTTAGTAGTTTAGTCTAGATTAGTCTGTAGTTGTACTTTTCTCTTAACACCCATATTTTATTCTGCTGATCTCATCAACTGCCATTAATGCACAACCTAACAATGTCTTCAGTACACAGAAACATTCTCACTAGATACAAACTAGCCATCATCTGTCAGTTGACTTTACTAAAATGAGATATTTCAAAATGTACTCACAAATACAGCTGAACTTGTGTCCCAGACAACGTGTTTATACCCCAAGATAATCTTAAAATGCTTAAAATTACCGACTACTAATTTGAGGCATATGTATGCAAAGTGACCAGGTAATTGCAGCTCATTATCTTACAATAACATTAACTAAAGCTGTCTTCATGGTGTACTGCCATTGACAATATGTGCGTAATTACAGTCACTTCATCTACTTACCAACGAGTTCGCCCCATACACTTACACTCACATATATACATATACACACACATTTATATCATTCTAGTGTTCCTTTTGGCTTTATAGCAGTTCCTCAGCTGTGTGATGCAAAGGTTTAGAGCAGGAAATAATGAAAAAGTTAAGTGGGTCTATGTCATCTTTGCATGCTGTTTTTGGAGAAAGTGATGCATGTTGCTGTCTTGTATTTTTGTCCAGCAGAACAGTGAGTTTCTCTTTGGACTTTCTTTATGATGTCTGTTCTGTTAAAATTTCATTTAATTTAACAGCATAGCATGGACTTTGGCATATGTCTATGCTCTAGTGTCACCTGATATTGTAACTTTATGTCCTTGTCACGCTTTCATGGAAACGGGACCCAAGTGCAGAACGCAGGCATCGCGGTTCAAACAAGAGGTACAAAGTAACAAAGAAAGTGGTGTACAGGCCTAAGTCCTGGTTGTGTAGTAAATACAACAAAACTGAGTGAAAAAACAAGACTGAAAATGAACTTACAAGAAACACTGAGGAGCTGGGAAACATAAAAGAAGACTAAACCAATCAACCGACGAGAGACAATGGGATACAGAGCTTAAATACACAGGGGAAACAAGACAAGTGGTGCAATAATCACAGGTGAAACACATGATATAATCACGGAAGGGAGTACAGGCAGACAGGACACTAACTACAAAATAAAACAAGATAAGATGAGACAAGGATCATGACAGTCCTGTGTCTCTTTCTCTATAAAGTTAATTTAACAATATAAGCAAGTAGTAAGACATGTTTTTGTTTTTACGATAATTGTAATGATGTCCAGCATGATGCCAACAATTTGTTGTTTACTCACACCTTTTGTTTTACTGTTTTGCAGTGACTTTTCCTGTCACTTTTATTGATCAATATTGAGAGTAAATCAACTGCCTTAAACCCTGAGCAAGCACCAGCATTTCGGGGTTTCCAATGTAGCCAGTTGATATATGGTCCAAGACTTCCTTTTTCTGTCCACAACTCATTGTTTACAGTCCATATAGCAATTTACAATGGTTACACTGAGTTAAAAGACAGTGAATATGAGTGGATTGTTTCAAAAGTAGTGGATTTAGTTACATTCAGATAAGGGTTTAAAACCACTGCAACAGCTTTGTTAAATTGTCAGACAGCAGCCATTTTTGTGACCTTGCATTTTAGCCAATGCATTTGTCTCTTTTTTACTTCACTCGGACTCTTCACGTGGACCCAGAGGAAAAGAAAATTGGAAACGAGATCTCCAAAATGTTTCATTTACTTCTCCTAGACAACTATGAGATCTTTGTGACATCAAACTGAGAATAAAGTTTATTGCTCCTGTGTCTCATGAGAAATAAGATGCACTTAATCTCAATGTAGTCTCCTTTTAAGTTTTAGAAGAGATCTCAACAAGCTCTGATACATGTCTCTGGGTTTCTCAACTAGTGCTTCTGTTTGTGATCTCAGGCAGATAAATCAGAGAGCTCTTACTGCAACCTCAATCTATTCTCACCCAAGCTTCAGTTCATGCATCTCATACTAAGCTCAGACAGAGCAAAGGGAGAGCTCTCCATGAGCACCCTTTTAATTCTCAGACTGCCTTTATTGTAATCCACATTTGTTTCTAATTATGTAGAATGAATTTGATTGAAAATGTATGATTGTATGCTGCAAAGGCCTTCTACTTTTACATTTAGATTTTTTATGAATAATTCTAAGTTTTCCATTGCATGCCATTAAGTTTTAATAATGAACCAAATAAAACACTTTGTAATATAATACCAATTTATTTGTAACGTGAAAGCAAATTTCATTTTCAGGAATTAATTCCTTTTTTCTAATCAATACATTTATTGCAGTTTAAAAAAAAAAGAGAAAAAAATAGACCTCGAATACATATAAGCACAAAATTCCAATGGATCACAAATACATAAATTCATAAAAAAGGGAAGAAGTAAACAAAGCCCTTAGTCCCCTGGACTAAACATGGACTCTTTTGTTCAAACTTAGTTTATGTCTCTAACTTAATAATATATTTAGTCCCTTTCAAGTTTGTTAGGGAAATGTGCAGCAAACATAAGACCAGGCATTGAGGACAAATCAATGAAAATCAACCTGCCCAAAATTCTTTCAAGTTCAACTACTGTCCTTTGTACAGGAACTTCCAGGAGGCTCACAATATGGAAAAATGTGTCATCTGTCAAAGTATCCCGTAGAAGATTTATGCCTGCAACTGCAAATTCATTAACAAATGCAAGTTTTAGATCACTACGTCCTTCACTGGTTTCTTTGTAGGAACACAATAGTTCAACCTGGCCATATTTGATCTGCAGACCATCACAAAACAACACAGTGTTATTGTTGCCTCTTTTGGCTTTGACATGCTGCTTGGAAGTGTATATGATTTTCCCTATTTGAGCTCTGTTATATGTTTTGACAACATTATTATGAGAGCTCTGACCAAGAAACTGTTCCAGAAGAAACATATCATCATTTTCAAGAGATTTACTGAATGGTGCCCCAATCATGGCCACACTATTGACAACATTACTTCCATGATAACTTATGTCATTTGTCATTCTGGCCAAAAACTCAGTAGCTACTGTGTTCAGCTTTATGTTTTGTGTGATGCCTGGGAGAGATTGTATAGTCTTCACAGCATCAAAGCTGAAGGAGAACAACATGAGGGAGGTCTGGTAGGGCGTCAAGACCATCACCGGCCACAAAGCCAGGACCAGCACGGAGGGGGGGAGGGGTGGAGAGAGCAAATGACCTGAACATAGTTCTTCAACAGGTTCAGCCAGTCCACCTCACACCACCCTCCAACGCCCCCCTCCCCCTCTGAAACAGCTGAGCAGCCTCCTCCCTACTCCATGGCCCACCGCCCCTCCCCCTCCACAGCAACTGAGCAGCCCCCTTCCACCCCTTCTTCCACCACCCCCCCCCCCCCTCTCACAATTTTCACAACCCCCTCCTTGCTTCACAGCTGACCAGGTGAGAGGAGAACTGAGGAAGCTTCGGCCTCGAAAAGCAGTGGGACCAGACAGAATGTGTCCCCGGCTCCTCAAGACCTGTGCTGCTGAACTTGGGGAGCCGCTACAATGGGTCTTCAACCTGAGTCTGCAGCTCGGGAAAGTGCCCACCCTATCGAAGACGTCATGCATCGTTCCAGTTCCTAAAAAGAACCGGCCCAGCGAGCTGAATGACTTCCAACCGGTGGCACTTACTTCACACCTGATGAAGACTCTGGAGTGGCTCTTCCTCAACCTCCTCAGGCCTCAGGTGCAGCATGCTGAGGACCCTCTACAGTTTGCCTACCGGGGGAAGGTCAGTGTTGAGGACACCATCCTCTACCTGCTACTCCGAGCCCACTCGTATCTGGACAAGGGAAAAGGCACAGTGAGGATCCTCTTCCTGGATTTCTCAAGTGCCTTTAATACGATCTAGCCCTCTGCACTACAGGACAAGCTCCTACAAATGCGAGTGGACCCCGGCCTGATTGCTTGGATCTCCAGTTACCTCACCGACAGGCCACAGTTCGTCAGGCTGAAGGACATCACATCTGACACTGTGGTCAGCAGCATCGGTGCTCCGCAGGGGACTGTACTGTCCCCTATCCTCTTCACCCTGTACACCGCGGACTTCTGCTACAACTCTGAACTGTGTCACATCCAGAAGTTCGCAGATGACACAGCCATCGTGGGGTGTATCAGGGACAATGAAGAGGAGGAGTACAGGTGACTGGTGAGGAACTTTGTTGCCTGGTGCCACAATAACAGCCTGCAGCTCAAAACCTCCAAAACTAAGGAGCTGGTCATTGACTTTAGGAGGGACAGACCCAGACCTAGACCAGTTCTGATAGGAACGGAGGAGGTTGAGGTCGTAAAGACCTATAAATATGTTGGGCTGTGGCTGGACAACAGGCTGGACTGGACGAGCAACACGAGGCAGCTGTACAAGAAGGCTCAGAACAGGATGTACTTCCTCTGGAGGCTGAGAGCCTTCAACATCTGCAGGAGGCTCCTGTGGATGTTCTATCAGTCTGTGGTCTTCAGCATCCTTTCCTACGCTGTGGTGTGCTGGGGGGGGGGAGTGTGACGAAGGCAGACCTCTCCAGGCTGGAGAAGCTGATCAGGCGGGCCAGCTCAGTGGTTGGGATGAAGCTGGACCCTCTGGCAACAGTAGCAGAGAGAAGAACTCTGGACAAACTGTTGGACATCCTGGACAATGTCAGCCACCCTCTGCACACTGTCACCACCAGCCAGAGAAGCCTGTTCAGCCAGAGGCTGCTCCTCCCCAAGTGCAGGACCAACAGACTGAAGAACTCCTTCATCCCCCGAGCCATCTAACTGTTAAACTCCTCACTGGAGGGGGGAGGGCCAACAGAAGGACTGTAGGAGAGGGCTGAGCACCAATAACCTGCCCCGAAAACGACTGGACACTCGTGCAATAAAGAGACTGCATATTATTACTATTGTTATCACTATTGTTACTACTGCTGCTATTATTATTATATTATATCATCATCATTGTTATTACTGCTTCTATTATTATTATTATTATTACTATTGTTATACAATATTATTATTATATTATCATTATATCATATTATATCATCATTATTATTGTTATAATAATAACAATTAATATTATTATTATTATTCCTGTTACTATGCACATATACAAATCACATTCAGGCACCCACAGGCTCACGCACATGTATGTATATATATATGTATATGTATATATATATATATATATATATATATATATATATATATATATATATATTGTCACGACCTGGCTCAGAGATCATGACATCGAAGGAGGGAGACGCGGAATCAACGTGACACACAACTAATAATTTATTATTAATAACGCATAATCAAAACAAGGCAAACCATAACGTACAATGGAGTGTGGTTATCAGTAGTCTCAGTGGTGAGTGCGAGTGTGTGCATGAGTGTACAGGGGGTGTATATGTGCGGTGTGATGGATGCAGAGAACTAAACAAGACATAACTCAAGAAACACAACCATCGCTCCGACGTGGGCCAGGAGGAGTGAGCGAGAGCCAGCCGGCCAGGTTGGCCGCCTGCTTTATAGCTGGGAGACACCGAGCCCAGGTGCTCCCAATTAGTCAGCAGCTCCGCCCCGTAAAGCTCCAACCTGAGAAGGGAAGGAAGTCACACAAATGATGCCACACCCCCATGCCCGTGACCATGGGGATGTGACACCCCCCCCCCCCACAAAAACGGGGTCCCAAAAGGAACCCAGACAACAGAGTAAAAAACAAAAACAACTAAAGTGCGCGCCCACAAGCCAGCACATGTGCCACTATGAACACCAGGAAAGAACAAATCCATGACAAAAGGACCAAGAGAGACCCACATAACCAACCAGCCAGAAGAGAACCACCACTGATTGTTCTGGAAGCTTGACAAATCCCGAACCAACAGCCTACCCCAGCAACCGGTGCACCTGGGAAGCAAATTAAGAGGCAGGAGGAGGCCAGGAGAAAACAGCAAACAGAACACATGAAGACTCCGGAGGGGATCAGGGAACCCTGGACAACGCGTCTGCCACCACGTTATCTGACCCCTTCACATGCCGAATGTCCAAGCAGTACGACTGCAGGAAGAGGGACCACCTAATCAGGCGCTGGTTTGGACACTGCAGTGAATGAAGGAAAGTCAGGCGGTTATGATCTGTAAAAACAACCAGCGGTGTGCTGCCGCCTACATAAATATCAAAGTATTTCAAGGCTAAAATCAGAGCTAGCGCCTCCTTCTCAATAACAGAGTAGTTCATTTGGCACGGAGTAAACTTTTTGGAAAAAAAACTGACAGGCCTCTCGATTCCCAGGTCATCACCCTGCATAAGCACAGCTCCTGCTCCGACGTGACTGGTGTCAACAGACAGCTGGAACGGTCGGTCCAGCCATGGCGCTGCCTGGACTGGAGCCCTGCAAAGGAGTGTTTTAACCTGTTCAAATGCGTTGTGGCAGGCTGGCGTCCAGACATACTTGGCTGTCCCCTTAAGCAGGTCAGTGAGAGGTGCCACCACTGTGGAGAAATTCCTGCAGAAACCTCTATAATAACCCATAAGGCCAAGGAACCGCATCAGCTCCTTCTTTGAAGTTGGAACCGGATATTTCGACACAGCCTCAACCTTCGCACCTACCGGACACACCTCACCCTGCCCAACCACTCCGCCAAGGTAGGTCACAGTTGCCCTTGCAAACTCACACTTTGCAAGATTAACTGTGAGCCCAGCCTCTGCTAACCGGCTGAACAGCTCACGGACGCGGCCCATGTGAGCTTCCCAGGTGTCAGAGAACACCACAACATCATCTAAATATACGGCGCATCCCTGCATATCACCCACCACATGGTTCATCAGACGTTGAAATGTAGCTGGAGCGTTCCGCAGCCCAAACGGCATTACCGTGTACAAGTATACACCTGTTGGAGTAATAAACGCTGCAATCTCCCGCGCTCGCGGGGAAAGAGGAATTTGCCAATAACCCTTCAGGAGGTCAAACTTGCTGACAAACTTTGCCGCGCCAACCTGGTCAACACAGTCATCCATCCTGGGAAGGGGAAAGGAGTCCGGCTTAGTCACTGAGTTCACCTTCCTAAAATCAGAGCAAAAACGTAGGGTGTTATCTGACTCTGCAAGGCTCTGCAATACCATTCTCCAGCATATACTTAACCTTGTTACGTACGTACGTTAACCTGATAAAACCTCTGCCGGATCGGTTTGGCATCCCCCACATCAATATCATGCTCGGCCAGGTGAGTGCGGCTAGGAGTGTCGCCAAACAAAGAAGGGAAACCCTCGATCAGCTGGGTTAGCTCTATCTGGCGTGACTTAGGCAAGTGTGCCAGCAGCCCCCCTAGGTCACAGAGGGTCTCAGAATTTCTCAACCGGCTGTGCATTAGGACTTCATCTATCACTTCAGTCCCCGTGTTCCCCTCAACTAACGGCCCGGGAGGAGGCACCCCTGACACAGGACCAACCACGCAAACTGACCGCACCACTGGACCCAATCCTGCCACCACTGGGACTGCCCTAGAGTCACGCGCATGGCAGGGCTTCAACAGGTTGACGTGGCACAGTTGGGTCGGCCTGCGGCACTGCGATGTTGAAATTATGTAATTCTGATCAGAGATCTTCTTCAGCACCGTGTGCGGGCCGTAGAATTTTGCCTGAAATGGAGAGGAAACCAAAGGAAGTAGGGCCAAAACCTGATCACCCGGAAGGTCAGACGATCATACAGACCCTTCATCTTACCCTGGGCTGAGGCCAACTTACTTCTTGCCAGCTCACCAGCAGCATACAGCCTGTGTCTGAACCCATTCACATAATCAAGCAAGTTCTCCGGCGGCTCAGAGTCCCTCCAGCCACTAGACACCGCAGTCAACGGGCCCCTCACCATGTGCGAGAAAACCAGTTTGTTTGGACTGACCCAGTACTTTCCTGCTTGGCCTCTCTCGCCGCCAGCATCAACCATGGCAGACCCTCCTCCCAGTCCCTACCCAGCTCTGTGCAATAGGCACGTAGGGCTGACTTCAGCGTCTGATGGAAGCACTCCAAAGCCCCCTGACTTTGAGCATGGTAGGCGGAGCGCTGATTACGCTGTATTCTGAGCTGCTTTAAAACCTGAGAAAACAGGCGGGATGAGAAATTAGAACCCTGATCCGACTGCACAACCCTTGGGATACCAAACACGGAGATGAACTGGGAAAGGGCCCGAACAACAGCCCGGGTCGTAATTGTACGCAGAGGATAAGCGGCTGGGTAACGGGTACTCTGACACATAACTGTCAAAAGGTATGCTGCCCCCGACTTTGAGCGTGGCAGGGGGCCCACACAATCCACTAGTAGGTGTTCAAAGGGCTGACTGATGGCCGGGATGGGACATAATGGCACTGGTTTTAAAACCTGATTTGGCTTATCAGTCAACTGACAGGTATGACAGGTCTTTACAAAAGCAGCCACATCCTTCTTCAACTGAGGCCAGAAGAAATGTCTCAGCAACCGGTCATATGTTTTCCTTACCCCGGCGTGACCCGAATCGTCATGGGCTACCTTCAGCACCGACTGCCTGAGAGCCACTGGCACCACAATCTGCCACACAGGGTCGCCTGGTGAACTCCCGTCATGCCACATCCACTTCCTGACCAGCAGTGAATCCTCCAAGAAATACCCACACACACAGTCATCGCGCTCACTCGTGGTCCGGACCTTCTCAAACAACCCCGTCAAGGACAGGTCCCCCTGCTGCTGTGCCACCAAATCACTGCACGTCACTGACCCTGGAAAATCAGCCAAAGGAATAGTGAACTTTTCAGAAATCTCTGCCCCATCCACCTGGCCACCAGCGCTAGCCTTGGCCATGGCCCGTGTCACCGCACAGGCGGAAAAGACCTCTGGGAAGTCACGCTCCACATCATCAGGTGTTGACCTCAGCAGCGGCATGGACGCCACGACCGGTGGGGGAACGTCAGGCCACACCTGGGCGCCAACCAAATTGTTCCCCAGGACAACAGACTCCCCTGGGATTGGCAATGCCGGTCGCACGGCCAATTCAGCAATATCACACTCCAACCACACTTTGTGCAGTGGAACCCACAACACATTGAGGTCCATCCCCCTAACAGGTACAGAACAACCTGTATCCGTCTCCTCTGAGAGTGGCAGAACCCCATTCTGAATGAATGAGTCAACCGCCCCCCGTGTCTCTCAACACCCGCACTGAAGTTTTCTGGTCGCTCTCCGACAGTGAAACAAAACCGTCACCAACGAATGGTTTGTAAGCTGCCGACTCGGGGGGGGGGGGGGGGGGGGGTAAGAACCTGCCTCCCGCAGGGGAACATTGGGCATTGCTTTAAGTACTGGTGAAACTGGCACAGCAAGGCCAGCCCCCTTTGGCTTCCCCAACACAGCAGTCTTGGGTCTGCCATGAAGCACCGGACAGTCCTGCTTCCAATATCCCTGTTTTCGGCAGTAATGGCAGGTTGTTTCTGTTTCGCCCCCACTGCTCACACGCTTACCAGGGCCAGCAACCAGCAGAGTTTTATCTCATTGAAAAAAATAATTTGCACCACCGGCAACACCCCAACTACCTTGGCCCCCCAGCAGTAACTCACCAAACCCGCACCTGTGGGTTAGCACATAATCATCCGCCAGAGCAAGCCTCTGCCGCAGTCTCTGCCTTCTGTTCGCTGATATAGGTCGCAGCCCACGTAGGAACAGAGTTTTTAAATTGCTCCAAGACCACAAGGTTACACAACCCGTCAAAGTCACTTACGTTGGAAGCGGAGCACCAGTGGTTAAAATGACACGTCAACTCACGTGCAAACTCCAAGTGACTTTGCTTAACCCCGCGCTTCCACGATCTGAACCGCAGCCGGTAAGCCTCGGGAACCAGTTCGTAGGCTTTGAGGACCGCCGACTTCACCGATGTGTAACTACGGGAATCCGCGTCACTTAGCGATGAATACGCCTCCTAGGCTCTGCTTGTTAACACACACTGCAGCATCAGTGTGCGCGCGGAATTGGGCCAGTTGCGTGCCTCAGCCACCCGCTCAAAAAGCGAAAAGAAAAGCTCCGGATCATGCTCCGAAAATTTTGGCAAAAGCCGCAGGTTGCCCAGCACGTCAAAATCATCCGGAGACCCGACAAGGTAACCGGACCTCCTAGGGCTAGCCTCGGCGGCACGGAGCTTACCCTCGCCAACCAGCGCCAGTCTCACCCGCTCAACCTCCAGCCGGGCCTGCTCGCCCTGCTGGCGCAACCTCTCCTTTTCGAGCTTGAACTTCTCCTGTTCTAACTGCAGTAGGAGAAGCTCTTTCTGCTGCTTGTAGGATAAACTCGATGCCGACTGGTTCAACGGCGACTCAACTTCCGGCAGAACACCCTTCTCCTGCAAACTCGCTCTTAACACGACCTTCACTTGCTGTTTCTGGCCCCGATCATCAACAACTGGCGAGTCAGCAAAGGACCCACGAACATGCTCCCGAGCATGTAGCTCCAACCACTTTCTCCGCAACACTAAAAGAAAACAACAACCAGGCGAAACCCAAAGGAGCAACGCCTCTATACCTGTCAGGGGAACACTCGCTCTGCACAGCCAACACCAGGAACATTCACTTACCTATCGCCGAGCCGTCACGCCAGCAACAAGGACTCCGCGCCCTCCACCATGACGCAGCCACCGCTGGCACTGCGGCCACCGTAGCTAAAGTGACGTCACAAACGAAACGCACCCGGAAGAGCGCCGTACATTGCCCGACCACCAGGCAGGACAGACAAACGAGCCAAAACCAACAGAACTACAAGGATCCCGGACGAGCCCCCATATGTCACAACCCGGCTCAGAGATCATGACGTCAGACGCGGAGTCAACGTGACACACAACTAATAATTTATTATTAATAAAACAAAATCAAAACAAGGCAAACCATAACGTACAATGGAGTGCGGTTATCAGTAGTCTCAGTGGTGAGTGCGAGTGTGTGCATGAGTGTACAGGGGGTGTATATGTGCGATGTGATGGATGCAGAGAACTAAACAAGACCTAACTCAAGAAACGCAACCATCGCTCCGACGTGGGCCAGGAGGAGTGAGCGAGAGCCAGCCGGCCAGGCTGGCCGCCTGCTTTATAGCTGGGAGACGCCGGGCCCAGGTGCTCCCAATTAGTCAGCAGCTCCACCCCGTAAAGCTCCAACCTGAGAAGGGAAGGAAGTCACACAAATGATGCCACACACCCATGCCCGTGACCATGGGGATGTGACAATATATATATATATATATATATATATATATATATATATATATGTATATACATATATACATATATACATATATATATATACATATATATACATATATATGTATATACATATATACATATATATACATACATATATGTGTATATATATACATATATATACATATATATACACATATATATATACATATATATATATAGTCTTTGTTTTCTTTTCTTTTCTATACAGTTCTATTTATGTCTATTCTTTTTACCTTTATGGCAACAGTGCTGTGAATGTTTAGGAGATTGCAATTTCCCTGGCAGAACATCCATAAGGGATTAATAAAGTAATCTGTCTGTCTGTCTGTCTGTCTGTCTGTCTGTCTGTCTGTCTGTCTCATTTACCATTTGGCCGGGTATATTCTGGGTCCCATGTATAAGGCAAAGTAAGTAACCATTTTTGTCTTCAAAATGAAAGCAAGAGTGTGTCCATAGAGGTCCAAGAGCTCTTACACTATCTGCTAAATGGACACATAAGTGCATATTGGCATTCATGTATCGTTCACCATACAGTCCACTCATTTGAGTTCAGAAATTCCACAGAAGTTTTTCAGCATGATCTATTTGTGCAGGGGTTATTGACTCGATCAGAAGAATAAAGATTGCTTCACTAAGGAGGAGGAAATGGTTATAGTACATGGCTGCAAGAATGCCCCGGAATACTACTGGCCCAAAAAACAGCAAAATGGACCGATACTATGATGCTTTGAAGACAATTCTATGAGAAGACACAGAACGTGGGAATCTAATCACAAATGGCGGCCTTATTTCTGTCATCCGTTTGTCAACTTCACTGATTGACCTAATCATACTGAATGCACATCGGGAAAACTGTGGAAAACCACAAAAACATCAACAGACGCATTCCTCCTAGGAGTACAGAGTGCATATAGTCTATACCTGTACCCAAGACCAAATCGTAGCTGTTAAGTCTACTGAAAAAAGTAGGTCCCTTGACCCCACGTACAATGCTCTTGGAATCATAGGCCATCCTAGCGTTATCTACAAATCCCTTGTGGGTACGAGGTGGACCTTTTGGATCTGTTTTCTGGAATGGAAAGGCATGGACATGACCTCTCTCTCCCCTTTCTTCACTGTCTTTACTGTCTGTTCACACTTAAGACACCCAAACTGTCCATTGAACTGAACAGTGTTAAGTACCAATGCTTTTGCTGGCAAATCACAGGTCCCTGCAATGTTGAAGGCTTTGCATATGAAAGGTTCTTGAGGTCCAGCAAACTGAACAGAAACGCCATCTCTTTCAGTTCTGTTCAGAGTGTCACAAAGTGATTCAAGGAAAGTCAACATCGACGGCTATGAGTCCCCAATCCAAAGTCCTGAAAATGTCAGGTTTTCTGGCTTAGTGCGTTCAACAAAGCTTAACTCGTTTATGACACAATAAAAAGGCCAAACAGAAAACTTTGAAGACTTAAAAATTGGTATGCCATCAGTGTTCCACATTAAAGAAATGTTTCTGGCATCACTGAGAGGCCCATTGGAAGTAACAAGTTTCTGATAGACTTCTCCATCATATATTTCCTCAATACTGTCATGACTCTTTTTCTGTCAATTAAACCTGAACTTAAGTTTTTCTTCAAAACCTTCCTTCGCAAACAGTCTCTTCAATTGTGCTTCAATAGGGACCTCAATGAAATCGGAAGTTGACCCCTCCATCAACACATTGGCTTCACAGGCTTTACAGTGTGTGTCTGTACTCTCAACAGTCATGAGTGTTGGGGTTATGAGGCATGCACTACAATATTTGTGCAAAAGCAGAGTGGGGGAATCATCAAAAAACTGTCTGAATTTATGCAAATTTAGAAGACATTCAGTCTGGATATCTGAGGGGCAGTGCACAGAAATTAGTGTAAGCAAGTCACTGAGAGCTCTTCCTGTTATTTTGTGTCTGTTTGCAAAAGTCATTATGAGGAGAAGACTTTCTGCAACAGAAATTGGTGCATTTCTGTAAAATGGATGATCTCCAGTGTGTGTAGAGCTTTGGGGTCCTGTTCCCTTCTCTTGGTTTAGATCTAAACCATCCTCAAATGATAGGTCATCATCAAATGACAGATCATCATCAAATAACACATTATTATCCAATGTCCCTTCTTCAACAAAATCAGGTAAGGGATCAACAAATGTATCCATGTGAAGAGGCTGTTCAGGCTCTGGTTCAACACTATGACAAGAGTGATGCATCTCACTTGTGTGTCCATAGCATTGGGATTAATTCTTGGCATTATGCAGGTCACACAAATTTGTGATTGAAGAGTCTCCCAGATGAGCAACATCATCCACTTCCAGATTTGTGGAACTGGTCTCTTGCTCAGTGCAGCCGTCATCTGACCTCCAAAAAAAGAGAAATGACATATTTTAGCAAATATGTTTTCTTATAGCAATGAGTCATTTACACCAATTGTTGGAAAGAAATATTGGTGCATTTGTGGCTTATAGTCTCAAAATGTTTATATTTCATTATACTTCAGCTAAACACATGACTTAATTACAAGACTATTTCAGTGTTATAGTCATCTGAGCTGCAGGTAAAACCATGACATACTGAGGTTTTCAGTGTTTCATTGAATACATGAAGTCTCTGAAGTAACACTGCAGTCAATCAAAATTTTTAGCTTTGCAAAATGTATTTTTACATTGCCGCTGAATAAATAGATCAGACACCATCTTGATAGCTGGAGAAAATTGAGTTAGTTGTCATACACTTGTGGACATTTCTTACCTCTGTTCTCCAGTTCTTGTGTGTCCAGCCCCCCCCAAAAAAAAAAAAATAAATAAATAAAATATATATATGTATATATATATATATATATATATATATATATATATATATATATATATATATATATATATATATATATTTAACATATTTTAAACTCACATGCAAATTCATTAGGCATAAATGAATACAAATATAGTAATGCATCCTTCCTTCATGAAGATAAATGTTAGTATCTTTTGAATACAACAACGTATCCAATCATGCTATATCTCATTTGAATCCTGGTGGTCTAACATTAAGACACACCAAATCACGATGAATAAAATTACTCGTAGCCGGAGTTTCGTTAGAATGTTGCTAGGCAACCAGCAAGCGAAGTTTAAATACCCTCATACTAACTTCGTGCTCCCGACGATCGTCGTTTGAAATTCCACACAAATTGCATTCTGCTCAATCCGTAAGTCTCCAAAGATGTAGAATCTAAAAGGATAACCTCCTGCTTAATTTATTTACAGAATTATTCGTGATTTACTAGGATGTTAGCGCCGCTCAGTGAAAGAAAATGTATTAAAATATTACTTTTTTAAAAGCTAAAAACGCACACATAAAGAGTACTTGTGTAAAAGTCTTAAAGAATCTGATATTACTGCAAATTTGCTTCAGGATCATAAGTAAATGTTTTGCATAAATACTGCATGTACTGTGTACCATGGATTGGCCGATAATTGACCTGGCTAACAATCAGATCCGATATTAACCATTCATCTGACTATCTGAATCAACTAAATTAATTTAAATATATGCTCTTTTGGTTTTAATGCTTTATGCAATCTGTAAAATAAATATAAACGATAGTTATCAGATGAATGCCACGGAATGAACAATAAAATGCTTGTCTTCAAGATTTATTGGAGCAGAAATATGTGGCAATTTAAGTACCAAATCCTTAAATTGTACCAAAATACAGAACTTGTGTAAATATACAGTACTTATATTTATTCCCTGAAGGTGATAATAGAAAAATAATAAAATGTAAATGTACTTAGCTTTCTTCTGTATCTTTTGCAAGTATTTTGCTGGCTATTCACTTTTCTCCTCCAGCGTGATTTGTGCCTCTGTTCCATTTTCAAATCTATTTAGCCCCAAGTGTTAGCCTGGAATGAATTCAACAGTAGAAATAAGCACTTGGAAGTTGAACATAATATTCATAACACAGTGTTAGTCCATCACAACAAACCTTAAATATATATATATATATATATAATCTTCAAAAATATTATCTTGTTTAATAATGGTGATGGAGGGCACTGTCAAAGACATCGGTCCCAAATTTCTCATAAGTGTTAAATTTGGGTTGAGTGAGTGTTCATGTTGGTAAGAGTGAAGCTTGTATTTTACTAGGTGGTCGGGTGTCATAAAGATTTATCTTACAACCACCAAAGCTTTCTGTAACTTCTACCGTAGAGTAATATTCATGCTTGACTGGCGTCAGAAATGGAGCTGCAGGAAAAATAAACCTAGGGATGACAAAAAAGAAGGTAATCATAAATGGGAGTTTGCATATAGTGATGCACAAAATATGATGCAATTTATTGTCACTGAAGGGATTACAGTAAATGAATTAAACATGAGGAACCTTACCTATTAAAGACAAATTGGTTCACATTAATGTAACTAAATCATAATCATAAAGAAAACAATCATGGCTGTAAAATTTATAATCTTGTAATCATTGGCGGAGTTTGCATGAAATATGTCACAATACTGAGTCTAAAATATGACCCATAGAAATATGAATATACATTTTAAAGTTAGGTCAAAGTTATCATGTATGAAAAGAGAGCATAACCTTGACAAAACAAGGATAAATCCAAAAATATGCTTTTCTGTAATCATTATATCCATTTTTTTGTATGAACACAATATTCGCTACTTCCTCTGTCTTCCCAATAAAAATAAAATGAACTTATGCATTAGCCTGTGGGCAGTCGGGTGTGATTCTTAATCATGCATTTAATGCACAAGGGTTATTCTTATGCAATCACAGGCCTCAGTGGAGCTGCTGAGGAGGTTTCGGCTGGAGAAAAGGCTAATTTTAGCATTTTTAGCTCCAGGAGACTTGTCAGACGAATATTTTTCCTCTTCCCATTAATTTCAACGGGAAAAATCTTTCGGTTTTTTGGGAATATTTCCCTGAATATTTCACCAATCCTTATCAAAAGACATAGCAACCTGATCGGGAACATTCTACACGATTTGAGGTATGATGCGTTCGGGTAGTGTGAAAACTCTAGGACTAGTAGCGCATCAAAAAAGTTGCGGAACATGAAGAAAAAAAAACAGCAAGAGCAATAGTGGCTCTGGCCTTACTAGGCCCGAGCCCCTAATTAATCATTTGGGGGAAAGTGTAGCATTACTTACTCACCAGCCAGAGAAGCTGCATCTCCATGTTCCAGAAGCTTCATTTTGCGCAAACACAAGCGTGAACTTTGAACCCTGAAGATGATGCAGCCCTCAATATTCGCATTTCATTGGAAGAGAGCGCCATCAGTCACAAATGCTGCATCGTGATCGGTCAATTCACAACGGTGGGAGTGACGTGAAGACGTTATGTCTGTCCGTTAATGTAAAGCTGTAGGCTAAGGAGTTGAAGGCTGGAGGAATGAAGAAAGAAGCCGCAGGACGAAAAAGAAGGTAAGCTACATCTTTGTTAAACGTTATTTGGGTGAAAATTTTTAGAATTTATGAGGTGAGTGTTTATGTTAGTTCTGTCCTGATAGTTTTTGTAGAAACCGCGGTGGGCACATGTGGCTAACCGTGAAGCTAGCTAGGCTCTAAAGGCCAGGACCACATTTGGCCATAAACCTGCTGGGGGTTTTAGGTCATGTTTTCAGTTCACAAGTGGTCTGATATAGTAAAATTATCACAGTTTGTCCTGCAGACATCTCATTAGAAATAATTAAGATGTGTTTGAATTTTATGTTTTTTCAGAATGGATGCAGGAAACAGCAAAAAAGAGATGTCTAAAAGAGCGCGAAATCCACCGAGGAGGACCCTTTATGAACTAGACCTAGATGACCCACCCAGAGATGACCCAGAAGGTAAATGAGTCATTTTTGGCCTGGCAAGTTTTTGAATTGATTGTTGTTGTTTTTTTGTTGTTTTTTTAACTTACTTTGAACACTATAACAATCAAAATATTTGACAGTCTATGTACTAGGACTACTTTTTTGTTAGTTTAAAATAAAGCTTTTTGAGTTGATCTGCATTTGAGTCCTTCACCTTTGTTTTCTGTTAGTTTTGGGTATAAATCCATGACAGATACTGCTCTGATCTACTTAAAATCTCCTGTATTTGCTCTGTTCTTCTTCAGGATTTGTATTCCTGACCTTTGAGGATGGGTACACAGCAAAAATATTTTCTGCTGGTAATATAATGACCAAAGATCAGAATCCCATTGCCTGTCTCAGAGATCTAAAACCAGGAGAAGAGGTACTTGCAAGATGGTCTGACAATAAGTTTTACAAAGCCACAGTGGACTTCATTGGAACTGCCCACAGTACTGTAGATGTCAAGAGAACCACAAAGAAAGACATGAAAAAAAGATGCAGCTGCTCCAAAATTCTACAGACTTCCATCACTACCTCAAGCAAATCAGTCCACCTCCTCACAGGATCACCCAAATAAAGAGGACCACGATGCTATCCAGCCTCCAACTCCTTGGCCAGTTTGCCAGACTCCATCTATGGAGTCATCTCTACCAGGGCCAGAGCACCAGCCCGTAACTGCCTGGCAACAGTACCAGCTTCCAGTGTCCCAGTCATCGCCACATAGACATCCATATTACCAGCATACTCCTATCCAGGCGCTCCACCAGTATGTATCCACTCCATCTCCAATCACACATCGTTCAACCCTTTTGCAGTTTCCAGAGCATGACCAACCTCACAAAGCACTGCCCACACCCATGGACCTGTCAAGACAGCAACCTGTTTTAGCAGATTTGGATCAGCAACGACAGCCACCAGCTCCTACTGCAACAGCCAAAGAAAGCTTTCTCCATATGTGGTACAATACACCTACTGATCTTGAGGACCAGAGTAAGAGTAGTTCATCTGGACATGAGTGTTCTTCAAGCTCATCTGCAGATACTGTAATCATTGAGCGGGATCAAATCCTAGAATATGGGCAGCCAATTTTCCATTTTCCTGAATCAACGCAAGACGGATCATGGAAGCCATGCAGGGCATACAAGTCAGAGGTTGAAAAATTAGTGGGGGAGAAGGCCAAACTATAGAATGTGCTTTGTGGTATAAGTAAGTACAATTTGTCTCTCTGTAGCAATTAATTGTCCCTTTTATGTTAGTTATCCTAAGGTACCTAATAGATGTTCAGTACACACAAGCACTGTAAATAATGCAAATGTGGGCAGTAATCAAGTGTTATTAAGATCAAAGAAACTTCATCCCAGAGGGAAATTGAAATGCATCATTGAACTCATCTATAGGTAATGTGTCACAATAATAAATTATAATTATGTTAAACACTTAAATTTGCAAATTCTATGTTTTGTTACTTTTGATATTGGAAGGTTTTTGGGTGCTTAAGCTAAAACTTAAGGCATTAAACAATTTTGTTGAAACATTCCCTATTGTGAATCTTAAGTTTAAACTTGTTTCTGCCTCTTTTTTTTGACTTAATGATTGCTGCTGTGGAAGGTAATTGCTCTTTTATGCCACAGGTGGTGAGCATCTCAAGGCATTTAAACATTTTCTGGATGAAGTGGAACAGATCCGACCTCAGGCTGGTGTTCGGACTCCAAAAAACACATCTGGGAAGCAAGAGCTCTATCCTGAAAGTGGCCTGTTCCTGTACTCAGTTCGCCTGGCTGCAATCCATGCAGAAGCAAAGAAGGACTGCCTTCGCCTATGTCATCTTCTTTTTGATGAATTCTTCACTGCAGAGGAGTGCCGAAATGCTGTGGCCTTTGGGAAATACGGAAAGGTGCCACTTGGGAAGACGGTCCTGGATAAGCTCAAAGACGATGGGATTCTTAGTAAGTGTGTTGCTTATTTTGTAGTTAACAGTTGTTAAAGTTGTGGAAATTCATTAGTGACAATGTTTGGGTACCTAATAAAGAGAGGCAAAGCCTATGAAGTGAAATTAGGGTCATAAGTTTTCTCCGGAGCCCCGGGTGCCAGATCCCGGGTACTGCTGGAGGAGGCTGCAGACCTGAGAGGCTCAAGCTGCCACCCATAGCTCCATCTGCTCACGTCCCCGTCTGTCCATCAGTCTCTTCCTTTTCTCTCTCTCTTTATCTCTGTCCCACTCTTTCCTTCTGCATAAATGTCTTCCTACATTATCTGTCTTTGTCTATGCCCCGCTCTCCTGCTCTCTTTCACCCCAACCGGTCAAAGCAGAAGGCCGTCCCCATTGAGCCTGGGTCTGCTCGACGTTCCTGCCTGTTAAAAGGAAGGTTTTTGTCGCCGCTGTTGCAGGATGTGCTTGCTCATGGAGAATTGTTGTGTGTAAATTCATTGAAGGAGCGTGGTACTAGACCTGCTCTACCTGTAAAGTGTCATGAGATAACTTTTGTTGTGATTTGGCGCTATACAAATAAAATTGACTTGACTTGAATGTAAAGTTAATGACATTTTAACTCATTATATCTAAATTAAAGCCAAATACTTCAAACTGTTATTTATTTGGTTCTATTTCCATCTGAACTTGTCATATCTATGTATCTTTCGGATCTTCTAAAAATCTAAACCTGGTTGATTTGAGGTGAAATTGGATATGCGAGGCAGCAAACTCCCCCAGAGGATTTATGACAACCAATGACCTGAGAGGACTTGGCGCTCCAACAAACACTCATCTACAAAGATTTAGCCAGCATACAGCAACATCCAGTTTGAGAGTAAACACCACAGATTGCTCTCATCCTTCCTCTCAACAAGTCAATCAACACACTGCAATTATATGCCACCTCAAGGCACTGTTCAAACAGAGATTTCACTGGAAAACTTCACTCTCTAACTCACTGCCACAAACACCTGAGCAAAACATGCCAGAAAACATGAGTATAACCTTGACATACAGAGAAAATATTATTTTCTACATCATTTGTATAGGTGTGACGCTTGTAGACAAAACTTGGAACAGGTCAAAAGTACACATAGAAGCCATGTCCAATCCATTCATATGTATTTTATAATAAAATATAACACTCAGAAAATGATTAAAAAGCTTTGGATTAAGTTAAACTCCTTTTCTCCTCACCTTCAAAAGTCATGATCAATCAATGTTTGTATTGTGGATTGTGTCTTATTTCCTCATACGTACATCTGGTGTTAGTAATTTCATGTAAATCTATTGTGTAGGCCCTGGCAAGGTGGTGGAAATGCCAGCTGATCAGCCTTTGTAGAAAGGTAATTTGCCTTTATGACACCTAGATGTGTGGAATAGTTGTGTTGAACATTACAAAGATAGCAAAACACAGTTGGTGAACTTGCAGCCTTCTTTATACTGGCCTCAGCTTGTGCTGTGTCAGCTCATTGATGTGACTGAAGTTCACCCCTGATTGGTGGCGATAAGCAGATGTTTATCCAATTACCCATCAAGTTTTTTTTTTTTCTGCCTTCTGTGATAGACTGGAGGAATTTTGTTTTTGGGTCAACCATTTGTACATCTCATTCATGTTAACACAGTATTTCTTGAAGTGCTTTGGGTCACATCTATCGTGTAACTCAAGGATGAACTGAGAACATTTTAGAGGTTAAAGGTCCAAATGGCACCACCATTGTCACCACATGAGTATAACCCTTTCTCATTCTCGTTATTTAAAAAAAATCTTAAAATTTGGCTCAAATGTCCACTTGGACTTTAGGATGAACTGAACTGAAAAGATTTTAGGAGTCAAAGGTGAAAGTCACTGCCACTTCATTTACATGCAATGGCTTGATCCAAATAGTCAGTCATATCCCCTTTTCCTATCCACTATTCTGTGACCCTGATGGAGAATATCATGGGGTTAATTGCAAGTAGGTAGGGAAGTTGAAAGGAGATAGAAGTGTTGCAGCGATTGCAGTGCTGTTCTAATCGCTGATTGAAAGTGGACTTATGTTATTGAATTCACAAGATACAACCTAAAACATAAACAATGTGTATTTTAATGCTATTTCAGTTCACTAGTTAACAAAGCTTTGGATAGAGGGTCAAACACTGTTTGGATACCACGTTGCTCTCCATTGCTTTAGATTCATCCCCAGAGACAGATGCCACTGACTGATGGATGGCGAATGTGTGTATGTTAAAAGTGTGTGTGTGTCAAGTGCTGATTGATTCTGGGAAACCGTCTGGATTGTTTCAAACCAAAGACTCAACAACTCCTCAACATCTTGACAGCCCTAACAGCATGAGTTCTTAGCCGAATACCATTTTTGTCAAGTTTAGCACCCAGACCACCACAGTAAGTGGAGTCAGCAGCAGTTATTTTATTACTCAATGTTCTATGAGCTGTTGTGGTGGAGTTGAACCTAAATGCAGACAATGACAGGGTTGCAGGAAACTTTTCATTAGCAAAAATAAAACTCTAGAATAAAACTCTGAATTTGAGCTTTTCAATTATATCTGTCATTCTGGTGAAATCTTAGGTTACAATTAAAAGAACCACTTTTTGCCAGTTGCTGATAAATATTGATCACTGAACACTGATCACTAATTAAACACTCTGAATCATGTTATGAATATTTGACAATATAAAATGAGTAGATGCAGACAAATTTACTATGCAAATAAGACAAACACCAGAAAGTTTTCAAATCACACAGATCATAATGTATTTTACCATCAATCTGAGGAAAGTGCTGCCTCTGGTTACTCCGGGAAGATGAGCAACAAAGAAGTAGTCTGTCGTCATCCTCAGGAAAACACAGGAATCGTAAGTGTTTTGCCTCATCCAGCAGCTATGGCTTCATGACACATTTCCAGGATTATTTTACTCTGAACACCAACATGATAATCTTTCCATCGATTGCCTATGTTTTGGTCTACCCCCCCAAGGTTACCTGCTATTCTGTAACTGCCACAGTAAATGTTTGATTCATGGACCTGGACTGCTTCAACACATTGTGTTTTCTCAGAAAAAAAAGAACAGGTTGTCTTTCAGCCCTGGCTATTTGGTTTAAGGATATAATCTGAGATGCACTGGTTTCATGGATTCATGAACTTCACATACAACACACTGGATCCTCACCTCTTCCTCAGTCGATCTAAATCCAAAGTGGAGATAAGTTGAGTCCAAGCACCTTACCCTATTGTGAATGGATGTGACCACTTAAAGGTCTGACACAAAGATATTACATGGGAGAAACAAAGTTACTGTTAATGACAATTCAGTTTACATATTTTAATTCCTAAGTATTTACTGTTTTGATAGTGTTCTTTGTTTTTAAATGTTTTTGGCTTTTTTCATTCTCATAAATACACTTCTGGGTTTTTTTAAATGTAACACTTGTGGCACAATTTCAGAATCACTTCACCAGAAGATCCCAGGTGGGATAAAATAATACTAGGGAGGGTGATGCAAAGACCCGACAAAGACTGACTCAGACAATCAAACTTAAATACATACTCTACCAATTACACAACAACCACTCCAGGAGGGGGAATACAGAGTCCAGGAAGGCGCTGAATGGATAAGAAATACAAAGAACAGGATGGTGGCTGATGCGCACTGAGTAACAGAAAAGACACAGGTGATTTACTTAAAGAAGGCGGAAAATACACAAAGACAGTAAGCAACGCAGGAGTACACACAAGGGCAGTACATCTTGTGATGACTTGTCTTGTTGTCTTTCGCTTATCCAGGTCTGGGTCACTGGGGCAGCAGTCTCAGCAAGGAAACCCAGACCCCCTTCTCCCCAGCCACTTCAACCAGCTTTTCTGGGGGAATCCCGAGGTGTTCCCAGGCAAGCCGACAGGTATAATCCCTCCGGCATGTCCTGGGTCAGCCCCAAGGCCTCCTCCTGGTTGGACATGCCCAGAAAACCTTGCGAGGAAGGCATATAGGAGGCATCCTCACCAGATACCTGAACCACCTCAACTGACTTCTCTCGACAATGGCTCTACTCTGAGTCCCTCCCAAATTACAGAGCTTCTCACCCTATCTCTGTATCCCTAAGACCTGAGCTTTGCCTTTTGACTTGGCTCCCTCCTTAACACAACAGACTGGTTTAGTGCCTGCATCACTATGGACACCGCCCCACTTCACCTGTCAATCTTCCGCTTCATCCTACCTTCACTCGTGAACAAGATTCCAAGATACTTAAACTCCTCCACCTGAGGCAGGACCACCCCCCTGACCTCGAGCTGGCATGCCTCTCTTTTCTTGCTGAGGACCATGGCCTCAGACTTGGAGGTGCAGATTCTCATTCCAGCCACCTCACATTCAGCTGCGAACTGCCCCAGCAGGAGCTGGAGATCGTGATCTGATGAAGCTAAGAGGACCATGTCGTCCGCAAAAAGCAGAGACGACATCCTCCCGCCACCAAACTTGACACCTTCCACCACCTGACTGCACCTAGAAATTCTGTCCACAAAATTTATGAACAGAACCGCTGACAAAGGTCAGCCACGGCAGAATCCAACCCTCACTGGAAACAAGTCTGACTTACTGCTGGCAACGCGAACCAGTCTCTTACTCCTCCAGCAGAGAGACTGAAAGACCCCTTGTAAGGGGCCATCCACCCCATACTACCGGAGTACCTCCCACAGGGTGCTCTTAGGGACATGGTCGTCAGCCTTCTCCAAATCCCACAAAACATATGTGGACTGGCTGGGCAAACTCCCATGCCGCTTCCAGCACCCTAGTAAGGGTAAAGAGCTGATCCACAGTTCCATGGATGGGAGGAAAAAACAAATTGCTCCTCTTTAATCTGAAGTTTGACTATCACCTTAACCCTCCTCTCCAGTACCCTGATGAAGATCTTTCCAGGGAGGCTGAGGAGTGTGATCCTCGAATGGTTGGAACACACCCTCTGGTCCCCCTTTTAACTATGGGGACCACCACACGGGTCTGCCACTCCAAAGGCACCACCCCCGATGTCCATGCAATGTTGCAGAGATGTGTTAACCAAGATAGCCCCACAACATCCAGAGCCTTGAGATACCCAGGGCAGATCTCATCCATCCCCGGAGCTCCGCAGAGTTGTTTCAATGCCTCGGTGACTTCTGCCCAGGAAATTGGACGAACCCCCCCCCCCCCAGCTGTATTTCCTCCATGGAAAACGTGTGGTGGGATTGAGGAGTTGAGGAGAAGTATTTCTTTCACCATCCAATTATCTCCCCAATTGACGTCAACAGCCTCCTGTCCCCACTGTAAAAAGTGTGGGCAAGTTGCCCCCCCCCCCCCGATGCGACAGACGGTTTGCCAGAACCTTTTTAGAGCTGACCGATAGTCGTTCTCCATGGCCTCACCAAACTCGTCCCACGCCCAAGTTTTTGCCCCGGTGACCACCATGGCTACACACCGCTCAGCCTGCTGGTACCAGTCAGCTGCCTCTGGAGACCCACAGACCAGCCACGCCCTGTACTGGTGTCCACCAGCAGGATCGGGGATTACAGGCATGACTGGCCCCAGCAGCCTTGTAACTGCAGCGCACAACAGCCACCTTGACAATGGCAGAGCAGAACAGGGTCCATTTGGACTCAGTGTCCCCCACCTGGAGGCAGTCAAAGCTCTGCTGGAGCTGGGAGTTGAAGATCATCTTTACAGGTTCTTCTGCCAGGCGTTCCCAGCAAACCCTCACTACTTGTTTGGGCCAACCAGGTCTGCACAGCATCTTCCCCTGCCATCTGATCCAACTCACCACCAGATGGGGATCAGTTGACAGCTCAGCTCCAGTGTCCAGAACATATGGCTGCAGACCAGATAATACGAAATCGATCATAGGTCTGTGACCTAGGATGCCCTGATGCCACATGCACCAATGGACATCCTTATGTTCGAACATGGTGTTAGTTATGAAAAAACTGTGACTCACACAGAAGTCCAATAACTGAACACCACTCAGGTTCCGTTCCTCCCAATCAATAATCACATACAACAAAACTAGGCCTGAGCTAGCCTTTAACTTGGAAACAACTACTAAAAGTAGTTTAACTCTTATCTAAAAAGAAGATGCTAAACCAAAAATAAATACTGGGTGGCACCAACCCTAAAACCTAGTGTTTCAATGCAATGGGTTTCTACATGAATGAAAATGTACAAGGTACTCCAACTTGCCTATACACACAACTTCACTCCACAAACCTTGAACTCAAAGTAGCTAAGTTAATTCAGTTTTGTGCAGCCCTGAACCCCACGACCAGCACCTTGAATGGGCAGAGAAGAAAAAAAGTGGTCAATCACTGCAGGCATGGTCCTTTTATATGGGAGCCCTGGAAGTGATTGGCTAGGCTGCACTCAAGAGGTGCAGGCCAATCAGGCTGATTGCACCTGAGAGCAGTGAGAAGGGGAGGCGGAGAGCAGAACAGGAGTGAAATACACACACACAACCCAAATTACATTGTCTGGCCTTGCCAAGCATGTAACACTCTGGTAGGATTTTGTCTGTGACTGAGGAAGATCAAGGAACTTAGCCCTATTTAAAAACAGTTGTTACAGGTTTTGCACTGTTTCAGCGGAGAGTAACACAAGGGGGTTATGGTCTGTGAACACCCAAACAGGCTTAGCACAGGACCCTAGCTAGACCTTGAAATGTTGCAAATCAAACAGCAGGGCAAGAGTTTATTTTTCAATGGCAGAGTACCTGAGTTTATGTGTGTTGAAATTTAGCGAGAAGTAACTCACAGGATGATCAATGCCCTGGTCATCCTCCTGCAGGACAGTTTAAACAGCTTCAGCCCCAGCTGTGCTAGCATCTACCTCAAGCTTGAATGGCCAGGAGAAATCCAGGGCAGAGCGGACAGGAGCACAACAAAACATGCATTTCAGGTTTTCAAAAGATTGCGAGCACTTGCCAGTCCAAACAAAGGGCCTCAAAGGGCTGGTTAAAGCTGTCAGTAGGGCCACCATAGAGGAGAAGTTTTTACAGAACCGCCAGTAGTCTTCGGCCATTCCAATGAAATGTCTAAGTACTCTTTGGGTTGTTGGCTCAGGAAATGCAGAAATGGCCTTTATCTTGACATCCACAGGACACACTTGTCCTCGACGAAACTGCTGGCCAAGGTCGAGGACAGGACCTTTACCAAATTTGCATTTGGCCAGATTGAGGGTTAGAGAAGCAATTGATAAGCACCAACCTCTGAGAAGTACCAGGGGCATTACACATCCCAAAGGGCATGACAGTGTACTGCAGGAAACTGTCAGTAACAAATGCTGAAATGTCAGGTACATTTAGAGTTAAAGGAATTTGCCAGTATCCCTTTAACATGTCAAATTTCCGGATGTACTTTGTTGGGCCAATTTCATCAATACAAGCATCAATAAGGGGTAATGGATGGGCATCTGGAACAGTTACTGCATTTATCTTTGTGGAAGTCAGCGCAGAATCTGAGGCTTCCATCTGACTTTGTGTCGATTAGAAAAGGAGAACTCCAAGGACTTGAGCTGTGCACTGTGAATCCATTTTCCACAAGATAATCAACTTCCTTCTTCAGGGCTTCCATCAATGCTGGACTAAGCCAGTAGGCATGCTGCTTTATTGGTTTTGGGTTAGTTAGACCAATATCATGTGCTATGACTAATGTTTGAGAGAGAATGTCATTAAACAGACTTGAGAAATCATAGATGAGTTGACTAGCATCATCACACTGGTCATCAGGGAGGTGAGACAGGTGGTGAGGCAAATTGAATGGTTTGCACTACCTTTGGTAGACCAAACACTGAAAAGAATTTTACTAGGGCCTTGATAGTAGTAATATATGGCACTTTTGCGAGTGCATGTGAAGCACGTGTGTGTGTCCTCGTGCGTGTGGTCACGTGATGCAATGATGTCGCCAAGGCGTCGTCGCAAAGGATTATAGGAGTGGAAAAGTTCGCCAGTGTATGAGCGTAACTTTGTCATTCGTTGTTACCGTTGTGGTAGCGCGCATGTGTGTGTGTGTGTGTGTGTGAGTGTGAGTGCGGCTGCATTATTGGACTCCGAGCGTTGGAGCGCGGACTGGCTGCCACAAACGGAGCGGTATGATTAAATCAATTTTAAAATGCCGACGGTCTCTGAAGCATGGCTTCGCTGCCTGCAGACGCTTTCTCATTAGGGGTGTTGTATTTTGAGCAACTCATCCTGACAGAAAAACTTATGTAAAGAATGAAAGCACCAATTTAGACAACTAAATTATTTAATATATATGATCCTCCAATGTTTCAAATGGATGGTTTTAATTGACCTTGCTGTAACAAAATGAGTTTCTATGATGCTTTTATTCTTATTTTTATTTTTACCTGATGATTATTTTGAAAGAAACTATGAAAACATACTATGCAAGCTTTGGAATAGAAACTTCATCCGCACAATTAGAAGGTGACCACTACTGGAACATTTATGCTGATCAACGCATGATCTCAAACACTTGGTATTCTAATTAGGTGTAGCTACAGCATTGTATGTATTATTTTGATTACTTTGACTGCTCTGTTTTTCCCTGTGGGCTCTGGTGTGATAAATAAAATTTTTTTTTTTTTAACGTAGTGCTGTTACCGTAGTGTTTTTTTTATGACGCCCGACGTGTTTGTGGGATTGTTAAAACTTTAAAGTAAAAGAGGAGGAGGAGGTGTTCTGTATCAGATTGAAAGCAACATGCCCCCCCCCCACACACACACACACACACGCTGGTCAGCCTATGAGGACACAGGCCCATGAACCCTTGATTGAAGGTATAAGAAACATAGCGCATCGCTCATTTTACTAGCATCACCCCAAAGAGCACAACCAGAAATTTTATTGGTACAAGACAGGTGACTCATCAGAATGGCTACGCATCCCGACGGAGATTTGGATTCCAGCCTCGTTCTCGAGGGTATGTCTGAGCAGCGTGTAGACCATGCCAGTCCAAAACGCAAAAAGAAGCGGTTAGATGAGAGTGCAATGCTAAAGTACGAGGAGACTGTTTCAGGGGTTTTTCGATATGTGTATTAAGTTAAATATGTAGATGGTAAAGTTTATCTGAGTGTGGGTGATGCATGCGTGGACTCGTGCGGGGTCGGCGCCGTGCATGGCATGTCTGTTTGTGATTGGGCTCATTTTTATGACATAATACACTCAAAGTTCCACAGTAGCCCCATAACGAGCTACAGTGAGCGGTATATGTCCCGATGGCACAGCTCATCGGTGTCTGAATCATACAGAGCTTGTCACAATGGTGCAATGCTTTACCTGACAACATGTCTCGATAGAACAAAAAAGGCCCAAAAGAATTGGAAGACTTTTTTTGTACAGTGGTGCGACAGGCCCGCTTTGTGCAAGGTGTTTAATGCCCTACAAGAAGTCATTGAGAAGGACGCGTTTGCCAAAGGGTTTGCAGGAGTTAGAAAATGCCTTGTTTTTGATAATTTGTGGAATCTTGCGGGGGATAACGTATGTGACGGCCAAGAAACACGAAGGCTCGACGCCCTCCTTCATCTGATAAGAAATGGTAGGGATGTTGGAGTAGTGCATGACCCAGGGGAGGGAGACAGAATGTCTACACGTGATTCAGATGTTAACTCCCTTCTCTCATTTCTTTATTTACAGATGTCCAGATGGCACCGCCAACCCAACACACCCCTGGAGAATATTCACCACAACTCATGCTGATGCCATTTACCCCCTCGCCATCCAACAGCCACCCATATCAGGACATCTCATCCATGCGTTCCAACCCACCTCCAGAAGACGCTACCACTCACAGTGGTGTGTGTGCGGACAGTGTAGAGACATTTATGCATAAAGACCTGGGGGCCTGTTTCGTGCAGCATGTGAAATTTGCTGTCTACCACCTGCTCACCATGGTGGTGAATATACTATGGAAAGATGAGTGTTATGGGAATCACGTCAACCATCCGAGTCAGTGTCAACACTCCTGCCTGGAAGAAATCATTTTCTTGAAGCAAATTACGAAGCCATTTTGAAAAAAATTGTGGAGCGACAATTTAACGACTACAATCAGAAATTACCTATTTTTTAAAAAACATAGTTTGCGACCCTGTGAAAATTGCAGGAGCAGTGGAGTTTATAATGGATGAACTGGTGCAGGGTGGCGACTTTATGGCCAAACTCAACGAACAGAGCAACAAAGTTAGCGAGCATGAGAACTTCTTGCAATTATTCGGTGATCTGATGATGATGTCACACACTTGGGGACCCAAACCATTAGTTGCTCAAAAATTGTTCTGATCTGCAGATGTTACCCCAGACTTAGGCACAGTCAAAACTTTTTTAGTAGGTCAGGATGCATACACACTACATGCCAGGGCTGCTGAACGCTTTCGCAGAAATAGAGTACTAGTCACTGGTATTGACAAGCAATTTCAAGCAGATCTGGTTGATATGGGCAAGTATTCTGAAGACAATGACAATGTGCGATATTTGCTGACATGCATAGATGTGTTCAGTAAACACGCATGGGTCCTGTGTCTAAGAACTAAAAATGGGGTCCCTGTGACAAAGGTGTTTAATGACATTTTGAGCAAAGGGCGGGTTCCAGTAAAACTTCAGACAGATGCGGGAACAGAGTTTTATAACAAACACTTTCAGCAGCTAATGAAGATGCATAACATCGTCCATTTTTTCACCCTGAATGAGACCAAGGCTAGCGTGGTGGAGCGGTTTAACAGAACATTAAAGACACGCATGTGGAAGTATTTAAGATCTGTTAATCTGAGGCAATATGTGGATGTGATCCAGGAGCTGGTTGATGCGTACAACAAATCTATTCACAGATCAATTAAAATGGCTCCTTGTGATGTGAACAGTGAAAATGAGGCTATAGTCTTTAACAACTTGTACAAAACATCCCCGAATTCCAGAATTGCAGATTTTAAATATAAGGTTGGAGATACTGTACAAATATCAAAACTGCGCCGTGTGTTTAGAAAGGGTTATGAACAGACTTTTACAGATGATTATTTTACTGTGACAGAATGCATGGCCTGAGACCCACCCGTGTACAGATTAACAGACATGGCAGGAGAGCCGGTTAAAGGAACATTTTACCCACAGGAGTTGTAGTATGTGATAGTGGGTAAAAACAAATGTTTTAAAATCGAGTAAATACTAGACAGGAAAAAAAGAGGCGGGTAGAAACGTAGTCCTGGTAAAGTGGTTGGGGTGGCCTGAGAAATTTAATAGCTGGATTGCTGCCACTGATATTGTCGATGTTTCATTGACGTCAGAGCCCTAGCGCCTTTTCAATCACTTGGCATTCTGACATGCTAGTAGATGGATGAAAAGAATGGCTTTTACATCGCGTTACCAAGTAATGCTTCATCTCACGTTTATCCTAATAACAAGATACGGAACTACAGGATAAAACTGGCTAGACTTGTTGTTTTAAACGAACCGTACAAAGTGGGTGTTATCCAAGTCCAATACCCCAGGATTTGGTCAAGTTTCCCCGCTTCCGACGCCCACATCTCTGTGACCACAACTAATCATAGGACAAAAGTTGTGGAAAAGAAATACCTTACACTTACTGTGGGATATTGTGATTCAGTCTCCCAAATTTTAAATGAGATTATGCAAAGCTAAACACACACACCGTGTATGGACTCATACACTTTGCGTACAACAACATCAACAATAGGGTTTACGAAGGATGGTTTGAATTGATTACAAACAAACTGTAAGATGGCTCCTGTCAAAATTCTACCGTCACACTGAGAGGGCGATTAGCTGAAATACTGGGTTTTATCCCAAGGAGTTTGAGATTTTTTTCACCGACTGTTTCAAAGACATACATAGCCCCACCCAGCAGACATTCCCGGTGGGCGATAAAATATTTTTATTTATAGCGATATTGTGGATTACCAGCTGGTCAGTGACAGCCATGTTCCGCTCTTGCAGTATATAAATGTATCTGACGACCACAGACACATGCCCACATTGAGTTTTGACAAGCCACACTACACGTTGCTCTCCAAATCTGTTATAGACGACATAGAGATATCATTTAAAAACAATCAAAACGCCCTACTCGTCAAAACTGTTTCAACCGCACTTCCCAAATGGTCATTATGCCAGAGAGTACTTTCAACTTGTTCAAACTACGGGACGACACCTAAAGGACAGATCACTCGCCATAAACAGAAATGTCTCTCTGATCAAATCCAGAAACGTGAGATTGGAGGTGTGATTCAGAAACCCCCTCGCCAGAGCAGTCAACCTCATTTGTTATTCAGTGTTTGATTCAGTCATTGAGATATCAGACAGAAGACAGGTGCTGCTGGACTACTACTGAGAATCATGAACACTGCCGAGTTGAACGGAGTTGTTATAAAAAAAATAGCAAGGAGAGACCGGTGTTTTCTCGGTGTATTGGCATGAGATGACCTCCCGAAAAGAAAAATTACACGGCTTCCCACAAAGATCCGTCACACATGCCCAATGAGCACTGGCTAGCCCTTTATATCACAGAGGACAAGATCGGATGTTTTTTCGATAGTTTTGGAAATACACATGATATTTTTGCCCCTGAGATAAACAACATTTTGTCGAATAAATCTATAATTGTGTCTTATTCCAAAAAGCAGGTTCAAAGTCGCCAAGCTACCACCTGCGGCCAATACTGCGTGATTTTTCTTTACCACATGCAGAAAGGATTGTCTTTTGGTAAAGTGTTGAAAATGTATAAGGATAATTAATTTGTACTGATCCTATGGTTTCTAAGTTTGTTAACAATATTAGACCTGCAGTTGTGTGCCATGGCTATGATTTTACATGTGTTCAGTGTGGAAAATACAAAGATTCAGTCGAAACTCAGTAGGTCTCAAGCATATTTACTTACAAACAACATCATAACATATGTACCAGCAGTTATTTAAAGCAAAACATAATAGAAGGCGAAACTGTATGGCAGAGTGGTGTAATCTGGAAAAAGTCTACGCTTGTTATAAACCACCTTAACTGTTTTAACAACTGTGTCATTTTTAAGGTGGAATCTCTTTTTATCGCGCTTGATTGTATGCGACACGGCTGTCAAGTTGGCGTCTGTGTTTTTATTGGCTGTGAATGATTGAACCAATCCCTTCAGAGATTCTTGGGTGACAGTTTTGGAGCTAACAGAGTTTAATGTTACACCCTTGCATTTAACCACTGTCTTGTCACATAGTGTTTGGTACGCGTAACACTTAGATCCTCCGGACACAAACTCTGTGATGAAATCCCCACCCTCTAGCTTGTCTGTTAAATAATCCAGATACCGCTCTGTTGCGGGGACCCACTCGCCTGTTTGCGTCGTGAATATCACAGAGTCTGTGTCACAGTAAAGAACGCAGTTTGTCAAGCAGGTTGTAGAGTTTGAGGCGGGTCACGGCGCCTATGAATACATTCACGTCTTTCGCACAGGCCCCCCTAACCATTGGCGTGTGTCCACTGCACCATAGCGACATCATCAGAGACAAAACAAAACTGGCTCACATTGTAGTGATCACGAAACATGCTGGGTAAACCTCTCAAGCTCTGTTATCAGCTCACAAGTGGGCATGTTGCACCTCATACTGAATCAGCCCCAGAGCGAGTTGAGGAGGAATTTGTTGCAACTTTTGATTGCTTTGTTGACGCAGATTTTGCCCGGATCGAGTCTGATACCCTCCTTTTCATAATAGTTGGCTATGTAGTTCTCGCACTCCTGGGGGGTTGTGACGTGCCTGAGGCCTCCTGTTTGCATTTTAAGAAGGTCTTGACTTATTCTTTAAACAATGTGTCTGTGTTGTTCGGAAAGTGCCAGACCTCTTCAATGCGCACAAGGCGATACCCTTTTTCAAGAGCTTTTTGAAGCTCGAAAGAGACCCAGGTCCCATGTAACACTGATGAAATGAGTGGAATGGAAAACCCCTTTTGAGATCGGTGGGCATGCACACAGACTCAAACCTAACACACACCTGGGACACACCCATTCCTGTTAATTGACATCACCCCACTGGAACATTTGAATTCAAACTGAGCCAATAGGTGCAGACTCCTCCCTGACACCCGTCTGCTCTGCTACAAAAGCAGTCACACTCCTTCAATCTCAAGCACCTGCTCACTCTGCCACCACCAACCAGTCATCCTGGATCTCTCTCCTCGATCCCAACCGTGGAAACTTTGGACTTTGATGGAAGTCAGCTCTCCCATAACAAAGAACTAGTTTCCCCCCAGCTGCAACGCTGTGAAGTTGGATGTTCTGTTTGTTGTGTGTGTGGTGGAACCTGCCTATTGCATTGGTGAGCATTATTTTATGAGCAATGAACATGAAAAGATCATTGAACAATTATCTGATCCACCTATCAGATTCTTACCCCTGCTTCCTGCCTGTTCAAACAGGTCAGGCTTCTTGAGATAATTGGATGGCGAGTCAAACCCAGAATGAACCTGTTAAATCCGGATCCCTGTCCAAGAGCCCTACTCATAGGCCTCAAGCCTTAATTTGGACGTTTTTCACTTAGGACTGACTTGACTTGACTGATTGGTACCAAGGTTAACTGTGCACACAGTGAAATTATGTGCAATTAACCACTGAAGTAACTCAAGTTGATTTCTGATTGCTAACAATCAGGGCCCTGATTGTTTGAAATCTTCATTAGTTGAACTAAGGTTAGTTTAGCTAATCTACTCTTTATTTTTCATTTACAAGGCCTTTCTTTCCTCTAATGTTTCATGTTTGTTTAATCCACTTAAATATTTCAATACATCCTGTTAGACTCAATCCCTGGATTCTGTGTCTCATTACCCTTCCACCAGCTCTGTGAGCCGAGCCTCTTGCACTACTACCCCATTGTTGATTGTAGCCTGATTATCTTTACTTCATTACTTAGGTGTTTATCCTTTTAAGTGGTTACTACATATTTGTAACGTAGTTAATAAGTGTGTTGTGCGCTGAAGAGCGAATTGGTTACAAATAATGAAATTGATAATTATGAATATAATTATCGATTAATAAATAAATTACTAATTAATATTAAATATTAATTATAAGGGGCACCACCCTGATGAGTTCAGGGAAACTATAATACGACCGAACTTGTAACAGTTATCAGTCTTAAACACAGTTATCTACTAAACAGTCAATATCCTGTAACATTAACTACCGAGGGACAGCTCTGATGTTGAAGGATGAGATCCGAGCACTGGCTATTGCTTAGACACGTGACCACAAGTTCGTACACCAAAGACACTACAACTTCTCTCATGTAATAAAAATATATTTATTAACACCGTGTATCAATCAATCCGCAACACGTTGGTACAACTGTTATCTAACGAAAGACACAAGTGATAATATGTGTGTGTGCGTGTGTGTGTGTAAACATGTGTGTGTGAATTAATGAAGAAGGGGAGGGGGGTATGGTTGCCTAGCAACCAGTTAGCGTCGCAGCAGGGCTAAAAGCTAGGCTAGTTAGCTGAGGCTAGCTAGCCGCTAGTTAGCACCGTGGAGGTAGAACTTACGGAGTGTTAATCACTAAGCGGAGCGCTTAGCGGGAGAGAGAGAGAGAGAGAAAGGAAGGAAGGAAAGAACAAAGATGAACCCAAAAATGTGTGTGTTACCACACTTGTGCAGTATTAATAACCGGTAACACCTTCTTGAGAGGTCACGGTTATTAATAACTAACATCAATAAATAACGTATAATTCTATGTAATTTCTGCTAATTAAAGGACTTCATCACATAAACAGAGCATTCATAGACATTATACAACACACTAAGCTATTTCTCTGCCCAGAAAATGCCTAGTACAGGGAATCCTTACTTGACCCAGTGGAGTGGTAAGGGATTCAGTTTCCGTGTTCCAGAGCGCGGTTCGGCTCGACTCGGAAGGCAGCAGAGCGGCGGCGGGGCAGCCTGCAGGGTCTGCTGGAGTTACTGGTAGAAAGGATGAAGAAGCTGGGATGAGCTTCTTTCACCTGGGACCAGTTCACGCGGGTTGCGTGGCTCGACGGTGGCTTCTCTGGACGAGTGAACAGGAGGGAGAGAGTTGTCCTTCTGGGGGGGGGGGGGGGCTCTGTCGTCGCTACACTGTACTCGAGGTCTGAGGTGGAGAACCGGAGGGTGGGATCTTCTTGAAGACTTGCAAACCACCCAAGGGAAGACAACCACCGAGAGAAGAAGATCACCGAGAGGCGATATCACAGAGAGAGAGAGAGTCTCCTTCGCGCTGAAGTTTTGTATCTGGAGGCCGATGATGTCACTTCCTGCGGGATGATACTGGCTCTCAGCCAATAGCATTTCACAGGTTCTTGGGTCTGGTCAGTGACCAGAGTTCTCAGAGGGGGGCCAGTGGCCGGAGTCATAAGCTTTACGATCTTTTGTCTGAGAACATGTGGTCACTTGAATTCAGGTTTTGAAAAGGGGTGTTAGGCCTCACAGGCCGGAAGCCTTTCTTCAGCTGGACTGATTGTCACATCTCTGAATCAATCTCTTGGTCTGGTTGAGTTGGCACAACAAGTGCTACACCCAGACAACCGTCGCTCAGTCACTATGCCTGCACTCGCTCGACTGATTTAGCTCCTCAGCACAGGTGCGGCAAAGCGGGAACATAAGCTTGGCGTGGGCCCTGTAAGGGAGGACGGAATGGAAAAGCCCTTGCGGTGGCAGCACAACGCATTTAATGAAACCGAAATATTTTTCAATGTCGGCAAAGTTATTGTAAATTATTTGAGGATGGCCTGTAGGGTACTGTTTTTTTAGACTGCACTGTAGGGTAGAGGCTGGTGAAGTCATAGCAGTGAATTTTTTTTCATCAGCTGTGCATTGGTGGTACAGTTTCATCGCATTTGTGCGGCCGCCAAACAGTGCATCTCTAGGGTTTAGACGTTCAGGTTTTTTGTACGCGGATAGAAAGCCCATAATGGCCTGGTCAGATCTACAAACAGCAGCTCACTCACACTCCCACATCACAACCACCCTCATGCCATGCTGCAGCCTTACGGTTGACACACTTTTGGAAAACTGGAAGAGATCCCCATAAGAAATTTTGGATGCGGGGTTCACCTCACAATCCGGATAGCATTTGACACACCCGTGGTAAAAACACCCAGTAAAATTATAACACGTCTTTGTAGACTCACAGTAGCCATCCACAAAGTATGGACTGATCTTCCGCTTGCCCCCGTTAACAGTGTTGAATGTGTATGTTCTCAGTGCAGGACACATACTCCAACCACTGAATGGATACGTTGGAGCAAGTCATATTTTGTTGCACGTATGCTCCAGTGTATGTAAGCGCCAGTGTGTCGTGGGGTAAAAGTGTTTTATAGACACCCATGCAACTGCCTGCTAGTGTGGTCAAACTGTAGGGGTCTATTTGCGTACAGTCTAAAAACGCGTTGCGGTAGATTTTGCAGGCCTTTCTCAACACGTCCACATCATTCATGCAATATTTGTGCATTTCAGTCTGAAGGTCAAATGTTTCATGGCGCACAGTGTTGCACCACTCCATAAACTTTTTCTGATCACGCATCATGAAGGATGGTGCAATTCCCCGCTTGATGAAATGGCAAGGCAAGGCAAGGCAATTTTATTTGGATAGCCCGTTTTCACAAACAGTTTGTCTCAAAGGGCTTCACATGGCATCATAACAACATCCTCTGCCCTTAGACCCTCACATCGACTGAGGAAAAACTCCATAGAAAACCCTTTTAACAGGGAAAAATCTGAGAAACCTCAGGGTGAGCAACAGAGGAGGGATCCCTCACCCAGGACGGACAGACGTGCAGTAGATGTTGTTACAGACAAGAAAACAGTTTACAATGCAGAATGTGAGAAACATGGAAATGTTAATAACAGCTGAAGAAGGAAGCTTCTGGTAGGGGAGGCAGGGAGAGCAAGCCAGCTTGATGGGGGACTGGATGGCAGACTGGTTCATGGAAGGGGAGCGTAGGCCGGTGTAACAGTAGGGAATAAGGGGGGGGGGGCGATGCAGGCGGCGATTGGAGCTCTGGTGGATCTGTGGAAACACAGAGAGACTGCGAGACACCAAGGCCAAACTACAAAGTGCAACAAGTAGTGGTAGTGACAGTTCCAAAAATGTGCAGGGAGGAGAGGAGGAGAGAGGGGGAGAGGAGGGAAGGGCTCCATGTAACCTGATGTGTCCCCCAGCAGTCTAAGCCTGTAGCAGCATAGCTATCAATGGTTCAGAGCTACCTGAACCAGTCCTAACTGAAGGCTCTGTCATAGAGGAAGGTCTTCAGCCTGGACTTAAACGTAGTTAAAGTGTCTGCCTCTCTGACCCATGGAGAGAGCTGGTTCCACAGTAGAGGAGCCCGGTAACTAAAGGCTCTACCTATGTTTTTATTGATACTGGGAATCACTAAAAGACCTGCATTCTGGGAGCGGAGTGCTCTGGTCGGACAGTAGGGACTAATGAGCTCTTTCAAATAGAAATGCTCGAATAGGATATAGTTGTCAAAACCTGAGGCATTGTGGGCTATAAACGTGAATCTGCGAAACTTTGGCTTTCTGTAATCATTAACAAATTCCGAGATGCACCATGAAGTGTTGAAACAGAATTTGTTTCTGTCTATGTCCATTGCACATACACAACATGCCTCATGCTTCCCCTCACGGTAACGAGTCTGAAAATCATACAGGATGTATTTTCTCTCTGGGTCTTTTTTTTTCAATAGGCTGTATACAGCACACATGCTCAGAGCTACTGTTAATAACACATTCATGACAGTGTTCACATTTTGATGGCATGCAGGAATGGCTTTTTTTTTTACCAACTTTGTAAAATTTACTGCACCTGCTGCAAAATTTTAGGTTGTGGCAGGGAATCAGATTGTGTGTTTTTTCAGGCTCTTTGTGTGCTTTGTAACAAAACTCTGATTTACAGATGCGGCTACAGTCCGTTTGGTTGACGTTTGTTCTTTGCAATATGTAAAGCACACATTGCACAAATATTTGCAGTTGTGCATTAGAGGAGCATCATAAGTGTTGTAGCATTAATTACAGACATAAGCAGCTCCGAAAAGGCTTTTACATTGGTGATTGGCTTGACCATAGCCACTTTGTCTGGCAACGCTTGTAGAAGGGATGTTTGGTGTGTTCATTCTGCTACTAGTGATGAGTTCAGACCCCTGTGTAATGACAGCCTGTTCAGTATGTTGTGGTTGTTGTGATGGTATGGTGTGACGCCTACCATTTAAAAGTTCTTGATCTCTCATGGCCTGTGATGGTTCAAAATCCTGGGCGAAAATCTCTTCAAATCCTCCTCTGTGGGCCTAGGTTGAAGTACGGTCTCCAGCACCGTCAAACCCACTTGCGTAGCAGTAGATTCTATAATCCTTTGCTCTATCCACATCTGATGCCAGAGAGGGCGAATTGATGTTGGATGTGGGAGTGGGGTGTCTTTCAATCATCTCATCCTCCCGCTGCAGATGAGACGGTCCTGGTGTTGGATCTACGAAGAGAAAAAAAATTGTTTCGTTAAGGAAGCATATACCATATTGGCTGCATATAAAATAATTTTAAAAGAACACACACACACACACACGTTACCTACCAGCATAGCCTTCGCCCAGGGTGTTTCTCATAATCGTACAATTCTTCTTCTCCATGGGTCTGTATTTTTAAAATTAAATGTGTTGCAAATCAGGCTGAATTTTCCAGGTGAATTTTCATACATGATAGGTGGTTTCGGTCTGATACTCACACTTGTGCTCTGGGCGTTCCTCTTCTCATTAAACTGAGCCTGTTTTTGGGTCGTGCTGCTTCTGCAGTGTCTGTTAGCAATTACTTTTTTAATTAATTAATATAAGCCTTAAAAACCATATGGGAATGTTGGTTAAATTGTTTTACATGCATTGGTTGAGAAGGGATTGTGGTTTGGGAGGTACGATTTCAACATCCGCAACTACAGTCATGACTTTTCCTTAAAAACTGTTTAAAAGCATACTCGTAATTTATCATTGTATCAGTTAAAGACAACAATACATAATCAAAGAAATTGCTTACCGTTGCACTCAGCCATTCTCAAAAAAATGAAGATTTTTCTCCTGGTGAAACGAAATAAAGAGTCGTACAGTCCTCTGAGGTCTTGTGTCTTTCGGTCAGAAAGAAACAAACAAGGTGTGTGCCAAGTCGGCTGCGATATATCTACAGGTAAATAAAGGGGGTTGGGTTCCCCACACCTTTCTCCCCTAAAACAAAAGGCCAGACGTGTGACTTGTAACACCAAACAGACCATATGGTCTGTTTGAGGCTTGAGAGAGGACATGTCTGAACTTGTCTGGAAATACTTTTTTTTTTTCTGCAGGTCATCGGGCTAAAAGTTTTACTAAAGCACATGTTTATATGTTTAATGACATGGTCACCACATACAGGAAACGATAAATCCTCATAGAAACTCTCATTTTGTTATGGCAAGTTCAATTGAAACCATCCGTTTGAAACATCGGAGGATCATATATATTAAATAATTTAGTTGTCTAAATCGGTGCTTTCACTCTGTATATAAGTTTTTCTGTCAGGATGAGTTGCTCGAAATACAACACCTCTAATGAGAAAGCGTCTGCAGGCAGCGAAGCTATGCTTCACAGACTGTCTGCGTTTTAAAATAGATTTTATCATACTGCTCCGTTCGCGGCAGCCGGGCCACGCTCCAACGCTAGGAGTCTAATAGTGCAGCCGCACTCACACTCACACACACACACACATGCGCTCGCTACCACAACGGTAACAATGAATGACAAAGTTACGCTCAAACACTGGCAAACTTTTCCACTCCCGTAGGCAAGGCAAGCTTATTTGTATTGCACATTTCAGCAACAGGGCAATTCAAAGTGCTTTACATAAAACAAACATAAAAAGACATTCAACATGATTAGAGAGAGTAAAGACAGAGAAAGACATTCAACACAATTAAAAGAGTTACATTGCAGCTAAAGTAAAGTTAGAGATAGAAAGCTAAACAGGCAGATATAAGTTACAGTGCAATGTGAGATGTCTGTGTAGGTTCTCATTCATCCAGGTCATCGTAGATCGAAGCGAAGTAAAATCTGGTCAACTGGACGTAAGTTTATCTTGAAGATGTTTCACCTCTCATCTGAGAGGCTTCTTCAGTTCTCGTGAAGAGTGTGGAAACTCCAGCTTATCAAACTATGTGGGAGTGGTCAGTGCTATTGTGGTGGAAACGACTCTCCCGAGACTCACCTGGCCTCCCCAAACGACAGTCGTTGTGCGGTGTCAGGGAGTTTCAGGGGTGGTCGTTAGGGAGTTTCACCGACCACTCAGATGCTAATGGGCTGTGCTGGCATCAGCCGTTCCACATGGGTCTTTCAGCTGAACTCTTTGGGGAAGCTTTGAAAGGACTTGGTTGTAAATAGGTGAAAGGAAATGTCGCAGTCCACCTCCTCTGTTCAAAGATGGTTTCTCTATCCTGACGTGGATGGCTTCTTTAACTCCTCTTTCAAACCATCTGTCCTCTCTGTCGAGGATTTGGACATGGTCGTCCTGGAAGGAGTGGCTTTCTTCTTTGAGGTGGAGGAAAACCGCTGAGTCCTGTCCTCCAGAGTTGGCTCTTCTATGTTGGGCCATGCGCTTGTTGAGGGGCTGTTTGGTTTCCCCTATGTAGAGATCCGTGCAGGCCTCACTGCATCTGACAGCGTATACCAGATTGCTTTTCTGGCTGTGAGGGGTGGGATCTTTGGGGTGAACCAGTCTTTGTCTCAGAGTGTTGTCTGGTTTAAAAGACACAGGGATGCGGTGCTTATTATAGATTCTCCTTAATTTCTCAGAAACCCCTGCCACATAGGGGATCACTATGTTTTTTCTCCTGCCTTCTTCATCTTCCCTCCTCCTGGAGCTCTCCTCCTTTCTGGACCTGGAAGAGGATTTTACAAAGGTCCAGTCTGGGAAGCCACGAGTTTTAAGTGCTCTTTTCAGATGCTGCTGTTCTTTTTTCCGGCCTTGGACGCTGGTGGGGATGGTCTCCGCTCGGTGTTGCAGCGTCCTGATGACACCTAACTTGTGCTCCAGAGGATGATGAGAGTCAAAAAGCAAGTATTGGTCAGTGTGGGTGGGTTTCCTGTACACATCCACCCTCAGGCTCCTGTCCTCTTGAATGTAGACGTCGCAGTCCAAAAAGGGCAGATGGTTGTCTTTCACATCCTCTCTGGTGAACTTGATGTTGACGTCTACCGAGTTGATGTGTGCTGTAAACGGTTGTACCTCCTGAACCTTAATCTTCACCCAGGTGTCATCAACGTATCGGAAACAGTGGGTGGGGGAGGGTCCACTGAAGGAAGTCAGGGCCCTCTGTTCCACCTCTTCCATTTATAGGTTGGCCACGATAGGAGATACGGGAGAAACCATGGCACAGCCGTGTTTTTGCCTGAAAAACTTCCCTCTGTACTGGAAGTAAGTTGTGTTCAGGCAAAGGTCCAGAAGTTGGCAGATTTGGTCCGGATTGAGGTTGGTCCTGTTGCTGAGGGTGTTGTCCAGCTGTAGGCGTTTCTTCACTGTTTCCACAGCCTCCACGGTAGGGACGCAGGTGAACAAGGAGGTCACATCGTAGGACACCATGGTCTCATCTGGGTCCAGCTTGAGTTCTCTAACCTTGTTCACGAAGTCCATGGAATTCTGGACGTGGTGGGGGGTTTTCCCTACCAAGGGGGCTAAGATGGTGGCGACGTGTTTGGCGATGTTGTACGTCACGGAGTTTATGCTGCTGACAATGGGTCGGAGCGGGGCACCTTCCTTGTGGATTTTGGGGAGGCCTACGTCTACATTCAAGAGGACAGGAGCCTGAGGGTGGATGTGTACAGGAAACCCACCCACACTGACCAATACTTGCTTTTTGACTCTCACCATCCTCTGGAGCACAAGTTAGGTGTCATCAGGACGCTGCAACACCGAGCGGAGACCATCCCCACCAGCGTCCAAGGCCGGAAAAAAGAACAGCAGCATCTGAAAAGAGCACTTAAAACTCGTGGCTTCCCAGACTGGACCTTTGTAAAATCCTCTTCCAGGTCCAGAAAGGAGGAGAGCTCCAGGAGGAGGGAAGATGAAGAAGGCAGGAGAAAAAACATAGTGATCCCCTATGTGGCAGGGGTTTCTGAGAAATTAAGGAGAATCTATAATAAGCACCGCATCCCTGTGTCTTTTAAACCAGACAACACTCTGAGACAAAGACTGGTTCACCCCAAAGATCCCACCCCTCACAGCCAGAAAAGCAATCTGGTATACGCTGTCAGATGCAGTGAGGCCTGCACGGATCTCTACATAGGGGAAACCAAACAGCCCCTCAACAAGCGCATGGCCCAACATAGAAGAGCCAACTCTGGAGGACAGGACTCAGCGGTTTTCCTCCACCTCAAGGAAGAAAGCCACTCCTTCCAGGACGACCATGTCCAAATCCTCGACAGAGAGGACAGATGGTTTGAAAGAGGAGTTAAAGAAGCCATCCACGTCAGGATAGAGAAACCATCTTTGAACAGAGGAGGTGGACTGCGACATTTCCTTTCACCTATTTACAACCAAGTCCTTTCAAAGCTTCCCCAAAGAGTTCAGCTGAAAGACCCATGTGGAACGGCTGATGCCAGCATAGCCCATTAGCATCTGAGTGGTCGGTGAAACTCCCTAACGACCACCCCTGAAACTCCCTGACACCGCACAACGACTGTCGTTTGGGGAGGCCAGGTGAGTCTCGGGAGAGTCGTTTCCACCACAATAGCACTGACCACTCCCACATAGTTTGATAAGCTGGAGTTTCCACACTCTTCACGAGAACTGAAGAAGCCTCTCGGAAGAGAGGTGAAACATCTTCAAGATAAACTTACGTCCAGTTGACCAGATTTTACTTCGCTTCAATCTAGTGCAATGTGAGATACTGATCAGAGGCCTCAAGTTTGATTTAATAATTGGCCACAGCAAACATATGGGTTTTCAGCTGTGATTTGAAAGAACTGAGAGCAAACCTACAGTTTTCTGGGAATTTGTTCCAGATATGTGGAGCATAGAAACTAAATGCTGCTTCTCCGCTTTTGGTTCTGACTCTGGGGACAGAGAGCAGACCTGTTCCTGATGACCTGAGAGGTCTGGATGGTTCATAACGTACCAGCAGATCAGAAATGTATTTTGGTCCTGGAATGCTGTGGTCAACCGTGTCAAAAGCAGATCTGATATCAAGCAATACTAGGACTGAAATTTTGCCATTGTCTGAGTTTAAGTAGATGTCGTTTAAGACTTTGACGAGAGCAGTCTCGGTGCTGTGGTGCGGTTGAAACCCTGACTGGAAAACATCAAAACAGTTGTTTAGAGCTAAGAAGTTGTTAAGCTGTTGAAAAGCCGCTTTTTCAATGATTTTGCTTAAAAACGGGAGGTTTGATATAGGCCTATAATTATTCATTACTGAGTTGTCTAGATTGCTCTTTTTTAAGAGCAGCTTTATGATGGCAGTTTTCAGGGCTTGTGGAAAGACACCTGAGAGAAGTGACATGTTGACAATCTGCAGATCTCCCATAATCCATTGCGACAACACCGCGGCAGCAGGCTCTGCATAAATTGATCAAATTATGCCAAATACAATCATACTTTATTAGTTGTATAAAAAAATCATGTATGAGATATGAAACTCAATGACATGGGGGCATGGTCACACGCGCAAAATCACGTTATCGTACGCACAAAAGACAGACAAAGTCACGTGATCACACAAACAAAGTGACATCATCGCACGGACAAAGACACATGATCACACACACAAAGCGACGTCATCACGCCCCTAAGTCACGTGACCGCGCGCATGAGGGCGCACGCGCTTCACATGCGCGCGCAAAAGTGCCTATATGTTCCTTCTCTTGATAATGACTGATGTCGTGATTGTCTGTAATGGGTTAGCTTGGGGAACCTGGTGGAGATGCACATAATAGTTAGCAGAAACTTATTTCCAGATGTAGACTTTGGCAATGGAACCATACAATCAACAATCACTTTCTGAAACGGCTTTCCCATTACTGGAATGGGGCAGAGTGGAGCTGGGGGAATCACTTGATTTAGTTTTCCAGCAACCTGACACATATAGCTGGTACGACAATAATGAACCATGTCTGACTGAAGCCCAGGCCAAAAGAAATGCTTTGGGACTCTGTCATAGGTTTTTTTGATTCTCATGTGTCCTGACCATGGATGCTCATGAATTAAAGACAGCACTTGTGAACAGTCGGCTATAGGCACAACAACCTAGTAAGCTGCACAGTCCACATCCTTAAAAAACTCACCAGCCTAGTGATGCACCAACAAGGCATCTTCAAGTACAAAGGCCACCTTCTTTTTGGCTTCATCCTGGCCAATAAAAGAGGAAAGACACAGTTTCATCACCTTTTTGTGCTTCAATGAATGCTTGTGGCCGGCAGCTTCCCAACTACTGGACTGGAGGGAGATTTGCTCCATGTCAGCATGTTCAGCCTAAAGATGAGTTTTTGACCTCGTCCTCACAACTTCAGGTCACTGTTCTGTCACAAAGAAAGAATCAGACATGTCAAGTTTATATTTCTTTGACTGGGCACGTGTATCCACACATGCAGGAAACATGTCAGGTGATGTCTGTGCAGAGTCAGAGTTAATGTTCAAACCAGGGTTGTTCAGTACTTTGGGGACTGGCATAACCTTGCCCTCAGCTAGGTCATTGCTAAGGATGAAATCAATACCTTTGATGGGCAAGGCAGGGAGTACAGCAACCTGGAAGCACCCACTGATTAGGGAAGTTTGGACATGAACATAGTGCAAAGTTGCAGAAAAGGCAATTCCTGCACCTTGAACAATCACACTTAAGTGGCATGAAGATGTGCATGGCATGGCTCTCATATAATAGACTGGTAGCCCCCTGTATCCCTAAGTATCATTACTGACTGCTGATCTTTTGGATCCCCTGTTAGTGAATCAAAACCGTCTACAATGAACGATTTGAAACAGGGGTCAGGTTCATTGTCATTCTGTGACATTTGTGACACACTTCAGCAGACCCATGCCTTTTGGTTATGGTAAACGAGGTGGATACTGCTGCTTACACTTCAGAGATAGGCAGTCAGCAATCATATGACCCTTCTTATGACAATCGAAGCACTCAAGCTTCAAAAGGGGCCTCTTAACATTATCAGGTGGAGGGTGGCCAGGACAAGGTCTCACTCGACGTGATAGTGAGTTTCTGTCTGGGCAGGAGGATGACAAACATTTTTATGGGTTCGCACAGATTCATCGGACAACACAGCTGCTTTGGACAATGGAGTCACCCTCTGCTCATGGAAGAACATCATTTTTTTGGTAAGTTACTCTTAAATTCTTCCAAGAGCGTTACTGATGAAGAGGCTCATAACTATTCCTGACCACATTGGCAGCATACCACTTGTCAAAGAGAACCCCTTTCTCATGAGCAAATTCAATAAAGGTTTGTCCACTGGACTTTTTATAGTTCTGGAACTTATGCATATATGCCTCTAGCATAAGCTCATAAGCACACAAAATCGCTTCTTTCAGCACATTATTTTACAAGCTGCCCTCTAAGGGAAGAGATGAAACCATCTCTTGTGCTCTCCCTACTAGCTTGCGGTGAAATAGGATAGGCCACAAGTCTCTTAGCCAATCCAATGCTGTGGCAAGTCTTTCAAAAGCATTGAAATAGGAGTCAACTTCTAGCTTATGAAAAGTTGGCACCCAAGCAATATTTTTGCTGACATAAAAACCTGGTTTGTATATGCTTATTTGTGACTGTACAGGATCATCACCTTTGTATGCACCTGGCCAGAAGAGATTCTCATAGCATCCACTTAAAGCTGCCATAACTTGATGTCTTTCTCAGCCTGTATCTCTAGCCTGTGAATCTCTGCGAGGTCACGATATGCTTTATGCTCCCTTTCTTTTGCCTCTAGCTAAAGGCAAGCCAAGTTAACCTGAACTTTTGCATCCCCACCTGAACCACATAACTGTGGAGAGAAAGGCTCAAAACAAGGCAAAGTTGCATGAGGAGACACACCACCCTGAGGTGTTGCTAGGATGGCTTCTTCCCCCTGACTATCTTGCAGAGGGGGGGGCACCTGGTTCAGTTGAAGGAATATCTTAAGATGAAACCTCAGCTGACTGCTGGACTTGGGTATCAGAAACCTCAAGGAACTTTAACACAATTTTTCCCAACACCTTTGATGTCTTTCTTGACCTATTATGTTTGTACAGGAATGTTAAAGTGTGCCGCAATTCACAATAGATATGCTTCTTAAGCATAGGATTGTCAATACTGTTCTCCTTGAAAACTGACCATCACCTTTGCTACTACTGCCACAACTCCAGTGACTCATCAATTTTGATTGTCCTTTAACAGGGTAAAAAAGATCCTGGATGAGTCCCCACTTGTATTTTGACTCCTTTGGTGGTAAGGTGGACAGGCGACAAACAAAACTACACTTGAGCAATTTTGATTGTCCTTTAACAGGGTAAAAAAGATCCTGGATGAGTCCCCACTTGTAGTTTGACTCCTTTGGTGGTAAGGTGGACAGGCGACAAACAAAACTACACCTGAGCAAGCACTTAACTTGAACAAAAGTTAAAAGTGGGGAAATACACACACAACCACAACCACATTGTCTGGCCCTGCCAAGCATGTAACATTCTGGCATGATTTTTTTTTTCCAGTAACTGACGAAGATCAAGGGACCTACCCCTATTTTAAAAACAGTTTAATACAGGTTCTACACAGTTTCAGTGACTATATTTCTACTTTGCACTCCATAATTTCTAAATCTACAACATCATCAAGAAGCCTGTTGACTTTCTAAGGAACTGCTTATTCCAATAGATGCTTGACTCTGATTTAATTGTAATAAATGGATCTGATTGAAGGACAGTGCTGGCTCAATGGAGTTTGGATTGGATCAGTTACAGTAAGTTTAATGCAGTCATGCAAATATCCACTCATTTTGAAAGATGCTCAACAAAAGTGGATTTGACATTTACAATTTCATTACAATGCCTTGCACAGAAAGAGTGACTGACCATCACATGAGGGGGTGTATCCCAATGAAAAATGTATGATTAGTTTTTAACACTTATCGTAATAACTCAAGTGTGTCTGTCCTGATGATTATTTGGATACCAACAAATGTGTACAACTGTTTGTTGGGGGGTCACTGTCACTGAAGCAATTATAATAAGTTATACTGACACCTCAACACTTTCAGAGGACAAAACACATATGTTTTTAAATGAAAAATGATCACCCTGATGTGGATTTTCAGGCGACTCTGAAGCTCAATCAAGGGTCATTTGGAGACCGAGCCTCATCCCACCTGAGCATTGACCCTTTTTTCCACAGTCATTTTCAAATTTCAAGACACATTTAGATTCTATTAGCAATTGACATGAAGTCCAAATAAGCACTGGAGTCCAGCAAAGTTGAGTCCAAAGAGCTTTATTGTCCTTGTGGAGTACAGAGCCCGAGCAGTTCTGAAGAAGCTACTGAAAACCTATTGGCAATACATCTCATTTCATACTGCTCAACGTGGGCAAAGGGATGAGTTCCCTGCTTTCTGATATGTGTCACTGTTACCTCAGATACAATGGTGTCTGTTTGGGTGGCCATCTAGTGAAGAACACCATGAGATTAAGAAAGTGCACCTCAAAAATTCCCTATCTATAGCTTTCAAATTGGAATCATAGGGTCATGTGGAATCATGTGTTACCTTGCCTATGGGAGCAGATATATTGATTACTCTGGTTAAGCTGTCTTCTCTTGGGGTCAAAAGTTGTTACATCTTTTTTTTAAAGCACAAAAGAGTCCTTAACATACACATTCCATACTAGGCAGCATGTTCTCCTTGTAACTTGTTTGTTTCTTTCAAAAATGGCCTCAATGTACGAATACAATACAATCAGTGTACATGTACAATGGCTGTTGTACAATCAGGTTCTTTTGCATTCAGCATTCCTCAAGCAGATTTTTTTTAAATGGATGTACAATTGTAAGGAACAATTATGACAAAATAAGTTAAGAATCAGGATATGAAAAGCAAAAAAATCCATCTATTTCAGAAATTTGACCCCACAAACCACTGCCTTGACCACCGACCCTGATGATTGGCTGCTGGGTGTCTATGGACAGGAAGTGAAATTTAAATGGATTTAATAGCAGGACTGGGAATAGACAGAATAAAATGGCCCTCATCAATATTGATGCTGTGCTGTTAATTAGACTTCACATCTCAGACTCACACAGACATGCTGAGGGCACCATGATTGGATGCCCGCCACTGTGTGTGTGTGTGTGAGGACAGACTGAGGGCAGTGTGATTGGATGGCCGCCACTTTATGTGTGTGTGTGTATGTGCATGAGAACAGACTGAGGGCAGTGTGATTGGATGGCTGCCACATTGTGTGTCTGAACCAGTGTTTGCATGGAAGTGTGAACGTGTGTTTACAAGGGTGTGTGTGTGTGTGTGTGTGTGTGTGTGTGTGTGAGAGAGAGAGAATGCGTGCGTGAGTGTGTGTGTGTGCGTGTGTTTCAAAGTAAACTTGCATGCATAGCATGTACATACTTATGACAGTGTTTGTTGGTGGTGTGTGTGTGTATGTGTGTCCATTGACTGAATCCAGCCAGGTCCATCTGTTTGGCAGGAGACATTATTGTGAGGCCATCTGTGCTCTTGGTGTATGTGTGTGTCTGAGATACAAAGGTGAGAGCTCGCATAGTCTCTCTCTCTCTCTCTCTCTCTCTCTCTCTCTCTCTCTCTCTCTCTCTCAGTCACTCACACACACTCAGTAAATGAGTAAGTTCTTAATACCCCCCCCCCCCAAAAAATCATCTGTCTCAATCAATGCAAACAAAGTCAAAGTTGAGTTTTTATTCAGGTTAGTAAGCCTGCAATTTGAGTGAAATGGGAGTCCCAATCTCTGATAGGGGGTGTCAAACAAAGTGTCACAACGCAGTAAGGTCAAGTTGGGTTCTTGTCCTGTCTCCATGTTTTATCTTGTCATTTCCTGTTTTATTTTGAAAAATAACTCTCCTCCCATTTCAGGTCAATTGCCCCTCCTCATGTGTCTTGGTGTCATTGCGGAGTGTTTCCACCTGTTCCCGATTACTACCCTGCGTATATATTTTGTCTGCGTCTCCCTTTGTCTTGTGCCAGTGTGTTTCATCTCAGTACGTTCATCCCAGCCCTTTCCACACCCTTGATTGGTGTTTTGTGTTTTCCTTCCTACGAGTGAAAGATTTTTGTTGTAAGTTTTTCAACCTTAGTCCAGTCTTTAGTTCACATTTTCATAGCTTTGTTTCCTCTGTGAGGAGTGATCTTTTGTTTCTTTTCTTTTTCTTAGCTTTGTGCCTCCAGTTATTTAGCAGTGTTTTTTGTTGTTTATGCTTTTTATTTCGAGTACTTGTTTCATCCGTTGGTGGAGTGATTTTCATTTATCGATTTACCTTTAATAGCCTATTGTGTTTATTCATCCTTTCAGTTGAGTGATTTTTTTTTGTTTTTTGATATTTCTCATAGCCATGCCTCTTCCCATACGGAAGAGAGGGGCTTTGGGTGACCACAATCTGCGACCACTAGTTTCTCCTCCATTTTCTGACTCAACAGTGTGCCAGGACTGATGTCACTGATGCCAGGGGAATCGAAATACTGGTAGGCACTCTTGACATAGCATCATGTGAATTTGTCGTGGAAGTTGAATATTTTCAACTTGTGCGTAGATGCAAAATTTGTGGATTCGCATTGCATTATTTGTGTCATTCGCGCCACCCAGGAAGAATATATGTAAATTTGTGTCTTATTCGCCTCTCTACATAGACTTGACACGTAATCTTAATGCGCTAAAAATTTGTGCTGCATTTGGTGTGAACACACCTTTACAGGCCGGGGTCCCGCAACATCAAACCAGATGCCCTGTCATGCATCTGAGCTTGAGCCTGGTGCCAAAACTGAAACCCATTCTCCCCCTGAACTGTGTGGTTGGAGTGGTCACTTGGCAGATTGAATAGGAGGAGAAGCATACAAACGGTGAGACACCCCTACCTGGTGGGTGCCCAGATAATCATTTTTGTCCCTGTTAAGCTGTGCCCACAGGTGATTCATTGGGCTCTCACCTGCCATCTGGGAGACTATGTTCGTCATCTCCCCATGGTTCTGGTGGCTGTCCATGGAGTCAGGGGTCCGGGAGTACATTGGGGCTTGTCCGGTCTGTGCTTGTAACAAGATGTCCGCCAGATCACGCATGGGACTCCTGCTACCTCTACCAATCCCCTCCAGATTGTGGTCGGCCATGTCTATGGACTTTGTCATGGGGCTGCCGGTTTCAAGAGGTAAACCACGGTTTTGACCATGGTGGACTGTTTCTCCAAGATGGCACATTTTATAGCATTACCCAAACTTCCCTCAGACAAAGACACTGCTCAAATCATGATGGAACACATCTTCAGGATTCATGGGTTTCCTAAGGACACTGTCAGACTGGGGGCTCCAGTTCATCTCCTGTTTCTGGAGGGAGTTCTGTCGACTCATCAGCGCCACAGCTAACACGATGTCTGGATGTCACCCAGAGGTCAACAGCCAGACTGAACACCTCAACCAACAACTGGAAACGCCTCATGTCCCAGAACTTGGCAACATGGAGCACCCACCTGGTCTGGGACGAATACACCCATAACTCGCTGCCAACCTCATCCACAGGTTTGTCTCCCTTCAAATGTGTCTATGGCTACCAGCCTCCCATGTTTGCTGACACAGAATCAGAGGCATCAGTTCCTTCAGCCCATGCCCTGGTACGCCTCTGCATCTGGGCCACTGCCCATCAAGTGCTCATCCTGTCAGGGGAACAGAGTCAAAAGGGCGGCAGACTTAAAGCGCCGCCCCGCACCTGAGTATCGGCCCTGACAGAGTGGCTAGCAGGCAAAGATCTTCATCTTAAGGTCCCCTCCAAGAAGCTGACACCATGGATTCTTGGTCCCTTCCCCATCTCCAGAGTCATTGGTCCGGCTGCTGTCTGCCAAGGGTCCCTCTGTGTCCACACCACATTCCAAGTCAAGCCTGCTAAAGAGAGCCCCATGGTCCCAGCCACCAAACCCCCACTGTCACTGGAAGCAGCCAATGGGGGGGGGGGGGGCTACTGTATAAGGTTAAGAAACTGTTAGCTGTATGCAACCGCTGCTGGGGAAAACAGTTCTTGGTAGATTAGGAGGGATACGGGCCAGAGGAAAAGCAGTGGGCCCCTCAGAGTTTCATCGACAATGAAACCCTCATTCAAGACTTTTACAAAAAAACTACCCTGAAATGCCTGGGCTGTTGGGTGTTGATCCTAAAAGGGGGTACTGTCGCACCGTGGTGAAGTCAAGTTAGGTTTTTGTCCTGTCTCCATGTATTTGTCAATTCCTATCTATTTTGAAAAGTAACTCCTCATTTCAGGTCACTTGATCTGATTGCGGAGTGTTTCCACCTGTTCCCCATTACCCTGCGTCCTTATATTATTTGCATCTCTGAGCATTCACCTCAGCCCCTTGACCACTGCCTTTTCTCTGTTTTTTCCTTCCAAGTGAGATTTTTAAATTTTTCAACCTTAGTGTAGTCTTTAGTTCACATTTTTGTAGGCTTTTGTTTCCCCATTTTCTTAGTTTAGCGCCTCCAGTTATTTAGGAGTGATTTTTGTTGAAAGCTTTTTATTTCAAGTTGTTTCCTCCTTAGCTGGAGTGACTTTCATTTATCAATAACCTTAATAGCCTGTTGTGTGTGTATTCACTGAAACAACCATACACAAGGAACCTACAAGCTGGAGGTAAACTGGTGTTGAAGCAAAAGGATCTGACCAAGATTGCCTCAGCCAGCCAAACTTAAAGACATACAAAAGTTGGGGAAGTATAGTAATTGGCACGAAATATGGACCCAGAGCTGTGGCTGATGACTGATTCATTGACAAGACACAGGTGATTCTCTTAATAAAGGTAGGAAACTGACAAAGACAGGAAATGTCAAACACATGTAGACATAGGAGGGAAGACCTTTTAAATAAGGAACTGACCCAGGTGAATCTAATCACGAGCAGAAATACAAACACAAACCAGAAACACACTCATGAGAAACAAGAGTCCATAACTAAAGTCCACAACTAAATAGTCACAGTCCTGATGGGACCATGACAAGTAGCACTTTACCAAAGTGCAAAGATGAAGAAATCGTACAGGTAGGCAGAGATGATTAATGAAGGGAGGGAGCAGAACATCAATGAAGAGAACAAGGGAGATGGATGTACTTAAAGGGGTCAGCCAACTTCAACAGCTCAAAAACATCTTATGCATGTATGCACACATACTCAGCTGGCAGATCGGGAATAAATAAACGCTGACAGTATACTTTGTGAGCACAAGTCAAGCTGGAGGAAGATTTGGACTAGAAATGAGTGTGTGTGTGTGTGTGTGTGTGTGTGTGTGTGTGTGTGTGTGTGTGTGTGTGTGTGTAAGAGATAGAAAAAGAGAAGACACGCTGAAGATAAACATACAGGAACAGCTGGTAACACACACGAGAACTGATACATGGAGCCCCATTTCCACGTGGCTGCCATAGTTTACAGGAACATCTGCACTTGAGCATGGACTTTAAGTCCCAAGGTCAGAATAGAAGACCCCACCAAAGGAGGTGGAAAATGACTGAGCTAAGATCATGGACTTCCAGATCCAGACGGACAAAATGGTAATGGATAACCAACCGGATATTGTGTCAGTGGGCAAACAACAGAAGGAGGTAGGTGATAGATGTAGGGATCCCAAGTGACAGTAACATCAAGAGAAAGGAACATGTTAACCTTGACAAATACCAAGGGCTGAAAGGGGAGCTAAAGAAGATGCTGTCAGTACAGGCAACATGGGTAAACTCCCAGGCCTCTGGTAGAGGACCTGCCCTTGAGAAGACACACACAATATAGCTAGCTATCGCTTCCTTATTAATTGCTATCAGGTTTATTTACTACTTTTTGGTTCAGCAAATCTAGAGATATGGGTAAAACTACCTTGGTAACCCTCTAATCCTGCTTTTTAGTGCAAGCCACAGGGTTGTGTCTTAACAGGAATGATAAGCTAGACAGCAAATCCTCAAAAAGAGTGGGGAAAAAGAAAGGAGGCAATGCAAGCATGCACACAAAGTAAAAAGGAGCCAACTAAATCCATCTATTGTCTTCCTCCTTGCTTATTCCTATTATTAAGGGTTGCGGGGGGGGGGGGGGGCTGGAGCCTATCCCAGCGTCAAGGGGCGAGGTACACCCTGGACAGGTGGGCAGTCCATTGCAGGGCCAACAAATAGAGACAAACAACCATTCACACCTACGGTCAATTTAGAGTATCCACTTAGTCTAGTCCCCAATTTCATGTCTTTGGACGGTGGGAAGAAGCTGGAGTACCCAAAGAGAACCCACACAGGCACGGGGAGAACATGCAAACTCCACACAGAAAGATCCCGTGCCTGAGCCAGGACTTGAACCCCGAACCTTCTTGCTGTGAGGCGACAGTGCTAACCACTCCACCACCGTGCAGCCTAAGCCAACTAAATACTAGTTCAAAACATGAACAAAACACAAACACCAAGGAAACGAAAACTAGGGTTCATGATCATATAATGTAACCTTCCAAAAATTTGTCTAAAACACATCCCAGATGGGACAGTGATATTAACCAATATTAACCACTTAACAATCTGACTTTGTCATTGCATCTTATTAGTTACATTTGTGCCTTGAAAATCTTAGGCTGCTGGGGGATCTCCCATGGTGCACTGGGCTTCTCTCTCCTCCTCTCTTCCCTCTCTGTCCTCCTATAGGTGTCATACATAAATCATACTCATAGGTATTACTAACTCATCTTCTTCTCTGGAGCCTTCAGGCTCCCCGCTTCCCAGATCCCGGGTGCTGCTGGAGGAAGCTAGCTGCCACCCGTAGCTCCACCTGCTCACGTCCCCGTCTGTCCATCAGTCTCTTCCCTTTATCGCTCTCTTTTTCTCTATCCCACTCTTTCCTTCTGCATATCTGTCTTCCTCCATTATCTGTCTTTGTCTCTGTCCCACTCTCCTGCTCTCTTTCCCCCCAACCGGTCAAAGCAGAAGGCTGTCCCCATTGAGCCTGGGTCTGCTCGACGTTCCTGCCTGAAAAGGAAGGTTTTTGTCACTGCTGTTGCAGGATGTGTTTGCTCATGGAGAATTGTTGGGTGTAAATTAATTGAAGGAGTGTGGTACTAGACCTGCTCTACCTGTAAAGTGTCATGAGATAACTTTTGTTGTGATTTGGCACTATATAAATAAAATTGACTTGACTTGCCTTCATTAAGATTCAAATGTTTGAATTTAATAAATTCTTTATACTTAAAAACATTAATCTAGAATAAATTTGTTTGCAAAATCATATCAATCTAAATGTAAATGTTTGTTTTATATGCTAGAAATATTTATAAAAAAAACTGAGTGTTTTTTTGTTTTATATTATGATTGAACTTTAAAGTATAACTGATATACATTAACTCAGACTCATTATGGGATACTCTGGGATCTTTTTTAATTATTAACAGTGACAGTCAGTTGACAGTGAACATCACTAATTGATCATTTACGATAAAAGAGACTTTCTGTAAGTTCCGGAATCATGATGTATGTCTTACTGTTAAGCGCCATATCGAGAGATGTTTCTGGCAGCCATGACCTCGTCGTCTCCATCTGCAGTCGTCATCCATGTTGATCGTGTATATATAGACACATATAGAAGCACACAGACTGCCAGCCAGCAGTGCCGAGGCCTCCTCCTTCACCTCCATCTGTCTTCTCCTCCTCTTCCATGAGTGATTGACAGCCTGGCTCAGGTGCAGGTGAGGGAGGGGGAGTAAAAAAGAGCAAAAGAAAATCCAACTAACTGACCTTGGGCTGACAAAACACTAAAAACAGAATATCAGAAGACTGCAAACACAAGGATTAGCTGACAAAATAAACACAAGTGAAGGAAAAAAATTAATACTCTTTTTTTTCAGATCCTTTAAATTCCACCAATACTATTTTTTCTTTCTCTGTCTGCTTTAACTCACCCAAAAGAAGTGAAATTGATCAGCTAATAAATCAAGGCTCCATTCAATCAGATAAATAAAGTGGGGAAGAATGAGCTCAGACATGTAGGAAATAATGAAGGAATTTGAAAAGAAGGTAATGAAGGAGAGCAGGAAAAAGGACAGAGGTATACAGAGATGGGAGGAAGGGGGTAGACTGGAGAGATCAATATGAAAGGGAAGAGTGATGTAAGAAATGAACTCAACTCAAGAGGTAAAGAATTAGGAACAGTGAAGGAAAGCAGGTGGTAGGGAAGAAAGAGAGAAGAAGCAAGGAGAGGAAAGGGGAAAATGAATAATCCTAACAGCTGTACAGCAATTCTAATGCTAGCATTGTTATTGATGCTTTAATATTGTTATTTTTCACAGTAACCTGACACATTTATTTAAATTTCATAATAAATGTTGGGCTGGGGCTGCACGGTGGTGCAGTGGTTAGCACTGTGGCCTCACAGCAAGAAGGTTCCGGGTTCGAGTCCCGGCTTGGGCACGGGATCTTTCTGTGTGGAGTTTGCATGTTCTCCCCGTGTCTGCGTGGGTTCTCTCCGGGTACTCCGGCTTCCTCCCACAGTCCAAAAAACATGCAATTGGGGACTAGGCTGATTGGATTCTCTAAATTGACCGTAGGTATGAATGTGAGTGTGAATGGTTGTTTGTCTCTCTATGTTGGCCCTGCGATGGACTGGCGACCTGTCCAGGGTGTACCCCGCCTCTCGCCCGTTGACGCTGGGATAGGCTCCAGCCCCCCCGCGACCCTTAATGTGTAGGAATAAGCGGAAGATGACGATGGATGGATGTTGGGCTCAAACGTAGCCCTCATCTGTCACTTTGATTCTACTCTTGCTCATATTTGGCCTTGAGTGCTAACATTGACTAGAGGGTGGGTGTGACTAGCTAACAGTTACTTTGTTGTTGGGCACGGAGATAGCTTTTGTGCTGCTGGTTGAAGTTTTTCCCACTTAAGAGAATTTCATGAGTTGTCGTGTGTGTTAGCATTGGCACTGTTGCTAGCTGCCATGTCTCTTTGGTGTTGTGTTAGCTAGTCAGAGGTGACAAACTATTAAAGAGAGGGCCAAGTAAATTGAAAAATAAATGTTTTTTTTCCAGAAAGGGCTGCTATATTAAAACACAACAGAACAAAAAACATATTCACTGACTAAATAAGCAAATTTCAGTTGATTTGAAGAACTTGTGATTGAATGTTGACCATTAATATTACTCAGATTTCATTCTGAAGAATAAAAAAGTTGGTTAGATGAATTTACTTACTTAAAAATTTAGTTGTGTAAAATTATGAAGGCTTTAGACAGTCAACAATCCATTTTGTCAGATGAACTAGCAACCACAGTTTGATTGAATAATAAGCTTCACTGTATAGATGTGAATTTTCTTGTGAATAAACACAAGTGATGACAAGTGTTAACTCTTTTTTTCCAGGACAGTTGGAAGCAGCAGCCCAAGAGAAAAAATGGCACATCTCACATGATGTGGGAAAACCTGGCTGGAAGTGGTTGGGAGAGAAGAAAATATCATTGGAACTAGGGTTGCAAAGGGGTGGAAAATTTTCAGAAAATTTCCAGAAAGTGTCGGGTAAATTTCCATGGGAAGTTAAGCTGGGGAATTTTGGACATATGCCAAATAGCTACACAACTGGAATGATCTTCAGATAGTTAATATTCTAAATAATTTGATAAACATCTTACAGGAGGCAGAAAAAAAAACAGCATCAGATTTGAAGTATAAGTAGCATCTTGACAAATTCATTTACCATCTATAAGGCTACACCAGCAATAGCTTATTTGGTATTTGTTGTAGTTAACTTCTGTATAAATACATTTATATGTGGTATTTGTAAGTTAAACATCACCAAATTTGTTGAATATATTAACATGAAATGTCATCAAAACTTACCTCACTTTGTGTTGTCCACATGCTTACTGTAAATGTGTGGCTTCAGTGTGCTCTGGGCTCAAATGTGTGATCCAGGATTCTAGAAACACCTATGCATGTGATGGAGGAATGCACAGTGCCTGTAGGGGGCATAGTCTCCATAGCCCAGCAGTAGTGTGCTATGTGTGTGCCTGTGAAAGTATACTTGCATGATATCTGCTTGTTTTAGTCAGTGTTATGCTAAAATATAATTTTCCCTCACCGTATTTAAGTTCTCCATTCAGGACATTACTTCTATATAGCAAATTCCTGTTTTTTCCCCATTGATTCCTGTTAATTCCTGTCAATCTCCATAAAATCCCATGGTAAATTTCCAAGTTTGAAAATTCCTGGAATTTTGCAACCTAAATTGGGACTTCTTTTCCCACCAAAGGATTTTGGTCACATATGCTATCCAATGCAGGTAATCTCATCAAGGACTCCTCCCATCCCCACTATGAACCATTCTTTCTGTTGGCCTCTTGCAAGAGGTACCACAGCTAAAGTTACAGTACTGTCAAGTTCTATAACAGCTTTATTCCCCAAGCCATCAGACTTCTTAGCTCAAAATAATAATAAAAAAAACACCTTCACAAACCACACTTATAAACTGATCTCTTGACGCACATGCTAAAGCTGTCAAAATAATTTATGGGCAATACTACAAGACTATATTCTATTTTATTACCCTTTTATAGCTATTTCTTTCTACTTTTTGAAAATTTATTTTATGATGATGATACTTGTGCTAAGTAAGCTACATTGTTTCGTAGTACAGTGTTTGATTATGAGAGCCTTTTCGATGAAATTTTATTCTTATGTGCACTGCTTGTGTACATTTGAGATATAATAAATCATAATACAGCAACATGGTGGTGCAGTGGTTGGCACATGGTGGTGCAGTGGTTAGCACTGTTGCCTCACAGCAAAATGGTTCCGGGTTCGATCCCCAGCTCTGGCAATCAGGGTCTTTCTGGGTGGAGTCTGCATGTTCTCCCTGTGCCTGTGTGGGTTCTCTCCAGGTACTCCAGCTTCCTCCCACAGTCCAAAGACATGAGAGGGGACTAGGCTCATTAGATACTCTAGATCAGGGGTCGGCAACCCATAACATTCAAAGAGCCATTTCGACCCGGTTTCAACAGAAAAGACAACACTGGGAGCCGCAAACGCTTTTTATATTTAAAATAATACAATATATCCGTAAATTCCGGACTATAAGGCGCACCTGACTATAAGCCACACCAACGAAATTTAGGTAAAAAAACAAATGTGTATGTATACAAGCCGCACTGGACTATAAGCTGCAGGTGTTTTAATGTTTAATTACCCAAGTGTTTGGGGAAGCTTCCCATTTATTAACATTTCCTACAAACAACAAGTTGAATAAATGCATAACTTATTCAAGTGTTACCATTTCGTGCAATAGTACGGAACATGTATCGTGCTGTGTAAACTGTACTGTATCACATGACACAGCGTTTCAGACACAAACTTTCACAGCATTCTAAACGTATTTACAGTGCAGAAATAAACGGTGCGCTCCCAGCACACGTACCATAAACAAAGCTTACGGCGCTCGACGAGGCTATGCCTAATTAATAGGGCTGCAACTAACGACTATTTTAACAGTCGACTAGTCACCGACTATTGAAACGATTAGTTGACTAATCGGATAATTAATTTTTTCTTAAATTTAGCATGAAGTTGATTTAATTATTTGGCAAATGATAATAAACACAAGAAAGATGGGTACAATGAAAAATACATCTTTTGTTGAACATACTGCGGATTCGTACAAAAAATAAATAAAAATGTCCTATTTAAAACCAATTAGGCCCAGTGCTCGGTCAGTAGAGACATAAATCCATAAATAAATAAACCTCTGTCCATTTTTTTAGGGACAGGCAAATAAATAAATCAAAATCAAGTAAACTTTTTTATAGCAAAAATACGCTGATAAAATGTGCAATGAATGTCATAAAAACCGTATTGGCTTGAACATTACTTGAATCTCACCGAGGCGAGTCAGACTCCGTTTTGTTCAACTGCCCGACGGGCTTCTTTAAATGTTTGTGCATCACCGAGGTACTGCCATGACACCAAGGTCTGCTTTGCAAACTTTGCAAGTAGTCTTTTTATTCGCCATATCCAGGCTAAAATGTTCCCAAACTTTAGAAGTTTTGGTACGCGTACCTGATGTTGACACCGCCATTTCTGTTTGTTACCGCTCAGAGAAGAGACGCTATTGCGCATGCGCGACTCTTGGCAGAGATTATAAACAAGTATGATGCCTCACTCTGTTGGAAAAACGCGTCTGGCGACAATAGTCGACAGTGGAATTCATTGTCGACTATTTCAATTAACGATTTTTGTCGACAACGTAGACTAATCGTTGCAGCCCTACTAATTAAATGTTTTTTAAAAGTGCCTGTAACACAGCAGTAGGCCTAAAGGTGCAATAACGTCTGTTTAAAATATAACCAACCTCCCAGAAACCGCCAGCCGCACCGTTGTATAAACCGCAGCGTTCAAAGCAGGGGGGAAAAGTAGCAGCTTATAGTCCAGAAATTTTAATATTTTGAGATCACAATAATCTTACAATTTACAAAAATAATTAAACAACAGGTGGAGTGCTGTCAAACGTCTCTGAAGAAGGCGAATGCTGATCACTGAAATTGCACAAGGTCTGAAGAAAGAAGTATAAAACTTTGACTTAATAAGAAGACATGATACACGTTTTTGAGACAAATAACATACACTTCAATCGGACACTTATAATTTATTTTCCCAAGCCACGCAGAGCCGCAACATAAGGATAAAAGAGCCGCATGCGGCTCCGGAGCCGATCCCTGCTCTCGATTGACTGTAGGCATGGCTGTGAGTGTGAATGGTTGTCCGTCTAAACATGTTGGCCCTGCGATGGACTGGCGACCCCTCCAGGGCGTACCCCGCCTCTCGCCCGAGGGCTGCTGGGGTAGGCTCCAGCCCCCCTGCGACCCTTAACAGGATAAGAAAATGAATGGATGGATGGATAATACAGACAGCAAGAGAAGTTGGTCCTACATGGTCTCAATTCTTTACTGAACCAGTAGAAGCCCAGACTTTCATTGCAGTACTAGCTCACTACACAAAAACAGGAACTGTTCAAGTATCCTCTAACATTTTGATAAACGTCTTCAACAACCTACATCATGTTTCCTAGGTTTTTGTTTGTTGTTTATCACTTCAAAACATTAAAACATTAGAAAAAACAGTTCTTGGAAAGCAACTGGTTGAGTGGATGCCTGGTAACAGGGTTGTCACATCTCAGAGTGACTGACCTTCATGACCTCAAATCTGTGTTTGACTTCATCACCAATGAGATTTGAAAATTTAACAAACTGTGTGTTTATGTCTCTCTGTTTTCATGTTTGTTGTGTTCACACTGATGCACCGCTGCTCGTTTTGTTGACTACTTCTCGCACCGTTGTTATACGGCAGATGCAAAGGTGCTGCCACAGGCTGCCAATCACGCACTCACCAACAGGTATGCACACCTGCTGTGATGTATATGACGGTCCACTCAGCTGTCAGTTTGAAGTGCGTACCTGTGTATGCATGTGCGTATGTATGTTTGTGTTTGTGTGCATGCGCATCCATGCATGTGTGTTTTAATAATAGCCCACTAGCTGTCATAGTAAACGAGGGCTGTGTCAGAAAAGCAGCTCTAAATGGTCCTCGTCAATGTGTCTGAAGCCCAGAGTGACAGGGTGCGTGTGTTAGCATACGTTAGCATTTGTAGCCTCTCTGTGTGATGTGAATATGTGGATTTGTCATGCTAAAATGTGTGTGCATGTGCACTCAGCCATCACGCTGAGCAGAAAAGCAGCCATGTCAAACTACCCATCATGCCGCATGAATGGGCTGATTTATCTTTCTCTCTCTCCCATCGCTGGTGCTATTATGAAATGGCGAGTTGAAATATTATTATTCTGCTGTTATAAGCTGCACCGACATGTCAAGTTTAAATCATTAGCTTCCCTCAGAAAATATCAGACTGTTCACACAAAACAGCCCAAAATACACCTCCTCACAAAAACATGAATCACATTCAAGAAATGTGCCAATTTGACTTTGACTTTGTTTTCAACTGAATTGGCAAGTTGAAACAAGCTTTATTTTTTCCATGTATGCCCTTTTTCTTTCCTTCACTTAGAGTTTTCTGAAACTCTTCAGATGTTGTAGATTAGGCAGGTTTGTTTGTTGCTCCACCTTTAATGTCAAATGTAAATCAACCAAGATAACAATCCATTTTCGTGTTATAATGCAACAAATGTACACAGTTGAATGATTTGCTAACCAAAACTAAAGGTATTTAATCACCCCTGGCCTCAGACAAACCCCTTAATAATTTACAGGTGAGGAATGTAGGAATGAATAACAAAATTATAAGAGTGTATATATAATATATCAATAATGATTTATAGTATCTGCATATTTTTATTTTAACCACCACTTTACGTTTATACATAATAATAAAAATGATAATTATGATATAGGTAACAGATTGTTTAACAGCATGAAATCAAATATTATTTCAATATAAATCATTCAATTCACAGGAAGGATTTTGAAATTCAAACCAAGACGTGATTTAAATGAGGCCCTCCATCCCTCCTTCGGTTTAGGTGTGCCAGTTGGTTCACAATCAAGGCAGAGTTTGAAAAATTTCTGACCCAGACTGACCCACTGACAACGACATGGCATTATTAGCTCAAAAATATGAATGACATTGCAGGACCAGAGGCTAAATGTGTCGATGAAATGTATCTCAGTCATTAGATATAAAAGAGTTTGAGAAGACTGAGTTGCAAAGCAGATGCAAAGTCAAGTCAAGTGAATTTTATTTGTATAGTGCCAAATCACAAAAAAGTTATTCCATGAAACTTTACAAGCAGAAGAGATCTGGCGCCACACTCCTTCAATTAATTTACACTGAACAATTCTCCATAAGTTAGTACATCCTGCAACAGCAGCAACGAAAACCTTCTTTTTAACAGGTTAGAATGTTGTTCAGATCCAGGCTCAATGGAAACTGCCATCTGCTTTGAGTAGTTGGGGGGGGGGGGGGGGGAGAACAGGAGAGTGGGACAAAGACAAAGACAGATAATGGAGAAAGAGATATACAGAAGAAAAGAGAGAGGCAGAGATAAAGGGGGGGAGAGCATCTTAGTGTTAAGTTTTAGCTATTTATTTCCATCCATTCGTCCATCCATCCATCCAACATGTATCCTGTTAAGGGCTGCGGGGGGGGGGGGCTATCCCAGCTGCCTTTGGGTGAGAGGCAGGATACACCTTGAATGGGTTGCCAGTCCATCACAGGGCCAACACATATATACAGGCAACCATTCACACTCAAAGCCACACCTCCGGTCAATTTAGAGTATCCGATTAGCCTAGTCCCCTCTTGGATGTCTCTGGATTTTGAGAGATCATGCAAACTCCACACAGAAAGATCCAGTGGTCAAGTCAAGGATAAAACCCACAAACTTTTTGCTGTGAGGCGACAGTGCTAACAACTGCACCACCGTGCCACCCTATCTATTTATTTAGTTTGAGGGAACAATGACTCAACAAGAACAACATACCATCCTAGTTGCCAAGTTGTTGTTCCGTTCTTCTTGCTGGGGGAGTAAATTAGGTTTCATCAGGGTCATTTCAAGCTATTCTGGGGGCCCCAGGCAAAGGGACCTCGGGTGCCCCCCCCCCCCCCCCCATTTGCTTGAAAAAAGAGTGTAATAATGAACTGATTATCACCTGACTAATCGCTTCCAGGTATTAGTCAGACCCTGCATATTTTCAGGAAAATTGAGATACTTATAGCAAAAAGGTTTTATGTTGCACACATACTGACCTACAATATAAATGCATTTTATTTATATCTTTTATTTTGTAAGTAGCCGCTGAATCATCACCAAACAACAAGATGCAGTTCTACCTCAGTCCTAATGGTGTCACTGTCATGACAATAATGACAGTAAAGAACATGGTCTTATGTTATGTTGCTTGATTGTGTACTCATGTGTTAATGTAATAATTACCTTAACATATTGAAGGATGTTGTGACTGATTGGGTCTGTAATTCGAGTTTTATATTTATTATGACTGGATTTGGTAAATGGTGAAGTGTTGAACCTTTGTGAAGCTTGGCTTGCACTTAGATGTTTCACTTATGAAACGATTAAATTGACAAACTGAGAGAATAAGCATTAAATAATGTCAGAGGATCAACTCTTTGTCTTGTGGACTGAAGGTATTGCATGCTGCAGAGCCACAACAGAAACCTCTTGCTCAAAGACACTCCAGCAGGAAAACAGAGAATCACACCTCTTCCAGCTGCAGGAGCAACTAATGATTCCCTGTCAGAGCGTCTGAGCAGCAGCTCGTCGAAACCCAGTGAGTCTTTGAGCGGTGCCCCACTGAGCCCGGAGCAGCCGGTGTCAAAGTAAGCCGTCAGCCAGATGAATGGCCTGCCGCCTTTTGTTCTCCCCCGCTATTAAGAAAGACCACGCTGAAATATTATTATTCTGCTGCTCCGAAATATGTCAGAATAAATGGTTACTTTGGCTGAGCTGCACACAAAAGGCACAAACACTGGAGCACTTTACAGGCCCGGTCCAGGATGTTTTTTAAGATATTTTCTGAAATATTATTGTAAAACCTTTGTTAAACTGCTCAGCAACATGACAGCTTAAATCATCACCTTCAGCCACAGCAAAATAAATGCCGCAAATGTGCTGTTGCAGAGATTTAAAGTGTAACTCTGATGTAATTCCGGTTTTTGAATCATCTCTCCAGCAGCAGGTCACTTAACTGCATAACCCTGGTGAAGCTAAACTTGCTGATTTAACAGCCACTGTGGCCTGAAGTCATCAATAATAACGGCGTTGGTGAGGGAAACACACGTCTCTTCAGTCATCAAGAAAATGCATTTTGAGAAGTTTAAGGGAGACGTTTTAAGAGACGTTTTTCTCTTAACTTTTGGTGATGCAAAAAGAGGGCATTTAGACATGTTACCCAGTCAGACTTTAGTTTAAAAAACAATTCAGCTTCTTCAAAATCAGATTTAAAACTGTAAAATAAAATTAACATCCAAACATATTGAAAAACTGATGAACTTAACTTATCCTCCCAAAACTTTATACCTTATACTTGTTTTATGATTTTTCTTCACCTTGCTGATGATATAGCATCTATGAACAGATTCTTGCTTTTGTGTTGTTTGCTTTAATCCATCAATTTTTATGATCTACCAATCTCAAACAATAATAGATGAGAGATTTAAGCATTGTTGAAACAACTATATTTTAGGTAAGGTTGGGATGAAATTTTTTTAACAACATAAGAAATACAGCTTAGGAATTTTGCCTTTTCTTCAAGAAAAAAAATCCATGGGAATTCATTTGAATTAGGGCTGTACAGTAATACTGACTCGTCATTGTCATTTTTAGATATTGGTATCAGTATCTGCTGATATTGATGTTTTTCAAATTATGCACAAATAATATTGACAACTCATCAGTGGTGGAAAGTGTCTTTTTTGCTCATCATCACTGAAGAGGAAACAGCAATAAGTGTATAATTTATGGGCTTTTCCAGATGTTTTTTTTAAAGTAGGAAAAAATTAATATTTTTACATGAATTTGTTTGTATAAAGTGTGAATACCATAGAAATTTGTTTTTATAAAGATATCAACATGACTACATATTAACCAAATCAATGTTAAATATAAGCATATCGGATTTTTGCAGGAAATTCCACATTATACATTCTGAATGGAAATATATGGGAATTAACAGGAATAAAGTGGACATTTAGGGGTAACCCATACCAGCAGAGTGCGGAGTGTGCATTCCTCCATCACCTGTACAGATTATTAGCTACTTGGGTTTATTAGCCTACATTACTCTCTTTGATCCTGAGGATAGCATTCAGTCACTTCAGCTTGGACGACATTACTGTGCTGAAATTAATAAATGATATTTAGGTCCTTCAGGTGTTTTGCTAAAGTTGAATTTAGCTTGGCAACATTTGTTGTTTGTACTTGGTAGACTGTACCATGTAACTTGCTTAGAGGTTGACTCAGGTCGGAGAGGGGCCATCTAGCTATTCGGGAGTTCATCCCTGGCTCAACTGGAGAGCCTGTTAAAGTTTCCTTAAGAGAGATACAGAACCTCTAATTGCTCTTTAAGACTTTGCCAAAAATGTATGATTAGGTGAATGCATATGCATTGAAAAAGCATAACCCTAACCCTCAAGCTTTTGTCTTAGTCTATGGCATCAGGATTCTGCAATTATGTGAAACTGACAAAAAAAAAAAAAGATTCATAAGGTTGAAACTCTGTTTTTGAAAGCTTGAAAGGTAATATAAATGTTTTTGCAGTTAGAAAATAACAATTTGAATGCTTGGATAAAGTTTTGAAAATCAAATCACTGGAAAATATTATTTTGTATTCCTCTTAACAAGCAACATTTTTTTGCAATATTTCTCCAACGAAGTTTCAAACTTTCAAAATTGCCAATGCTCTCCCACTTTATTTGTTGCTTTTTGTTAGTTTGAAACTGCAGTTTAGTTTGAACCTCTGAAGGGGATAGTCCAAAACCAACAAACAAACAAAAAGCATTTGGGGTGTTGGGGTTGGTGCTCTTTCCCTGTGGACCTATTTGTTGCCTTCTGATGAAGTACAGTTCAGTCACATGTCATTTCATGTAATTTCAGAGTGTGATTGACAGACTATACTACTTATGACTGAGAAAGGACTCTTTAACAGGAAGTACCTTGTTGCCATTGTTTGGGTTGTCTTTGGTTATTTGGCTTTTTTAATGAGTGTGGCAGACATACAGTGTTTATTTTGTATAAATCACTTGTTCGTGCATACTGAACAGTAGGGCCCCTTTGATTGACAGGTGGAGGGGCCATCAGAGTTGCTGTTAGCTATGTTGTTCACACTGTCTGTTAGCTGTCTGCTTGTCACTTTTCTGCATTTTTTTGTTGATTGAAATGTTTGATCCAGTCTTAATAGTGAGTAATATTCAATCTATTTGCATCGATTTATTGCTGTTATCCATTTCATTGCACATAAGTCTGTTTGGTTCGCTTAAATACTGTATTTAGCCCCTAATTTACAAGCCTGTTAACTGGCAGCTTTATAGGCCTTCAGTAATAGTTTCCTTTTTGTGTGGTTGTTTTCAATAACCAATAAGTCTGTGTTATATTTTAAGGGTGTTTGAAGGCAAACTGTCAATTTATCCTACTGTGGGGACTTCTTCATTTCTACCTAGCTTTGTCTATCAATCCAAATAATTAGCCAGGGCATAGTTAGCACAGTTACAGCAAAACAGAATTATGATGTTCCAATAAAATTAAAAGCTTATGCCATGCCAGCTGATTTATTAGCATTAATGAGGGGTCTGCCTGTGAAACTGTAGTCTTTCATTAGAATGGAATGGAGAAATGATTATAATATATCACTTTTGAGACATGTCAACGTTACAAGACATTTATTTTTCAGCTAAAGCAACATCACACTGCTCAGAGACTGCACTGTGAAATAATCTCCCACAGAGACCAAGTGTCCTGATGTTTCATAGTCCTACATTTCACAGGGCACTAATATTAGACGTCTGTGACTGGCATCAGATGATGTGAGGAGCTACCTCCTAAACATGGACTCCCTGGAAGGCTGCAATAGAATTGTAGCTCCCTTCCTTGTAAGATAGAATGATTTTAAATATACTGCTGCTCTAAGTGAAAATAAAATATATACACAGATTAGCCACTGAGAGATTTCCTGTTCAGTATAATACAACTGTCCTACAACAGAGCTCCACTCCATGAGAGCTATAATGTTCAGTTTGTATTGAATCTGTTTTAGGGAGGAGTTGGTCTGTTGTTATGGTCATTTGGAAAACTCTACTTTGTGATGTTTTTTTAAGATGAAAATTCATCCTTGGTGGGAATCTGCTTGATCAGATTTGATGGTTACATCAATTAATCTGTATAAAAGGGAATGGTGGAACATTCTCACTGTATGCTATGATGTTACATGTCACTCCTTTGATACATGTTGTTTAGTTTTGTGTAAACAGCAAACTGCTCTAGTGTGGTCATTTTTATGGCAATGTTGCAGGTTAGACCTCCTTTGCGATAATCCAACTGATCAATAAAAGGCAACAGTTGTGAATCATCTGAATCCTGTTGACAGAGATGATCAGTGTATAGGAATTTGTATGATGAAGGAATTTGTTAGGCACAAGAAACAGGCTGAGACTAAGAGATGGCTTACACTGGATGCTTTAATGGACATCCATAACAGATGTACAAGTTTCACTTTGAGACGAAGTTGAGTCAACTCCCCCAGAACATCTGAGTTTCCCCTCGAAAGCAATCATACTTAAATGTGTAAGACATCACCCAGTATTACCGAATTACAACATTCTACACAAATGTGACCTACACTGTGGCCAACACGTAGTGTAGACATAGCTATGCATCAGGAAAACACTGGTGTTGTATGTAGCTTTACTATCAGTAAGCATTTTAACAATGAATTTACGATTATAAAAGCAATTATGGAAGATGCCACAGGTTCACTCCCAGCCTCAGGTCAAGGCTGGGGGTCAGATCAGCTCTTATCCTTACAGATGAATTATGAGGATAAGAGCTGAAGGTTAAAACTAAGGATACCAGATGAAATTTCTTATCATCAGTGATTCTGCCGCAAATGAGTTTGGATGTGCCTGCAGTTGGAGGTGCAGGGCGCATTCACTTAGAGATTCCCAATGAAACTCAGATATTATCACAGTTGGCACAAGCTGCCTTCCCAACACAGCTGTCTCTGTCGGAGCTTCATGGTTGGCGTGAGCTGTGTGGCCAACTGGCTGCTCGACAATCAACTCGACTGTGTCAATCACTAACAAACATAAACTTGTTTTCAGCTGCTCACTCGCAGCTCTTCTCTTCTTGAGTCTCTTGGATACACTTTGCAGTTTTCAAACTGCCAGCAAGCATCAACAGAAAGCTTTGTTTCTAAGCATCAGACCAGTGGTATTAGTTGACAGATTTATGTTCGTTTTCCCATCCTGGTTGGTAGCAGTGGGCATTAATTCTAGCACAGGGTGACAGTTCACATGCAAAAGCTTGAAACTTTATTTAAGAGGATGGACCACACAACTTGTGTGGTAAGCAAATATCCTATACCTCTGCTGATTTTCCTTTCAGCGGGCTGTTCAGCAAAGTCTCTTTACAGTGGAATGTATGGGGACTAAAAAGCCTTAAATTAAAGTAAAAACTGTCCTTTTAAGTGATTTGATCCTATTTAAATGCCATTTCATGATGTTAATTTCTTACCTGTATTTGTGAAAGCATTCACTTACTCTTTTTAGTAGCCTTTTTAATGCTGTTGATTTTGACTTTCTATATATTTTTTTTGCATTATTGATAGCTCATAAAATTAGCTTTGTTCGTCGGATTGTGGATTTGTTGTCTTTTGACTGGATCTTAAAATGTCAAGATGTTTATGAACAACATATGAAGTTAGAGCAAAGAGAAACATGCAGAGTTAAACATATTAATTCCCAAATTATTGTTAAAAACATGACTGAACTGATGTCAACAGATGACGCGGTACAGACCAGAGGAACAAATAGACCAACAGCAAAAGAGATTAGACAAGATGAGCGTAAGAGGACATTAAGCCCCTGAGAACAATCAGCAACTGATGCAATTTGAAATTTTCATTCTGAAGCTGAGCCAGCAGCAGACAGTCATGTGGCAAACAGCAGGAACAGTGGAACCATTGCTCAAAACAAAGACACTGTGCTGTAATGCTGAATTAAGTCAACCACTGAAGTTGCTAAATGTGACCATTGTTTGGTTTTGTGTATACCAGTAAGTGTCACAATTTTTCTGTCAGTATGATGGAATCTTTGAGTAAAATGTCTTATATGATTGCTGCTTTTTAACTAGGTTTAAGAGTTTGAAGGGAAGGTCCATCCATCCATCCATTTTCTTCTGCTTATCCTGTTTAGGGGTCGCCGGGGGGCTGGAGCCTATCCAAGCAGCTTTCGGGCAAGAGGCGGGGTACACCCTGGACAGGTCGCCAGTCCATCGCAGGGCCAACGTAGACAGACAACCGTTCACACTCACAGTCATACCTATGGTCAATTTAGAGTATCCAATTAGCCTAGTCCCCAATTGCATGTCTTTGGACTGTGGGAAGAAGCCGGAGAACCCAGAGAGAACCCTCGCAGGCACAGGGTTAACATGGAAACTCCACACAGAAAGATCCTGTGCCTGAGCCGGGGCTCAAACCCGCAACCTTCTTGCTGTGAGGTGACAGTGCTAATTACTGCATCACCGTGCTGCCCGAAGGGAAGATATGGATCCAAATTTTATCGAGGCAGGATGAGAATAAGAAGAATAGTATGACCCCCCCCAGTCAATTTTTAATCAAAACATCCTATTTAGGGTTAGGCAGAGTGCAACTAGCTGCCACACTCAGTTGAACCAACGTCTTCAGTCTTAATAGATGGAAACAAGCTTTAACCTGAATTTGCAGTCATCTCCTCATTTTAATTTATAGTTGGATGCAATAGGGATCAACTGTCAGCTGATCCCCTCATCAAATAAAATTTCTTCTTTATGAAGCTATGTGATTGGATTCGAGGAGATAGAAAAACCTATTACCCATCATCATACTCTGTGACCTTCGACTGCTGTCCTCACATTATCAAACTGTATTTTATTTCACGTTGTCATCTCATTTTCTGTCATTTCTTCTTGTTGAAACAATTTTGTCACTCCAGCAACTGAAATGATCGAAGTGTAAAATGTAAATCTGATGCCTCTTTACGTGTAATTTGGAGGGGAAAAAAAACTGCTCTTAAAACTCCTTTAAAAGTCCTCGAACACACTGCAATCTTTTTAAATCACTGTACTTCTGCTGCTTGAAATCAGTCTGATTAATTAATCTGCTGACAGCTTTACCACCAATGTTCACCGTTTGTCACGTTTCTTTGCCAAATGATCCCAAGAAAGCGAGGCGAGGAGTTGAAGAGAGAAAGAATATCCTGTTCAATGTGTGTGTTTACTGTTTCTGTCTGTCATCTGTCATGCCACTACTGCGATGAGAGAAGAAGCAAAAACAAACTTTACCAGTTGTAGGCTAAAAAAATGTCCTTGTAGATGGATGGGGACTTACTACTTTATTTTATTCCCTCAACGTTCCCGTAGGGTCCTAATTTCAGTTTTATTTTATTTGTCACCATATCACTGGTCTGGAAACATTGGTGTATTAATTGTATACATTGTATATTAATTTATTTAGTATTGGTGCATTTTGGATTGGATATGGTTTATTACTTCAAAAGATGTATTTTACGACATTGTTCATGTGTTGAAAAATTTGTGACATTTTAAGGAATAAGTGAATACATGAATTATGAGCAAGTATTTGATCATAATCAGCCGTGAAGTTAATGCTGTGATTCTAGTGGTGCAGCTTGTGTTCAGCAAGTATAAGACATGTCTTGCTACTTCTATTCACCATTGGCTTGTTTCCATGGAGACACAGAACTTCAGATTGACCTGAACAACGACACACAATCAGGAAACGTGATAGGAAGTAATTGTGATTAAGAGGGTTAATCGTAAAAGTTTTTTGCCAAGCCCGTTTTGCTGTGCTCTAGTTGTCTTTTTTATTTTAATTTGATAACTGTGAGCATATAGGTTCATCATTCATCGTCCCTCCCTTGTTTAGTTTACAATTTATTAAATTATAAATTATTATTATTAAGATTATTCATTTTTCTATTCTCTACCATGTAACATGCTGTTTCATTTTAATTGTCTAAGTCAGCCCTCATCCTATTTTTTCAGCCTGAGTGATATCTGAAATACTTACAAACACACACACACATACACACACGCACACATCCATTATCTGGGTTTGGAGGCCTTACTGAGTTGTCAGTTGTCAAACAGTGGCTTTCAGCAACAGGTGCTGTGTGTGTGTGTGTGTGTGTGTGTGTGTGTGTGTGTGTGTGTGTGTGTGTGAGAGAGAGAGAGAGAGAGAGAGAGAGAGAGAGAGAGAGAGAGAGAGAGAGGAAATGCCAGTGGACACTCAGACATAACATGGACCTTAACACGTACTGCCCTCTAGAGGCTGATGACTGACAGGTCAAATCTTGATTTACACCTGAGAATCAGTCGGCTTCCTGTTTGTTCCTGACAGATTTGACAAATTTATCTACATTGATTGTACGAATCTGGGTCACTTCCTGTAACATGTTTACTGGCTGTGAGTCATTTTTCCTGTCAGTGTAAAGTTCTGCATGTCCATGAAAATGGTACAATCACAGGGCTAACAGTATAGAATTTGACTTTGACTGATTATTGTGACTTCCGACCAATATGAATTAGATTAAAAAAGATTACTGTGCCCCATTGATAATGCACTGATTGTCTAAATCCAGTGAATCTAGTAACTCTAGTAACCAGGTAATTCCATAATTATATCTGAAAGGCCCAATCATTCATGTTTTGAAGTACACCAATCTAGGCAGCAGATATGCATGAAGTGACTCATTGGACACCTCATAACCATTTTCCCCTATTCCCTTACCCATAAATAATTAAAGTAGCAAAATGAATGAAGAGTGCATAATAATATTTGTCTCTGAAGTTCTTCCCTGCACATGGAAAAATCCCTGTGCAATGGTAACACTGTAACTAACTCTGTGTCATCCAGGTCGGCATTCTAACTGGATCTTGTCCCTGTAGACAACAGGCAAGGAGCATAAAACATTGAGGTTGTTGTTAATGTCAGGTGATTTTATGCAATGGCTCTCAGTCTCAGAATCACCAAATGGTTGTATGCAAAAAAAAAAGAATTCAAATTACATTTTTAGAGTGGAGACTATTTTTTTCTAACTTCCTACCACCTGCAATAGTGATCTAATTTGTCTTGGCATTTTTTTCATTGAGTGTGTGAGAGTCAAAGTGAGTCAGGACTTGAAAGTTAAATCAGACTGTGAGGCTCTTCTGGTAATTTACATGTACATAGGTAAGGCAAACTTATCTCAGTAACAGGATACGATATATTTTTCCATTATTGTATTCTTATGATATAAGAACACATGGGGCGGCATGGCTCAGAGGTAGAGTGGCTGTCTAGCAACTGAAGAATCACTAGTTTGAGACTCGCTTCCCCCGGTGACCATGTCTAAGTATCTTTGAGCAAGATACCTGTCAGCTGGAACAGCTGGAATAGGCTCCAGCCCCCCCCCCCCCCCCCCAATGACCATTGATGGATAAGCGGTATAGAAAATGGATGGATGGATAAGAACACATTGAATATGTTGAAAATGCAGATTTGATGAAAATCTACAACAATAATTCCAAAATGGAGCTTTTTTGAGTCTGTGGATGGGTGCAGAGCAATGAGAAATAAATATGAGAAGAGAAGAAAGAAAGTAAGAGATTATTCTGAGTGTTTAATATCCCACACTTTCAAGGTGGATGGAGGGGGACCCTGACAGCTCATTAAAACTTTGTTAAGTGAAAAAATAACAACAGCAAAGCCACACATCCGATCAAGGCCATACACACTTCTGGTTTATTATCCAGAAACAGATCAGTAACTCAGGACTTTCTGAGTGAACAAAAGCAGATAATGATGACACATTATCCCTTAATAGACGGAAATATTGTGTAGGGTACATACACTCTGGTGCAAAACTCAGTAAGAGTCTGTAGATTTATTAACATATTAATTGGATATATGGGATTTATTGAAGTAGGCGTGTACGGGGCCCATCTACTGTACAGCTTTTACTTTCAGTAGGTGGGTCAATGCAACTTTTGTGAAGAAAAATTGACAGCAGTGGTGCTTTGCTGAGAATAGCGAAGTGCAGAAAAATTCACATTCTTTTCATACAGCATAAAATGAAATCGATTTGTCTTTTTGGGTGTTTATTTGGTTGATAAAAGCGTTATGCAGTAAAACACTGAGCATCAGAGCTACTGCTGCTGTCAGCTTCTCTATGACCTGCTAAAATATGGCTTGTTTAATTTGTAAAATGCTTTGGCATCTGAGCCATGCATCCATACGTTTACTATCTTAAAAAAAAAAAGAATCAGATAGACATTAGATTGGCTCACAGTGTAGCGAAATAACGGCCTCCAATGTGACCAGGAAGTAGTATTTGAATATTTAGACAAGAAGAATAAAATATTAGAAGTCTGAAATACCTTATTGAGATTAAAGGGATATACCTGCACGAGGAGCGGCTTGATGATGTCACACACGTGATATCATCATCCTCCTCCCCTCTTCACCTTTTCCTCCTCTCCTCCCCTTCTCATTTCTTCCCTCCATTCCATTATTCCCAATCTCCTCTTATCTCCTCTTTTTTTCTTCTCTTTACTCTTTGCCCATCCCCTCTCCCTCCCCTCCGCCACCCCCCTCCTCTCAGTTGGGAGTCCGTATTGTCCCCCTCCTGCCTCTCTGTGGGAACAGCTCCTCTGTTTGTTGGCCAATAGGTCCAATTCAGCCGAAGCCTTTTTAAAAAGACCAGCACCACAAAAGCCAATGGGAAACGACCCCCCCATTGCTGATCAGCGTCTTTCTCTCCCCTTAGCGACCCACCTCCCCTCACACCAAGGCCCTCTAAGTTTGTTTAAGAGATTGAGGGTCCAAAGAAAGAGACAGAAAGAGAGAGGGATGCAGAGAAAGCGTCTGCCCATTAAGGTAATTATTTAGAGCCTGTGTTCCCGTGAGGGCTCTTAATCGATGTTAATGTTTGCCTAATTGGGGGGATTGAAGGTGGGGGAGGGGAAGGCAGCAAGAGGAAGGTGAAGGTCCTACTCTAAAGGTCCTCTTCCTCTCAGGACAAGGAGCACTTTTCAGTTGTCCCCCCTCCCTCTCATCTCCATCGTTCACACCTTCCCACAATAGCTGTCACCTCCAGCTTTCTCACATTACCTTTTCTCACCCCTCCTCCCTCCTCCTCACCCCTTCCAGGCAGACAGGGTGCTCTCGCAGCTCTCCATGGCCTGAAGCTCACCTGATATACACCACAACAGCAAGACGACCAGAAGGTTCAGCAAACAAAGTTAAAGGTTCTGTTCAGTCACTTTTTTCAAATACGGTCCTGCAAATACCTTTCTCAAATTTACAGCAGAGTCAAATGAGATAAAAAACATCTTCTTTATGAGTAGACATCCACCACATAAGACAAGTCTAACTGCCTGAACCCAAAGTTTCCTGGTTTTCTAGCTCATTTTCATGTCAATCTAAAGTCCTGTGTCTCCATGGAAACAATCCAAACTATAAGTAGAGGGAAGTCAAACATGTTTTCCCTGTTTTCACCATTTTGTCATTAATTTCACAGGTACAAGGAAGTTTTATTCTGAACAGTCTTTGAAAGAAAAGCACAAATATATTGACAAAATATTTTAATACAAAAAACTAGTTTTTATTCACGATGTTAAAGATTTATTCCTAAAACATGTTTCACTTTATTCAGATTTCAACTCAAACTGAAGAAATTAAGACAGAAGGAGAGGTCATGTTATCATTCAGTGCCCCCCCCCCCAAAAAAAAACAAAACAAAACAAAAAACAAACTTTGCCTCATATTGGAATGGAAAGGTTTATTTCCTTTGTATCATAATTTGTTCCGTAATGGGGCAGCTTGGAGGTAGTGTGGCTGACTACTAATGACGGATTAATGATACGATGCTCGCTTCCGCAGTGATCAGGTTGGGGTGTCTCTGGGCAAGATCGTGAAGCCCTCATAGCTCCTTATGTGAAGGTTGCACCTTGCATGGCAGCCTCTGCCATCACTGTGTGAGTGTGTGTATGAATGAGGCAATATTGTAAAGAGCTTTTAGTACCATTAAGATAGAAAAGTGATATGTAAATACAGTGAATTTAGCATTTACTTAACTTGACAGTCCAGGTGCCGCCGTCCCGAATCGTTTCAAGTCTCTAGACCTTTGAGCACCTTTGAGAAGAGCACTCAAAGGCCTAGAGGCTTGAAATGATTCAGGACAAATTATTTTTGGGAAAGCAACATAATCGAATTGGTCAAATGCCAGGTGACCCCCTTCTGCACAACAACAGCCAACACACAATATTTCCAGTGATTCAGTTGCTTGGTTTCCATTACAATGCAATTTCTTTATACAATTTTTCGAAATTTGATAAAAGTATACAATATATTTAAAATACACATTAATATATGTTTCCATATACATCTTGTTTTATGAATATTGGGAGTGAGTTCATCGAGATGAACAGTAGGTGGCACAAAATTACCTGCTGCTGACACACCAAGTTTTCCACCTTCCTCCAACATAAAAAAATGCAATATTTCGGGATTTAAAAAAAAAAAATTGGTTTCTGTGCTAGAAACTGCATATAATAACAGGCTGATGTAAACCAGATCCCATTAATACTCACAGGCATCTCAGGCATGATGAGCTATGCTAATTCAAAAAAGTTCCCACCATTTCTTGACGACAAACAGCAGTAGCCCCCGCATCAATTGAAGTCAAAACTAACCAAAGCAATTGTTTCAATAGCAAAAACTGAATAATAGTGACACTCCACAAATCTCCACCCTTTGCACTCTGCTTACAGAGTAAATAGCAGAGCATCATCAGCTGTGGACATTAGAAGATAGCAAGAAAATAGCTTTGTTTGAGATGAGCAAGGCCTGTGCAGTTATGATCACCAACTTGCTCAGAGCATTGCATGATGGTTAGATGGTTCAACTTGGTCTAAGAATCCTCCTGCATAAGCCATGGCCAAGTGCCACATTTGCTCTTCACTGACTGCAGAGCCTTGGAAATGACTGGCTCTGTTAAGCATGAACATCTGTCACCACCCAAAAGGAAGTTATTTGACATGTTTATGTGATCATCTTTATTCCAAATAAATTGACAGACATTAAATTTGATCAGAGTACTGACAATCATAGTTTAACCCTAACCCTAACACTTTAAACATTCTATATCTTACATTGTCTTTTATTGACGTTTAATAAACATTTCTGAAATGGATTTAGATTGAAACGCGGACCAAAATCCATGATTATAATATGAGAAAATTATTTCAGGTGGCTTTTAACACAAACTCTTTATCCAATTGTAATGATAGAATGTGATTCACATACATTTGCTATGACTGTTTTATTAATTCTCTCTTTTATATACACCCCCTCTACACTCATACATCAAAAATATGATTACTTAGACATAATTATTTTATATATACTCCACGTGTATGACATGACCTGCCACTAATTTTTGTCTATCAATTTTTATTGAATGTATATTGTGACAGTTACCTTTTTATTTTACTACTGTAGGACAGTAAATATGTGAGCTTTAGATAATATATAGTAGAAGCACATAGAGGAGGAATATTAATGATTAAGTCGGATGCATATGTACTTGCCATTGCAAGAGAAAGTATGCCGGCCAGTCAAAACAGCAGTGTTTAACCTTCTTCCTTCAGTAAAAACTTCAATCGGCTGCTCTAGCTTGCATTCAAAGTGAAGCACCTAAAGCCTATTCTGTTAGCTGAATTTCTTTTAATAAGTTTATTGTTTTTATCTATATCTGCATCAGTCAAAGCTTAGAACTTGTCATTTTTAGTTGTGCAGGCCACAACTTGCCAACAGCTTAGGGAATTTTAAGGATTTCATAAATGTGTATACTATTTAATATCAAGATATATATTCTTTATATATTCTTTGAGTTTTTCATTAATTTTCATTATATAATTAAATTATAAACATAACATAATTAGCAAAAAAGCTAACACATAACCAGTTTTCATTTAAAATGAGAAATAAAGATTATTTGTGAAAGTTGTTTTTCATTTTATTCAGATTTTCATTCAAACTTAAGAAATTAAGAGAGAGATAAAGAGAGATTGTGACCATTCAATGACCTACAGTTCAAGGGGGATTTGAGGCGGGATACAGACATTAAACTACAACTTTGTATGGTTAAAAACAAAATTCAAAAAAGAACACACTCTTCCAGTCAAAACCAAGTCCACTTCTAGTTTACAATTCAGAAAGAGATAAAGAAATAGATAATTTTTCCATTGAACAGGAACAAGATACAGAAACAGATAGTGATATCTTGTTACATCCCTTTTGTGGATTGATTGTCCTCAATATGATGAGGAGTTTTGTTATAAAATGGATGTTTGGCCCAGTTTCCTGTTCCTGCAGAGGAGAGTGAGTTGAACAGTCTTTGATCGTCAGGGTGTTCACACGAGGTTCACAGGGAAAAACAAGAGTAACAGTTTTTAACCTCTGATTTAAGCCAACTCGCAAACAGCCCAAACACAACAACAGCACAAACAACTGTCAGATAGGAAGGACCTATCTGCAGACCCCTCCCATCCTGCGTTCATGGACTGACAACATCATTTCAGAGTGACGATGGAAGGTGACAAAGAAGAATATGAAAGTCGGATAATAGAAATATATTTTTAGGAGAAAAAAAATGCCAAAACTGGACCCAAAGCCTTCTGGTTGGGGGGGGGGGGGGGGGGCAATTGGAGGGTGCTGAATTTCAGACTATTCATTGAAAAGGTTGCTGCAATAATCTGCAAGCATTAACAGCAGTTATTTTTGTTATCACTTGTACCCGATTGAAAAGTGGAGGCTGTTTTTTCCTTGACCTTACCACATTTTTTACAGTATCAATATATTGTATATAGGTATACTGTATATTGGTCCTTGGTATATGACAAATAAAATATTATTTTCCAAAAGTGAATTACATTTTTATAAGCTTTACTTGGTGAATAATGATAAAATAAAGTTCTCTAAACTGTAAAACATTAACCACTTCCCAATACTACAGTATGTTGTTGAACCAGGGATTCTGTGTCAACAGTGACAAAATGATCCTAATTAACTCTCTATTGGCATCACTTCTGTGGTTGTTGACAAATAATTTTATCAGATGCTGTGACACCACCAAGTAATGTGTCATTAAGAGTTTATTGATTTCTTTATTCTCTAACTGGATTTACTGCTGATCGACATGAGATCTGAAGATCTCAGTTTCACTGGATGATATTGATGCTTTTCATGTGGGAGAAGGATTTTTGTCATGTCACCTCTCACAGCTTCTTGAGGAATGAATATTTCTGGAATCTGTGTCCGTCTCTACTGATGACTCCGAGGCCAGATCATTTACCTGGCTGCAGGTATACTGATCAGACTGATGATGCCTTCAATGTGCGGAAAGTCCAATGAAATTCACCCAAAAAAGTTACAGGCTACTGGCTGTGATGGCAGCAGTGGCAGCTCTGCAGTGGGCCCCACTTCCCCACCATCAAACCATGCAACCTTCCCCATGACCCTCACACTCCTCCATCTCCCCCTCACCCCTCCACATTAGATGCGGCTATTACAGCCTCTGAAAGAGTCATTACCGCCTCCATCCATGATGATGAAGCTCTCAGCTCCAAACCTCGGCAGCTTGTAGTGGCTGATTGGCAGGATCCAGGGGGTGAGGAGGGGATGAGGAGGGGTGAGGAGCTTTGGTTCAGGGGGTTTGTGTGATGGGAACTCCACTCGAGATGTGAATTGGCTTTGCCACTCCAATCAGGCCGCTGGATGACAAATGAAGTGTGTCTCTCTTTCGCCCTTCCTCTCCTCCTCCTCCTCCCTTCACACTTCTCTGTCCGGGTGGAGAAAGAAAAGGGGAGTTCATGTGGGAGCGCTTGACAGCAACACAATCACATTTCTATTCAGCTCCCCCGCCTGCCTATTTTACCTTCCCGGCAGCCGGGCATGCCATGCACGCTAGCACACAGGCTGGCCAGCCAATTAGAACGCAGCGCAAAGAATCTGTGAAAGACACAAAAGGTCTTTAGAGGTTTGGACAGGTGTCTCATTTGGCCGCGGGACATAGTTTAGAGCTTTTTATTTCTTTGCTTGAATTTGTGGGCAGAAAGTGAGGAAGGTTATTTGTCAGGCTGTCATTTTTCCTGCGCCTGTCGATCCTTGCAGCCCCCTCCATGGGAATGATGGGTAAATTCAAGGAATGAGAGTTGAAGAGGGGAGGGAAAAATGAAACCTGATTATTTTTCATGATTTGAGTTGGGTCACCCTGTTTTTGTCTTCTCTGATGGTGAAAACAAACCCGACTTCTTCCTCTGTTTCTTCACCGTCTTCTCACGCGTACAGTAATTACAGTGCGCCTGGAAAAACAAGAGCGGAGATAATTGGTTTGTTGGTTTGTTTTGTGGCGTTATTATCTAGCAGCTCCATTATGGCTGCCAGCACAAAAATCCCTCATTAGCATACACAAATATATACAGAGAGCATGTGGGAAGAGAGCGAGGAGAAATGCGGCAGTGTTTAATACCAAATGCTTACTCGCAAACACACAAAAACATGCAAATACAGTCCACAATAGAGTGGTGCCGACACTGCGTCCAGCTGTGAGGAGACGCAGGGAGGTGTCAGGAGGAGTATAGCGGTGGGAGGAGGTGGTGTGAAGTATTTGTTCAGCAGACAAATGGAGGAATAAGGGAAGAAAGAAAGAAAAGATAAAGACAGATGCAGTGGTAATTAGCAGAAGGCCTAGTGGCAGCAGTGGAGGCTACAGTAGTAGTGGTGGTGGTGGTGGTGATGCTCCTGATGGTGGAGATGACAGGAAGGATGTCTTTCACCCTTCATCAGCATCCTCTTCAACTTTATCTTCATCAGCAGGGCCTATACAGATATAGGCAAAAAATGACTGTCATTCTGCAATGGCACAACAGTGGCATTCTGTTATTTAGCCATTCATCTGGATGGACCCTTACTTGGAAATCTTGTTGAAGGACTAAACAGTTTGTTTATGCACCTTGAAGGAGAGACAGAAAATAGTTAACTTCCTATGATCATGTGTTTTTTGTTTAAATTTTCAATTCCTCAGTCTGATCAATCACAAAGCCTCAACAACAAAAACCAAAGTTATGTACCGAATAAAAAGAAGCGTCCTGTCATGATGATACAGCTTCTCTCTACAAATTTCTAGAGCTCTAGACAGCAGATACAACTGGGGATGCCAAGGTGAAATCAGGCTGAAATGACAAATGGCTTTTTTAACATTCAGGTCATAATTGTGATATTGTGCGATGGTATGGTGTATATTCACAAAAATATTTTTTCTTCTTTCTGTAAAAGGAAACATGACCCTTTTTTACATCCGCGTGTACCAATTTCTCCTTAATTACTCACTGATTATTGTACAAAAAATAACATTATTTGAGATAAACTGCATGATATTTTATGGAGAAAGTATGTCACTTTCTGTCCAGCTGTTCTGCCTCAACTCTCAGGGATTAGTGGAGTTCCCTGATGGCTTTAACATTACTTCTTGCTAAAGTGAAAGCTCACTTCAGCTACTATAGCTGTACTGGGTCAGCAGCCTTGCAGTAAATGCAACAGGACTGGGAACAAATAAAGCCTCTGGAGGCCGGTTTGACGACAGGGAGTCCACTATGAAGGTGGTTTATGGACTCCAGATATGGTCAAATAACGTGCCTTGTTGGCTGCTATTATCAGGACTTTAGTGATCCGATTAAATGACTCTGCTCTTGTGCCATACCTAGCAAGAAACCACCTTGGTACTGTAACAGTATTCAGCATCATAACATTGGCCTCCAATGGTCAATCTCAGATGCTGTGTTGGGTTGGGCTCTAACCGCGTTTAGTAGGAAAGCTCTTGTTGCATTTAATGCCTCTTAACTCCTTCTCTTAATTTATTAGCAGATCCCAATGCTATTTGCAATAGTGACACCTCCCTCCCTAACTATTCGTGTTTGACAGGAAACACAAAAATTGGGAACAGAATTAGCACTCTGCCTTCTGTTTAACCTGGAGAATAAGTCTGTTCACAGAGCAGAAAAACAAAAATAGGAAATTAAACCAGACACAAATGAAATGCTCTTCAGACTTTAAAGCCTTAAAATATCTGATTGCAATTTGTTTCCAGTAAATTATGAAGCTCGGGATTATTGTGGATTTTGACTGCTGTTTACATCAGCCAACAGCACTAACCTTGGTGAATTTATGAATGAATAGGGGAGGTAGCGCTTTTTAACTTATGGCACCCTAAAGGAATAGCACTCAAAATTTGGTTGTGTGGAATTGATGAGGCAATTACAGTAAAAGCATTCATCTCATATTTGCAATATTTGGCCTCTGTCAAGAAATCAAGGAACAGTTAACAGAGGGAAGGATGATTAAAACTGGCAGCCTGGACAGTTTCATTCATCACCTGAAACTAATAATCATATGTTTGGGAGATATGAATCAGCTTTTTTGGGCCATCTTCAAAAAATCTTTCATGTTGCATCTACAGCAACCCAGAATGGATAAATCAGCAGCTTTGTTTCCATATTTTTTTATAATACTTAGAGGGTGGCACAGTGGTGCAGAGGTTAGCACTGTCACTTCACAGCAAGAAGGTTCCGGGTTCGAGTCCCGGCTCGGGTATGGGATCTTCCTGTGTGGAGTTTTCATGTTCTCCCTGTGCCTGTGTAGGTTCTTTCCGCGTACTCCGGCTTCTTCCCACAGTCCAAAGAAATGCAAATGGGGACTAGGCTAATTGATACTCTAAATTGACAGCAGGTGTGGCTGTGAGTGTGAATGTTTGTCTGTCTATATGTGTTGGCCCTACAATGGACTGGCGACCCAGTGTGAACCCCACCTCTCGCCCGAAAGCCGCTGGGATAGGCTCCAGCCCCTCCGCAACCCTCAATCGGGATAAGCAGAAGAAAATGGATGGATGGATGGATACTTGTAGGAACTTTTTCAATCAAGGAAGTAGAGAGTTCTGCTCTGTTTCATGCGATTTGATGCTGAATGCATCCACACAGCAGTCTTTCTGTTCACTTCAGTTGATCAGTCTAGCTTGCTAGCTAGTTGTCATGGTAACAGCATTAACTGACAGCATTATAAAAATCATGTCTGAATCAAACTCCTTTCAGTAAATTAGCATATAAGAGTTGTTTACTTGTGTTGCAAACACACATGAAAAATATAAATTTGTGGGTAGCACAAATCATTATCAATCAATCAATTTTGTTTCAGCATTATTTTTTAACAATGTATTTAAATAAAGTGAGAGCAAAAGCTAAGTAGGAGGCAGCAGAATTATCTGCTGTTACCAGCAGCTCCTGGATTTTACTTCCGGGACTTCAAGGAGTACAAAACTAACTAGCTAAAGCTAAAAATCTAATATTAACACTCCTTTAATTATGTATTGCCTCATTGAAAAATGTATTGCCTTATACACACAATGGTGATCACTGGGTAATGTTAAAGGGATAGATCAATTGTTTTTGCAATTTAGTCCTGTTTGCTACTTACCAATGATGACGTTGAGCTCTGGACAATTGGACAAAAATGACAAGCAGGGTCACTGGGGTCATGCTCCTGTATGTACAAGGGGACTGAGACTCACTGAAACTTCCTCCCCAATGCACACAAAGTTCAGTTGCAAAGAGGACTCGAGAAAAAAAATGAACCATTCCTGTGTTAAAAGTTCACCCAAAAATTGATATCTCTCTCTCTCTCTCTCTCTCTCTCTCTCTCTCTAGTATGGCAGCGATATCTAGAATATAGTAAGTGTATTTGTTGTTGTAACCATAAAAATACGTCTCAAGCATTTATACTAAACAGCGTATCAACCCATGCATACGCTATATGCCCTGCTAAATTCAAAGCCAAAGGCGGCGTGCAAGTCTACATTGTGCACCACTGACAGAAACTAGAGCAGACAAAGACCGAGACAACAAAGAATCAACAATATCATGAAATATACAGGTCTCAGAGATAAACTGAAATTATTTTTGGAGATATCCATTGTTTGGTTAGTGATGCCTCATCCTCTTATCGGCTGATATTTTCAAGATATTTACAATCCTATGGCGTTCTTTCAAGTTTTCAACCATTATAGAAAAGATAAAATATCTTTTCAATTTTTCAGTTTTTCTCTGGTCGTGAAGCACCAAGGCCAAACAGAGACAAAATTTCTGACCTGACTCACTTGTTTTTTTTCTGTCTTTACATAAGTTTTTTTATTTGTGTGCAACTCCTCAAATTTGAACCATTAGGTACATTTATTTCCACAGTTGATGGTGGTGTCAGTCAGATTGTACTGAACCTACAGAGCACCAGTTAATAGAAGATTTATACCTTCCACTGAGCCCAGTTTCATGAAGAGAGCATCTCTCCAGGTGTTTTTTTTTTTTAGACAAACGTCCATGTTTAGTTCCTTTTTACCTCTCTTTCTGTCAAACATCTGCCCCCCCCCCAAAAAAATTGTAACATCTTAAACAGCTAAATTTACTTCTTTCCTCCTTTGTCATTTTGGAATCACAAGAATGAAACATTCAGCCAGAAAATGTAACATACTTAAAGGTGAAATTGTTAAAATTATATACCTCAGTCAGTTAGTGTTGTACTCACTCACTATTTTAGAGGTTGCCAAGTTCACACAACTAACCTCATATCTTCAAAGTTACAATAGCGACAATAAGATTGCATGTCAAGCGAGGAATCTTTTGTGGTATAGTAACAATTAGTAATAATTTAATAATTTAAGGAGCCCTTACGTTTCCCTGCCATTTCTCTGGTTAATTGAACAGCTGGCAACTATATCAACGTATTTATGCTACTGGTTCAGAGAAAATTATTGGTTTTTTAGCCAACTCACTCAAATGTAAATATTATCAACATTTTAGAGTCTATAAAAGTTTTAAAAGATTGTTTAATCCCTGTAGTATTTTTCATATAAATTTACAGTGTGACTTTGGACCTTTCTAAAAGTTTTTTTTATTTGTTTTCTTCAATTTGTTTTTTATACAACCTTTAAAGCTATATTAGTAATGAGCTAGTAGAGAACAGCAGCATGTGTGGACAAATGGTTCCCTCTGTCTTTAGCAGCCCCTGGTTCAATGTCTGTTAGTACACTGTTCAGATTCTCTGAGTCGCTCTTGGGCTGTTTTACCATCTTTTAGTTCTTATTTGACAGTTTGTTGCTGCGGCAGCTGCGAACAACAGAAAACAGACATGATGTCTCTTCAAAACTTAAAGTTTGAATTTCGGTGATTCAGATTCTTATGAGAAATGATAGGATTTTCTCCATGAAACCATGTCACTCAGTGACAATTCTTGTGATTTGATAAATGAGAAAAAAAATCAGGTAATGGTTATTGTAGCCTGTGCAGCAACCCATTTGCCCTGTTTGACAGAGCTGCTCCTCTGGAGGAACAAAACATGATACAATAACAACTTCTCATTGTAACTGTTGCTGCTGCATGAATACAAGTAGGCCATAATTGCAGAAATTAGGCCAAAAATGAAGGGCAAATTTAAATAACCCCAACTCTTTAGGTGCTTTTTTGCAGGTGCTTGATAATCTGGCTCAGTCCGGAGCACCCCCATGTCCCAGTGAGGGGGCACTGTGGATGAGTATTTTTAAATTAATGACAAGATGACCAGGTGGATGATGCTCTGTGAATAAACATATCACCACAAGCTTCTCAACAATGTGAACCACCAGCTCCTAAAATATTTCACATCATGGTCATGCAATATTGCCTGTTATTATGCCATTATGTGAACAAACCTTAACTAGCTTGCTGGATAAAATAAAAGGCTACATGCAAGATACCTCTCCAACTCTGTGTTTTGAGTCAACACATTAATTTGTGTTTCTGTTTAATCCTATTAGACACAAGAGCTTAACTGTGTGATGTGTAAAGCCGTCTAACTTAGGTCACAAGATGGTATATACAAACTTGCTTGATAAAATTCTAAAAGGGAGCTTTAGTGTGCAGACCTGTTTTGTGAAGCTGCTAAGTAAAAACTTGCTTTATTTAGGTTGTGATTGATCATCAGTCAGCATGCAGATTTAGCTATATCACTGTCTCTGCTTAGTTCAGATTGACAGTTTCTATTACTGCAATCCAGATATTATGTAGTAGTCATTTAAGGAGTTATAACTATCAAAACCTTTCTTTGTATTAAATGTCAAATTACTTAAATTTGCTATTTCCACTTTTAAATTATTTACAAGATGGTTCCAATATCAGTTCATTATCTCTTTCTAAGTAGATTATGTTAAAGTTTGAATTTCATGATTTTAATAATATTTGTTTCAAAAAATGTTTCTTTAAAGTTTGAATACTTTGCATGGCTGGGCATGAAGGACCACTGAGCCATGGTGAAATGATTTGATTGACATATAGGTACACATCCTTTACAATCAAACAATGGAAAGCTTAGAGATCAAGATGCATTGCTGCCTCAACTACTTACAAGAAACAATATAAATAATCATATTTTTTTCTGTTAAACCTTAGAACAGTTTACGAGTTTAAAATTTGTTGTTTGTTTCTTGAATGACCTGTTTTATAACATTCAGACTCACACTGATAGGTCAGGAGTGATCAGTTATATCAGGGTTGGGGGTGCCCTTTTTTTAAGGTTAGAGCAACAGCCCCTCAAAATGTTTGCACACGTCTCTGGTCCTGTTGTCTCACAGCAACTTTAAGCCTTTAAAGGATCAGTCCACAATACTTTTTTAACTGTTTCCATCAAAGCATGAAAGACCTGAGAGGACATGTTGGTCATAGCCTTTGACCTCAACCAGGATGACCCCCTGGGGTCACATCCCTCCTTAAAAACCAAGCCGCTTTAATCTGGATTTAAGTTTACTTCCAGTTTAAGGCAAATCCCACTACTCCTTTAACATCTTTATTTTCCTAAAGTCTTTTGTTACCTTATGTCCTCCCTTTCCTTTTTGCTTGCACTCTGTGCTCTCTGCACTAAAGTGAATCTGCATCAATAGTTTTATTTCAAACTCTCTCTGCTCAGTTGTTGATTTGGAGCTGTTTGCAGCCATCGAGCCAATACAAACAGTTTTCTTACCTCTCCATCCATCCTTCCTTCCTCTCCTCTGTCCTTCCTCCTGCTTCCCCTAGAGGAGAACTTGACTGTAATCACTTTACCACTGTTTTTGTTCACCATAAGTGTACTAAATATTTGGATGCTCATAAGCAAAGCAGAATAATTGAACGTGTGATTTGTGGCAGCTGGCGCTGAGTCTTCGGGCTCGTCACGGCGTAATGAAAACAGCTAGCAAGCCGCTGTAAACAAAAGCAACTTGTTATGTTGCAAACCCCTCGCTGTGCTTTGCTGTGTGTGGGAAACAACTAATTTTCTTGATGGCGTACTGTAATCATGGTGAAGCTTTACCTCGCACTGTGCTGAGTACTGTGGTGCTTATTAATACAGAGAGAGAGAGAGTCGTCCACTCCTGGCAGAGCCACTATTACTGTAAACACATTAAAGTAAAAACAACAAAGCAACCAGAATTATTATAATTACTGGCTGAGTCCACATCGGTGGGCTGGTTGGGCAGGCATGACGCTCTGAGCGAGAGGCTGCTGGGTTTCATATGTGGATTCCAGGATAGAGACTCAGTGTGGTTTGAGAAACTTTTCAAAGTACCACAATAACATTAATTATCATAATTGTGTTGATGTAAATTGAAAAAAAAAGAATATAAAATGGGGTTGGGACAGTGGTGCAGTGGTTAGCACAAAACCTGTGTGCAGCATCACTTCCCAACAACAGCTGTGTAAAATCTCTAATCCTGGACAGATGAATGAGAGGCTCTAGTTTGCAAAAAGGAAAAATAAACAAATGAATTTGAAGGATATCAAGCCCTTTTTCTTTCCCATCTCTTTTATCTTCTCTTCCTGTATCAGGTCTCATTTCTGGACAGACTTGTCATCCCCTCGTGTCTCTGCTTCAAATGAATCAAAGCTGCTCTCCACATCACTTTGTACTGCACCTTTAAAGGCCACGGTGATGGTGGTGGGCTGTTTCTGGCTGGTCAACCCTTTAGAGGGTCTGGAGTCAGGGTTGGGGGTTAATTGTCAAGAGGAAGCTCTTTCTGTTGGTGGAGAGCCACTTATCATTGTCATCTAATGGAGTAGCCATCTGTCAATCAGGAAGTGGGGGAGCACCAGGAATCACTGGCCCCTGATGCTGCTACTACTGTCCCCTGAGGGTCCAGCCTCCTAGAAATATGGCTCAGGGTCCAGAGCAGGGTGTGGGATTGTTAACGTCCCTCTGATTCACTGAAAGTTAAACTTTCAGTAATAAATCATTCGGTGCAGGGCAGGAGCTGGGGCTGATATCGTTCACTATCAACAAGTATCAATAGTTTCTTTGGAAAATTAATTTGTTTTGTATTTGCAATTTACATAATTGCAATAAAGTGGAGTAATTTTTTGTTGGTACTTCACATCCCCCCGAAATAAATAATATACTAAATCTGCTTAATTTATTGGAAACAGCATCACAAAGCAAAAAATATTGGAAAATATGTAATAAATTATTTGAAAATGTAAAAACAAGACTAGGTGAAAGCTAATAAATCTAAAAGTCAAAATGCAGACAAATTGTTGCACTGATAAATTTTGTAGTTGGGTCCATAGTGTGAATTCCTGGATTTCCTTTGATATATCAAAGGCTGCATTACTGAATCACTACAGAAAACAGATGAACATTTCATCTTTTTTTAACCTTCTTTTCAAATGTTCTCTTTTATCTCACAACACTCTAGTACTAGTGGCTTTATTAATATAGATTTATCGTAATTATTATAAAAATTGTAATTTTTCATTCCTTCCTCTCCCTTTCTCTCTTTCTCCTACTCACCGTCCGCCTTCGGTACTGCCGAAGGCCACTTGCATGCAGAATTTTCTGCTCTTCTGCAGGTCGCTTTCAGGTCAGGGTGCACATGACCAGCTTCCTGCATCTTCTTTCCTGTCCACCCTCACCAAACATTGCATACATGCAGCACCTCAAAGGTGCTTCATCATCCCATGCCCAGGTGTCAAGCCACAGTTCCTCACCAGTCCCTATACCATCTACCTCTCAGCAACCCACCCAGCAATTTCTCTCTAGCCATCACAGTTCCTGCTGCCCTGTAGGTAAACCATGCATTTCTTCTTTAGCTGCTGTTTACCTGCTTTTAAATCCGAAATCCTGCAAAGCTGTGACATCAACCTCACTTCACTCCTCCTAACTTCTCCAGAGACAAATTCACCTTTGGTTGACAATGAAACGTATATCGATCTCCAACCTTCCCGTCATGTCCCATAGTCTGTTTTGTTTTTTGTTTTTGTTTTTGTAATTTTGATATCACATTTGTGTCCTGTGCGTCCTGTTTTAGTTTGATGTTGAACCTCTTCTCACGTTTTCAGGTTACCTCACTTCCCCTTGTTTCCTGTTTGCCGGAGTATCTGTCATTTCCTTCCTAATATGTCACACCTGTTCCCCATCAGTTCATTTACCCCAGTGTTCATGAGTCCACTGTCTTCCTTGTCCTCGGTCAGGTTTTTTTGTTCCCTGCTCATGGCCACAGTCTCTGGGCTAGTTCACTTCCTGAACCTATACATTGAAAATGAAATTGTCACGGTCCCTGTCTCGTGTTTCCTGTTTTATTTTGTAGTCATGTCCTGTCTTCCTGACCTCCCTCCTGTGATTACCTCATGTGTCTCACCTGGGTGATTGCACCACCTGTGTCTTGTTTCCCCTCTTGTATTTAACCCGTGTGTTTTCCCCTGTTAGGTTGCTGGTCCATTGTCGTGTTTTTGTGCCTCGTCGTGTGTTTGCGTCCTGTCATGCTCTCACGTCAGTCTCAAGTCTCCCCGCCTCAAGTCTCCCCGCCTCAAGTCTCCCCGCCAACCGTCGTCGAGTCTCCCCGCCTACCGTCGTCGAGTCTCAAGTTCCCCCGTCTCAAGTGTCCCTGTATCCTAATAAAAACCTCTTTTGCACCTTCCCACTGTCTGCGCCTGGGTCTACTTTCCCCCTCACGCCCCCCGCACGTAACAGAGTGGACCAACCAGAAATGACCCAGCAGACTGCTCCCCTCCCACGACCGATGAACCTCCTCCAATACTTTGCCTATATGGCCAGATTAAGGGAAGAGAGGGAGTCGACACAAGAGGGGGACTTTACGGGCACGCGGCTGGCCTTGGAAGGCCCTCGCTCGGTGCAGCGAGCCCTCTGGTCAGCTCGGCCCCCATCTGGGAGACCTGGGAGCTCCCAGCCTAAGGGCAAAAAGAGAGCTGGCCGCCTTCATGCTCCTGGGTGTCCAGGTCCAGCCCTCACCCAAGCCACGCAACTGCCACCCACAGACGCCACTCCTGTATCGGCGTTGGGGGTCCCGGCGGACGGCACTCCTGTCTCGGCGTCCGGGGACTCGGCTGTTGCTAACCCTGCTCCGCCAAGGGTCCTGCCGGGCGCCACTCCTGTCCCGGCGCCGAGGGTTCTGGTGGGCATCACCCCAATCCCAGTGGCTGCTACACCTTCTCCGCCGCCAAGGGTCCTGGCGGGCGTCACCCCTGTCTTGGCGCCGAGGGTCCTGGCACCCAAGTCCCAGCACCTCTCGTTCCCGCTCAGAGGGTCCAGGCGGATGACTCTCTCGTTCCCGCTCAGAGGGTCCAGGCGGATGACTCTCTCGTTCCCACTCAGAGGCTCCAGGCGGACGCCTCTCTTGTTCCCGTGGTTCTTCACGGCACCTTGGGCCTCCCCCCTGGCCACCCCCCTGATTCTCCGTGGTCTCTGCGGCCCCCTGGCAGCCACCCTGACATGATGTTATGGTTAAGCCCATGGGTGTGGTGAGTGAGTGGTTTTTTGTTGTTTCATTCACTGGTGTTTTCTTGCCCTTTCCCGCCTCCTGGCCACCCTCCACCCACCCTGATGTTGTTTTTTTTTGGTTTTTGGACTGTCTGGGAGCCAGCCCTTGGGGGGGGGGGGGTACTGTCACGGTCCCTGTCTCGTGCTTCCCGTTTTATTTTGTAGTCATGTCCTGTCTTCCTGACCTCCCTCCTGTGGTTACCTCATGTGTTCACCTGGGTGATTGCACCACCTGTGTCTTGTTTCCCCTCTTGTATTTAACCTGTGTGTTTTCCCCTGTTAGGTTGTTGGTCCATTGTCGTGCTTTTGTGCCGTGTCGTGCTTTTGCGTCCTGTCTTGCTTTTTGCGTGTTGTTGTGCTCTCACGTCAGTCTCGAGTCTCCTCGTGTACCGTCCCAAGTCTCAAGTCTACCGTCGTCAAGTCTCAAGTTCCCCCGTCTCAAGTGTCCCTGTATCGTAATAAAAACCTCTTTTGCACCTTCCCACTGTCTGCGCCTGGGTCTACTTCCCCCCTCACACCCCTCGCACGTAACAGAAATGTTATGAATATAACCTCTGTTCCCTGAAGGAGAGGAACGAGGTACAACACATATAGTATGGGATATCACGCCCCCGGGTGGCCTGCCTGAAGACACCTCTATTCTCGGTTCTAATGTTAATGATCTGTTAAACTCGTATACATCAAGTGTTTTGAATGTCTTGGACACCATTGCTCCTGTTAAGGTTAGAATAGTTAAAGACAGACAAAAAGCACCATGGAGAAATGAAGACTCTTGTCAGGGCACAAAAAAGAGGGTGCCGGAGAGCCGAACGGAAATGGCGCAAATCAAAGCTACAGGTTGACTATGACATTTATAAGCAAAAATTATCCATGTTTAACCAGACTTTACGAAGAGCTAGGGAGAGGTATTTCTCTGAAGTGATTACAAACTCTAATGGTAATTCTCAAGTTCTGTTTGCTACTGTAAACAGATTAACAAACCCTTCGATTCCACTACCCTTAGAATTCATTTCTATATCAAAATGCAATGAATTTGCAAAATTCTTTCGTGATAAAGTTCAAGATATTAAAAAAGCTATCATTTCTAACACACAAATGATAGCCCAGCATCCACCTGAACACCTAGAGCTGGCACATTTCACTCCTGTCAGTGACAAAACAGTCGAAGAGATTATTTCAGGTCTGAGTTCATCTACATGCTGCCTTGATGAGTTACCCACTAGATTTCTAAAGACTGTGCTGAGCAGCCTGTTACCAAAAGTTACTCATTTAGTTAACATTTCACTAGAGACTGGAACATTTCCAAGGGCCCTGAAAACTGCGGTCATTAAGCCTCTTTTAAAGAAGAGCAGTCTTGATGCCATGGTTCTGAACAACTACCGGCCCATATCAAACCTGCCATTCCTAGGAAAAATCCTCGAAAAAGTTGTTTATCAACAACTCACTGACTTTCTCCTGTCCAACAATGCTTTTGATACTTTCCAGTCTGGCTTTAGGCCCCACCACAGCACTGAGACAGCTCTGATCAAGGTGATAAATGACATCCGCCTAAACACAGACAAAGGCAAAGTCTCAGTCTTAGTCCTGCTTGACTTGAGTGCTGCCTTTGACACAGTTGACCATGAGATCCTTTTACAGAGGCTAGAGAATTGGCTAGGAATCTCTGGTTTTGCTCTAAACTGGTTCAAGTCCTATCTTGAGGAGAGAACATACTTTGTTGAAATTGGAAATTGCACCTCAGACAAAATGGCCATGACCTGTGGTGTCCCCCAAGGTTCAATCTTGGGGCCCCTCTTGTTCAACCTATATATGCTTCCACTAGGCCAACTAATAAGCAGCCATAATGTGTCCTACCATAACTATGCAGACGACACTCAGATCTATGTGTCTCTGACAGCAGGTGAACATGGACCTGTGGATTCACTCTTCCACTGCATCCAACATATAAGCATGTGGATGCAAAACAACTTTCTCCAGCTAAACTCAGAAAAAACGGAATTAATCGTTTTTGGGCCACAGAAGCAAAGAGAAAGTGTGATCAGTCACCTTGAATCCCTTTCTCTAAAACCAAAACAACAGGTTAGAAATCTGGGGGTAATATTGGACTCAGATCTGAACTTTAACAGCCACATAAAGTCAGTAATATCAGCAGCCTTTTACCATCTAAAAACATTGCCAAAATCAAAGGTATAGTGTCTAAACCAGACTTGGAGAGACTAATCCATGCATTTGTCTCCAGTAGGTTAGACTACTGTAACGGCCTGCTCACTGGTATCTCTAAACAAGCTGTTAAACAGCTACAATACATTCAGAACGCTACAGCTCGAGTCCTGACTAGAACCAGAAAATACGACCATATTAGTCCAGTGCTCAGATCTCTGCACTGGCTTCCTGTTGCTCAGAGAATAGACTTTAAGACAGCTCTGCTTGTATACAAGTCTCTTCATGGTCAAGCACCAAATTACATCTCTGACATGTTAGACCCATATGAGCCCTCCAGGTCTCTGAGAACCTCAGGTAGAGGTCTCCTACAGGGGCCCAGAGTCAGGACTAAACATGGTGAAGCTACTTTCCAGTTTTCTGTAGCTAAAATCTGGAACAGTCTTCCAGAAAATGTGAGACAGGCATCAACTGTGACAATGTTTAAGAACAGGCTGAAAACTACTCTGTTCAGTCGAGCATACGACAGCTGAAAGTATTTTATCTGCACTCTTGTCCTTTTCTTCTCCTTTTCTTTAAAATAATGATTCTATTTATGTTTTATGATTTTATCTGCCTTTTTGTGATTTTCAGATTTTTCTGCAACTGTAAAGCACTTTGAGTTGCCATGTGTATGAATTGTGCTCTAAAAATAAACTTGCCTTGCCTTGCCTTGCCTCTATTTCCACCTTTACGGCAGATGATCTGTGGTGACGTATGTGAGGCTCTGCCTTCAGTATATATACGTGCACCACCACAGTCATCCTTTAGTTCGATAGCCGCTCTTCACCGAGCCCAGCTGCGCAGAACGTAGTGTTGTACCTCGTTCCCTGGGTGGTGGACCTGATCATCCGCCTCTCCCGCAGATACATTAAATTCCCTTACGGTGCGGTTGAACAGGTCAATATTAAAGCGCAATTTGCAGCAATAGCTGGATTCTCTAATGTCTTATTCTCTAATGACTGCACTCATGTTGCCATAAAAGCGCCGTCCCATGAGGAATACGCTTACGTTCATCGTAAGGGTTTCCACTTTATCAATGTGCAGATCATCAATGCGTAGAGGCTGGAGGGATGGACGCCGATCCCGGCCGGGCAGCCATCCTCGCACGCATGAATTTAAATGTTACAGAGCATTTATCAGGTGGTCGAGCTGCTCATTGATCCCTGTTATGTCCTCCTGCGACTGGAGGACCGCCTGTGTGAGGACTCTCCCACTGGATCTGTGGGCCGGAGGATGTGCCGCTGGGTTCGGGTGGGCTGGAGGACTGTCCGCTTCTTGTCGGCCTGGTGCATGTGCTGGGGCCGGGGGACGGGCTGGCCCAAATGCCGCTGGTCCTGGCGGATGACTCTGAGCCAGCGGACAGGCTGGCGCGGGAGCCGGCTGGGGTGCTGCACGTCGGCGGCATGGCGGACGGATCATCAATTAAACATATTGGTTTATTTAAATGGCTGATTCTGTGTATTTGTTGCCTTTACATCTGTGACAAAGCATGTGGAAATGTTGCGTAAGAAATGGAGTTGCCACTTATCCTCCAGGCTCTCGGAGTCAGTGTGGGTGGCAGCGGCAATTAATTAATATCCAAACCTTTCATCTCCATTTCTGTAGCCAATAAGGTGATCTGTTCACAAAATGACCAATGAGAACCAGGATATATGGACGAAAAACTAAACTAAACAAAAAAAGGATGCCAGTGATTGATCTTCAATTGATTTTGCGTTAAGAATTTTACCAGCTAAAAATTAACTTATGGATATTAAGTAAACTTTATATTAAGTACATGATTATATCAAGTAAAATCGTGGCAGTAACTGCACCTCATCTAACTTGATTTTGTCTGGCAGAGACATTTATTGATTAAGGAAATAAAAACTTAAAATGAAAAAATGAAACTTAAAAAAATCAAAATTAGGAAAAAACACTTGTTATTAATGATTAATTGATTGTTGGCATTTTAACTATTGGTAAAGTTAAATACAAGTAAGTTTGTAACCCTAGCCTGGAGAGGTCATGGTGACATCATTGGTTAAAAGTAACTAATACTCTGAGTACATTTTTGGACAAATACTTTTTACTTTTACTTTAGTATTTTTCTAACACCAGTAATTTTACTTGTAATTGAGTAGTAGTTTAGCAATGTAACGGTACTTGTACTTGAGTAGAGATTTTCAGTACTCTTTCCACCACTGATGAAAAGTATAAAGTCCAATAAAATGTTCCCTGTAAGTGTTTTGATGTTTTTGACTGCATCATGCAGTTTATTATTGCAGATATTTAAGTTGATGCTGATTTAAACTAAAGTACTGGCTTGTTAAGTGATCATAATATTGACTACAGTTGGTATATGTGTGAACTGATTTTCTCACTTTTATCAAGAGAGAACTGCAGGAAGTTGTTCTCCTCTGGAACACTCACAGAATTCGCCCATGCAGAAATGCTGTGTCTCCAGGTGGGCACTCAGTGATGATGTACACCCTACCCCAACTTTTTGGTGCCAGAGAGTACCTGAAAGAGGTATCCCAGCAAAAGATAGAAGTCTGCAAAGAGGAATGCCTTCAGAGAGGAGCGTATCCTTGTGATGATACCATGTTTGACATTTGCTGCCTTGCCATGGCAGAAAACAATCTTCATCCACCAACTTCTCCAGAAGAAGCTTTATATGTTCTTACGTGCTTAACATACGAGCTCAAATTTAATGATCACAACCTGCTCTACTGGATCAAATGACTGGATGTCAGCCCCCACATAAAGGTAGAAAATCTTATGGACCATGAATTTCACTGTAAATGGTAGTGTGTTTAAACAGTAAACACAGGACATCTTCCATTTGTGCACCATATATCCTATTTCTATTCATTATGGAAAAATTGCACAACAAAATAAGTGCTGGCAGTTCAATAGCTGCATATAAAATATCACATCAGATGTTAGCCTATATATTGTGAAAAAAATGGAAAATCTTGGGTGCATTACAAAGAAAGCAGCCAACAAAAAGGACAGTCATTATTGATGATAAATTAAACGGATTATCTCTTGTCCTTAATGATGTGTATGCTTAATTTCAAATGTAGCTCTTACAGACATGATACCTACCAAGCAGTGAAACCTTTTTCTCTTTTGATATGCTGTTATTGTTTATTGTTGCATTAGGAAAATACCTTTGTTTGTTTGTTTTTTTGTTTCTCTCATGGAATTACTGTATATATAATTTGCAGCCAAACAATTACATGTACAAATATGGTGAATATGTGTGTCTAAAATTACTTGGTGATTATCATGTCATCTCTCAAACATGTAAACATATCAGATAAACTATTCTTAGGTATAAACACATCTTATGAAATGATTGAATGAAAGTCATACAAATTTATGTTGAAATGCAGTTGTCATTAAACTTTCAGCAAATGAAACAAATAATTATCTTTTATTTTCGGGAATGCATCTCTCCTTGAGTTTACATACATTTGATAACTTTAACATTTCACAATAGCACCCCATAACAAAAGGAACATGTCCAATTTTATGATTGTGGGAGAGAAACATACCATGTCTCACAGAGCAGGACTCCTGAACTACATGACTCAACAGTAAAGACACAATGTGTTTGAAGAAAACAAGACAGCAACCTGAAAAAAAGAATAAATAAATAAATTAAAAAAACACCTCAAAGTACCTTTAAATGTAGCAAGCAGATTCACAAACACTGTCAGTATTAACATCTGACATGAGGTAGAGATTCAAATTCTCTTATGATTTAACAGTATTTCTAAGGTCCAAACATTATACACTGATAACAAAGGTGACTTAAATCAAATTGTACATTGTTTGTTGATACGATAGAAAGAAAATATCCAAAACAAAAAAAAATCTGTGCTTACACACAGCCCCTGAGCTAGTCACATATTGTCCTCACAAACTCAGATAACAAATAGTGTCTTACAGCAAAGTAAGTTAATGTTTCTTGAAATAATAAAACCAGAATCGTAATAAAATCATTTTTGCGCTAATCACACAGCACCTGAACTAATCACATTTTCCCCTTACATGTTCTACCCCACATTCACACAGTCTAAACCTACATTGCTGGCACTGATGGGGAAGAGAAAAATTTGTATGTGTTCATAAGTTACTTAGCAACTTTTATGCAATGTCCATTGACATGTTGCTGGACAGTATAGCCTCCATTTCAGCTCGAAGCTCAGGGTAGCTGTTGTAAGTTGATGGCAGCTCCACAGTTGGGCCATAAGTATGGGCAACTGGCCGCCGTGCTAGCCCTTCCAAAGAGGTGAATGTGACTTGAATTTCTTTTACACAGATGACATCATATCCGATAAGAAATCTCATCAGCTTCCGGAGACCTCTTTCATCCAATCCCCTTATGTACTGAAGTAAAAATCTCAAACTTTGGTTCTCTGCTGAGTGTGCTGGAGAAGCTGTTATCATCTTAATCACCTTTCGTGTTGGTGGTTTAATGTCCTCATACAGTTTCTTCATATCCTGTACACTGGGAAAAAACTTCCTGAGTATTGGTCTCGCAACCTTTGCTATATTATCCAGTGCATATTTTGGGTGCTGGATCATTTCCTTGTGGGCAAGCTGAATAAGCATGGCTCTCAAGTTATCTTGTATTGGTACTGTTCTTACTCCCATGCAATCCATAAGATCAAGAAGCTCTTCTTCGTCATTGCCGACAACAGCATCTTGCAAAGCTCTGGACAAGAGATCACGTTCAGACTGACTAAGATACAACATCAGGGAGTCAAACAGTAAATCAGCTGAAACAGAGTGTTCACCAAACACGAATGCTGCTGTAAAGGCCTCTGCCAGGCGAAATGGAAAATACCCATGGTCTTTCAGTCCCTTGGCCAATATCCTGCCAACAGACTTCCATTCCTCCTCTTGCCATTTTGGGGATAGTGATGGCACCCTCACATCTGCACCTTCTGCTGCACAGTCTAGAAATTCTGTCCAGAAGGCAGCATATACATCCCTGGAGACACCATCAGCATCTGCCCCCATTTCATCAATGAAGCTGTATTTCAAAGAGTAGGTCATCAGTGCTTCATCTTTGAACTGGGCAATCAGTTCATCTACAAGAGTCACTCTGTGAAGTTTCACTGTCACATGCAAAAGTTCACCAGCAGGACTCGGTGGTCTAGCTGAAGCTGTCTCAGCATCAGTAGGAGATGAGGTGTAGGTGGGGGTGCTTATTTGCTCCTCTTCTATTGCAAGGACTGGATCATGCATGAGTGTATCATCAAGATCACCTAACGGCCCACCTGTCAAGGGACCAAAAATGACCTCTGATGTATCACAAAGAGATGTAAGATCAATAATCTGAAGAGCTGCAGAAGAAAGAACAGCTGACAGTGTGGCAGTGCCTTGATCATCATCTTTGACTGTGTGTGTACTTGATTTTCACTGTTATCTCTTTTCTGAGGGCTGCATGGTGGTGCAGTGGTTAGCACTGTGGCCTCACAGCAAGAAGGTGCTGGGTTTGAGTCCCGGCTCGGGCGTGGGATCTTTCTTTGTGGAGTTTGCATGTTCTCCCCGTGCCTGCGTGGGTTCTCTCCGGGTACTCCGGCTTCCTCCCACCGTCCAAAGACATGCAATTGGGGACTAGGCTGATTGGATTCTCTAAAAATTGACCGTAGGTATGAATGTGAGAGCAAATGGTTGTTCGTCTCTGTTGGCCCTGCGGTGGACTGGCGACCTGTCCAGGGTGTACCCCGCCTCTCGCCCGTAGATGCTGGGATAGGCTCCAGCCCCCCCGTGACCCTTACTTGTAAGGAATGAGTGGAAGATGACGATGGATGGATCTCTTTTCTGTGTGAGCTGGCCACCCTCTTCCATTGCATCTCTGTCTTGTCCAGATTCAGTTGTGTTTTCATGTTACTCATCTGTTTGTATATCAGCTTCTTCCTGGGTCATCTTCACTGGTCAGGGTCTTTCTGAAAAAATAAAATCTTAACAACCCCAATTTGTGTGTCTCATAGTGCTCTCCCACACTAACATCCTCATCAACTTGTGCTTCCTGAAAGTTAACTATATCATGACTGAACTCTTCCCATTTTCCCATCATTGAGTTTTCCATCCATCGTCATCTTCCGCTTATTCCTACACATTCAGGGTCGCGGGGGGGCTGGAGCCTATCCCAGCGTCAACGGGCGAGAGGTGGGGTACACCCTGGACAGGTCGCCAGTCCATCGCAGGGCCAACATAGAGAGACAGACAACCATTCACACTCACAGCCACACTTACAGTCAATTTAGAGAATCCAATCAGCCTAGTCCCCAAATTGCATGTCTTTGGACGGTGGGAGGAAGCCGGAGTACCCAGAGAGAACCGACGCAGACACGGGGAGAATATGCAAACTCCACACAGAAAGATCCCGCGCCCGAGCCGGGACTTGAACCCGGAACCTTCTTGCTGTGAGGCCACAGTGCTAACCACTGCACCACCGTGCAGCCCTCATTGAGTTTTCATTTGGGAAAAACAGTGTTTTAGCTTGTGTCAAAATCTCAGTTTTAGTGGCACTCTTGTTAATATCAAGAACTCTGAAAAATATCCACAGACCATCACCTTGGGGGAGCCCAGGGGTTGAAGATGTAGCCATTGCTGGCTCTGCAAAAATAAAGAAAAGAGGCCGACTCTATATAAATATTTGTTGCCCCAAAAATTAACACGTTTAAAACTGTCAAGGCCAATTATGTCATTATATATATATATATATAAATATATAAATATATAAATACATATATATATATATATATATTTCATTTTGTGATGAAAGCCTTCTCTGGTTATTCATAAACAATAACATTACTCTGATAGTACAGAGGACTAAACTCAGCAGCTCAAAGTAAGCTGTTATTCAGAGTATTATTGTTATTATTATGATTACTATTCAAATATTCAATAAAACCCAGATTTGAGCTTTGCAACATAGGGTATGAATAACTCGTTTTACCTGTAAGCAGGTGCAAAAAACGTTTTAAATTGTTTTATTGAACATAATGGGCCTATACAAATAATTGTATGCAAGAACGTTTCAGGCAGGGTACTTCATCACTGTGTTTCAGGTATGCATGCATGTATGTATTAAATGCATAGCAAAGGAGATGGACCCCATGTGCAAACCACAGCAACTCAAAACACTTGTCATGCTGCGTCAATGGTGTCAATAGTAACTAGTCTACTGGCAATGTTCTGTTTGTTTACATGTTTACGTGCCCCATGTTAAACAACTTCTGAGTTAATATTCTCATGTTATGTCTCTAGTGTTAGCGTATGGATTACTATTAGCATATAACCTGACGTTATAACGAATGACTTGTTCTACTTGTGCCAAACCAATATAGCTAATGAAAGAAAGGCGATTAACTTTTCATGAGCAACAATATCCAGCATGATGGACACAAAACTGTTAGCTTAGCTGACAACTGAAATCATACCCATGGACATTTTCGTCTATTCTTGGCTGCTACATTGAGCAAGGCTTACAATAGAAGGATAAAGTCTAAAACAAAAACAAGACCTACCGTACCCTGTGTTGACCCGGTATGGTACAAAGTTGAAGATGGGGCATGTGCGGGGCACCCAGTTGCCTGGGTTACCATACATCCACCGGGAGTCTCTTGCAGGGTTTTCTCACGGGATTTTGAAGTATTACGATAATTCAGAAAAAAAAAAAACAAAAACAGGGCTTAAAGCGGAAGAAAATGGATTGATTGATTTAAGTTTTGATTTTCCCCTTTTATCCATTCAATTTATGTTAAAGTCCCTAAACAGCATACGTTCAAAATAGTTATCAACAACAGACAGAAGGCTACACAGTTCTTTGTAGAAATTTACATCATGAGGAGTATTATAAAGCATAACTACATTAAATTTCATATTTGATAATTACATTAGATTGCATTGAATATCTCAACTCGTCTTGTCTCATCTCGTCATCCTGCACTTATCTGGGTCCGGGTCGTGATGGAAACAGCCCCAGCAAGGAAGCCCAGACTGTCCTCGCCCCAGCCGCTTCCACCAGCTCTTCTGGGGAATCCTGAGGCATTCCCAGGCCAGCCGACGTACTGTATGTAATCTGTATCCTGGGTTGGCCCCGAGGCCTCCTCCCGGTCTGACATGCCTCGAAGACTTCCCGAGAGAGGCGTCCAGGAGCCATCCTCACCAGATGCCTGAACCACCTTAACTGACTCCTCTTGACTGGAGGAGCAGCGGCTCGACTGTGAGTCCCTCCCAGATAACTGAGCTTTTTGGCCTGTCTCAAAGGGAGAACCCAGCCACCCTGCGGAGGAAACTCATTTTGGCCGCTTGTATTCGCGATCTTGTTCTTTCGGTCATTATCCAGCGCTTATGACCATAGGTGAGGGTTGGAACATAGACTGACCCTAAGGACCCTAGGAGCTATGCTGTCAGGGGCATTTTGCCCCTGGTGAGGTCACCCAATGCAGACTGGTCCTAGCGAATGTCCAGACAAAGAACGGTTCAAAAGACCCTTCTTAGGAAGGAAAACAAAGAGACTGTGTACCCAGCTCAGGGGCCCCGCCCTGGAACCAGGCACAAGGTTTGGGGCCCGTGAGTAAGCACCTGGTGGTCGAGCCTTAGCCCATGGGGCCCAGCCCGAAAAGGTTACATGGACTTGTCCCCCCTTGGAACCTCCACCTACAGGAGTAAGCAGAAGGGTTTGGTGCAGTGTGGTTTGGGCAGACCAAGGTGGGGGCCTTGGCTTTCTGATCCCCAGACATGAAAGCTAGCTTTTGGTCAATCTACATTGAATACATTCAATCCTAGACACTCCAAGTTCACATTAAAATCAAGCTCTAAGCTCTTAAAATGTGCCACATGTTTAGTTACTCCTCTGCCTCCTTTAGTGATACTTATTAGTGTGTTAAATGTAGTTTGTTTGTAGCGTTGGAGGCGAGGCTTAGCGGGGTTGAATTGGATCAGTGGCGGCTTCACACCGATGGATTCAAATAATTCGTCGCTAGAGCTAGCCAGTCCCTGTTAGCTGGTGTGGACCTCCTTAGCTTAGCTCCTAGCTTAGTCCTGACTAGCGCTCCCATGGCAACTCCTGAGCAGCCAGGAAACCAGGGCGGCTGGGTGAAGGAAGCATAGTCCTAAGCAGAGGCCTACTGTCAGTGACCAGCTACCACTTCATGTCTCTAACACTTGGCAACACACACGCTGTGAACTCTGGTAATTGGAAGTTCCATTCTGAGAAACGTGAAATTGGCGACACCGGCAACCATAGTCGTGTATTCCAGGGGCCAGAGCGGATGACATCAAGTCAAATTTAAAACTGCTGGCTAAAAGTAAACATAAATACAAAGAAATTATTATTCATGTCAGCGGTAATGATATCCGACTATGCCAGTCGGAGGTCACAAAAATTAATATTGAGTCAGTGTGTATGTTTGCAAAGACGATGTCGGACTCTGTAGTTTTCTCTGGACCCCTGCCTAGTCGGACCAGCGGCAACATGTTGACCCACATGTCATCGTTCAACCGCTGCCTGTAGAGGTGGTGTCCAGTAAACCAAGTGGGCTTCATGGATAATTGGAAAACTTTTTGGAGGAGGGTCTGATTAGGAGAGACGGCATTCATCCCACGTTGGATGGAGCTGCTCTCATTTCTAGAAATACTGTATGGCCCACTTTATAATCAAACCAAAACTCTGGCAACCAGAGTTCAGACCAGGAAGCAGAACTGTCATCTTACACGCTTCTCTGTGTGTCTACTAGTGCAGTTACCCACCCAAAACGCCATAGAGAATGTGTCTGTCCCCCGTACATGTCAGTTTATTCACTCCAATTCTACTTGTAGAGGAGTCAATCAGAAAAACCTAATCAAAATTAACACAACCACCAAATTATCTCAAAAGAATATAGACCTTAGATGTGGACTATTAAATATCAGATTTCTGATGCCAAAAACTGAATTAGTGAATGAATTAATATCTGACAATTGTATTAACCTGCTCTGTCTCACTTAAACCTGGCTGTGTGTTCATGAGTATGTTCGTCTAAATGAATCCACTCCTCCCAGTCACATTAACACTTATATTCCTCTAGGCTTTGGCCGAGGAGGTGGAGTTGCCGCCATTTTTGACAGAAATTGAGTAATAAAGCCCCAACCCAAAATAAGTTTCAATTTATTTGACAGCCTGATCCAGCCTGGAAAACTCTATAGCCGCTTTTATTTATTATTGTTTACCGTCCTCCTAGTCCTTACTCTGAATTCTTATCGGAATTCTCAGAGTTTACATCCAGTTTAGTTCTTAAAACAGATAGTCATAATTGTAGGTGACTTCAATATTCATGTGGATGTTGATAATGACAGTCTGGGTGCTGCATTTATATCTCTTCTAGACTCAATTGGTTTCCATCAGTCTACACATGAACCTACTCACTGTCACAACCATACCCTCAACCATGTCCCAACATATGGAATTGAAGCTGGACATCTAGCTGTATTTCCACAGACCTCTTTTATCTGACCATCAATTTATCACTTTCAAATTTGTACTAATCAACTACACTCCACTAAGGAAAACTATAGTTAGGGCCTGAGCCTGAAGGTATTATGTTTGCTCGTCAGAGCAACACATTAGCAGCACTAAAAACACTAAAAACACACACTAAACAGTGTCCCAGCCCCCCCCCCCCCCCCCACCCCAGCACCCATGAGGCAGCTCAGCCAGATGGCTTGGAGCCAGTTTTCACATACACACCCATTCAAAACCTGGTACCACACTGTTGTTGCTGTCATTATGTGCATAACGCGCATAACAATGCGCATAACGTGCATAATATAATTTAACCCCCTGAACACGTATGAAATTTGCTGAAATTCGGCACACTTGTCCGGTCTGGCGAAATATTCACTAATCCAAAAAAAAAACACCACAAAAGTCTACAGCGCCACCTATAGAGCCACACAACTAAAAGATAATTTTTTCTAATTTGGAGCGCTATAACTCCTCCCACGAAAGTCCCATAACCATGGGACCAACATCGTTGGACTCGTCTCATGAAGACGCAAAATTCATACACTCCGACCCCTCACCTATCTACAACAGAATGTCCACAAATTGGACAAAACTGTCAAAATGAGGACTTTTTTACTCCCCAAACAAAATCTATCTCCTCCTAGGGCATTAATGGTATCGCTTCCAAACTTTCACACATTACTTTCCCAACTGTGCTGATTAAATTTGCTAAAGGTTTTTCTATGAATTACTCGGTTTGGATTTTATAAACCATCATAGTGGGGGAGACACGTTTCACGCTTACAATGGAAGCCTATGGGGAGACCGTGTCCTCTCAGGGTACATACTGTCAAACAAACCCTTCTCACATCTACACCATACATCCCACAGCTTTAACAAACACATCACTGCATTCCTGATAAAAATCCCTACAAAAATATGGTATTATGTGTCACTTTTGACCAACGTATGCTGACTTATTCCACTTTTCCACACTACAATTCTGTTCATCCTCCTCTGCTCTCCACTCTAGCACAGATCGAAGACAGAGCAGCGGGGGAGCGGTTCTTAAAGGGCCAGCTCTCAGCTCTGCTCTCACTCTCTGCATCAGACTCAGGCTTCTAACTCCTAAACTACAAGGCCTACAGATTTGACCAAGACACCATTGGATTCGGGCTGGTATCAGCAATGCGGCCGCAGGCCCTAACAACGCTGCTTGCAGCTTTTATTATATTTTCCAGATGTTTTTCTGATTTGGCTGTAGCTAGATTTAAGGAAGCAATTCCATTGGCACTAAATTCAGTGTCATGTCCCATTATAACAGAGGATGCTGTTGTCATCCTTAGTCCCTCCCAAATAGATAATTTTATTGATAATCCAACAGGCACCTTATGAACAACTCTGAACTCTATTGCCCCACTAAAAAAGAAAACCATGAAACAAAGGAAACAAGCACACTGGTACAATTCTAAAAGAGAGGCCCCACAACCATGAATCCAAACAAGTAGAGGTCCTCGATATCCTCCATGGAGAGTGGCGTCAAGCATGCGACACACCAGCTTTCACAGGAATCGAAGACCTAGCCCGCAGGATGGGTTCCGTCCAGGCAGGCATGCTCCTGCGATCCTGATTTTCTTGTCGAAATTATGGTGTCAATCACGTTGAGAGACCAGCTGATCAATTTCATGATTATTCAAGAGTAATTTGAAGTGGAGAGTTCACAGCTGAGTTGAGATAGAAGTTGAGACAGAGATAGAGACAAGACAGAAAGGAGGAAAGAGGAGGAGTGCAACTGCTCTCGCCAAGTCCCAACCCACAAGAACATATCATTGGCATTAAAGGAACAGTACGAAATTGGGTTAGGTCATACATACTAGGTCGATCTCAGTTCGTACTCACTAATGATAATCCCTCTGAAACCACAGTCAGTTACAGTGTTCCAAAAGGGTCTGTGTATCTGCTACCACTAGGTCAAATAATGAGGAAACATTCTATTAGTTTTCACTGTTATGCAGACAATATGCAGCTGTACTTATCAATGCATCCACATGAAACCAATCAGCTGACTAAACTGGAGGCCTGTCTAAAGGAAATAAAAACATGGATGACCCATAATTTTCTTTTATTTAACTCTAATAAAACTGAAATTATTGTGCTGGGCCCAAAACACCTTAGAAACACCCTATCTAATGAGATTGGTACTCTGGATGGCATTACCCTGGACCCCAGCACTACTGTAAGGAACCTTGGAGTTCTCTTTGATCAGGATCTGTACTTTAACTCCCATATTAAGCAAATCTTTAGGACTGCTTTCTTTCATTTACGTAATGTTGCTAGGATCAGGCACATCCTGTTTCAAAAAGATGAAGAAACACTAGTTCATACTTTTGTCACTTCCAGGCTGGATTACTGCAATTCCCTCCTATCAGGCTGCACCAGTAAGTACCCAAAGACTTTCCAACTTGTCCAAAACACTGATGCCTGCATATCAACTAGAGCAGGTAGAAGAGACCATGTCTCTCTTGTACTGGCTTCTCTGCATTGGCTCCCTGTCATATTCAGAATCGAATGTAAAATTCTCCTTCTAGCATACAAAGTCCTCAACAGTCAGGCAAATTCATCTTTGACAGAGCTCATAGTCCCCTATTATCCAAATAGAACCCTTCGCTCCCGGGACTCAGGGTTACTTGTGGTTCCTCGAGTTTCTAAAAGTAGAATGGGTTGGAGAAACAATTTGGTTTTCAGGGCCCTCCTTTCTCAAGAAAGACATCAGAGCTAACCCTACTCAGTCAGACTCCTTTGCTCATTGAAGTCCCCTCATATCCAGAACCCTTCGCTCTCAGGATGCAGGGTTACTTGTGGTCCCCAGAGTAAAGTAGAATGGGAATCAGAGGTTTCAGCTATCAAGCTCCCCTCCTGTGGAACCTTCTCCCAATTTCGGTCCGGGATGCAGACACCCTCTCTATGTTTAAGAGCAGACTTAAGACCTTCCTTTTTGATAAAGCTTATAGTTAGGGCTGCTTAGGCTGGCCCTTAGATCAGGGATAGGCAACTGGCGGCCCACAGGCTGCACACGGCCTGTACCCTCACCTGATGCAGCCCTTAGATTAATTTTTGAAAATGATAAAAAAAAGTGTCCTTTGCGGCACTGAATCAGTTGTAATGACACACTTTTTCACATTTCAAAATTTCCCATCCTCCTATCCCAGACAGTTGCCAGCATATCACCTTTAGCATACTTCATTCATTAATACGGCCTCTTTCAGCAGAGGTAGAAGCTATTCTACTTTTTGATCTTTTCTTGTGGTGTGGTGAATTTGCAATCTCCTCCTCCCATTCATATGCATCCACGATCTCTGCGACTCTAATATTTCTTTTTCTCCTTCCACATTCATTGTTTTCTTCAAACACTCTAAAACCTATATCCACAGTTCAGGTCACTCCATCACAATTGCACACGATGACAAATGCATTTCCTCTCACTAAATATTGGTCCTTTAAGCACCTTCACTCACTACTTGATGCCTCTGGTCTTTCACCCACAAGATACTCATGTCATGCTCTGCATTTTGGCTTTCACTGCTGGTCAGAGCAGTATTCCTTGCTTCTGGAGCAGTATTCCATTAAGATATTAGATAGATGGGCCCAACTCTACTTTCCAGGGTAGACTCAGACACCTTCCTACAGAGCACTCTGCCAGAATCTTCTGCAGCTTGAATCGCACTGTTCACAGAGTCTGTACCAACACCTTCATCTGAAAAAAATCATGTCATTGCATATCCTTTTGGTGAAGTCTCATCTAGTTGAACTAGGAATTCCCCCATCCTCAAAAGAGTTTGGAAATTCATTTTTTTAACATAGTACAGTGTATATCAAATTCTTAAAATTGTCACGTCTTGTGCTCCTATGAGGCTCCTGAATGCAGCTTTTAAAAGTAAAATTAAACATTCTTAGTTACACTAAAGACCCAGTGAAAGAGCCTCAAGGACCCCTGGGGGTCAATTGGACCACACACTGGAAGACACTTCATATTATTGCCAAGGCAAGTAACAAAATATAAAAGAGGAAAGAAAAAAAACCATTTAGGCTTAACCCCAAAATTTCAAAATCCACCAGTTGGTGTAAAAATGCATGAAAAAGTAACAAAATAAATCTGATTATAATGATGTCAACCCATAACAGGATAAGCGGTAGAAAATGGATGGATGGATGGATGGATATTGATGTCACATGTGGCAACTTAACAGTAACAATATAGCAAAAAAATGAAATTAAAATGGCAGCATATGTCCAGTAAATGATTTAACTGGATCAATTGAACCTTAAGATGCTCCTTAGAGGTATTTTTATTGAAAACCTTGTCAGCTGTTCAGGCCAAATCATATTTTCCCTCCTCCTTTCTTTAAAAAAAAACAAAACAAAACACACTGGACCTAAAAGAAACTGATGAAAATCCATCTTCGGGATTCTCATGTGAGGAAACAAAGCTGATCCTGAATTAGTGTGGGAACTAACCTCTGGGCTGTTTGTTGATCCACTGAATCTACTGATCTTGCAATTATCCTGAAACACAACCTGCCGTCACCTGGGCTCCTGCTGCCTTGTCCAATGCTAATGCCAAACATTCTCACTGTCAGGTAGTAGGCAGGAAACTCCCGGTGGACCTCTGTCCTTCCCCAGCATCTCCAGCATCTCCTCTGGGTCTTTATTTGTAACAGGAGAAGCTACATATGTTGAGGGGGAGGGTTTTTGTCTGTTGCATGATCCGAATAAATCTTACCAAACTTGAGTCATAGTAAAAACACTTTTTCATTTTTTAATAATTACTGGCTATTAAAAAAAAAAAACATCATGCATGAACCCAATGATTTACTTCATGAAGTAGAGATGCAACCAGATTCAAATATGATGCCAGATAACCATGAATAATTGTTTTCCTAACTAATTTTTACATACTGCTACTATTAAAATCATTTTGTTATCATATGCCATTTTTTCATCGTTGCATATCAATGGCCCCCAAATAAAAAAGTAAATCATTCATGAGATATATAGTGGCTGTACGGGGGCCTTACAGCAAGGAGGTTCCGAGTTCGAGTCCCTGCTTGGGCGTGGGATCTTTCTGTGTGGAGTTTGCATGTTCTCCCCGTGCCTCCGTGGGTTCTCTCCGGGTACTCCGGCTTCCTCCAACCGTCCACAGACATGCAATTTGGGGACTAGGCTGATTGGATTCTCTAAATTGACCGTAGGTATGACTGTGAGTGTGAATGATTGTTAGTCTCTGTATGTTGGCCCTGCGATGGACTGGCGACCTGTCCAGGGTGAACCCCACCTCTCGCCCGTAGATGCTGGGATAGGCTCCAGCCCCCCCGCGACCCTTACTAGTGAGGAATAAGCGGAAGATGACGATGGATGGATGGAGATATATAGTTGTGCAGGCCCAGTCATATTAATATTCACAACTATTTCAGCTACGGTGATACAACACAAATTCAAGTCTACATCATCATCATTTTTAATCACCCATGCTGGTTTGAAATTTAGTAAAGAACAAAAATTTAAACAGATCATTTTCAGACTGAGCAGAAACAGATACAGAGAGATACAGATAATATCTTGTTACACTCTTAAAATGTAGCATGTTCATGCATAAATTATTTTCTTTCCACACAACATCTCTATGAAGCAAGGCATTTTATTTTATTTTTAAAAACCAGGATGTGATTTCCGGAATGACACACTATCCTTGGTTATTGTTTCATACTCTTAATATTAAATTTGAGTGCCCTAGTGACCCTAGGAGCTATGCTGTCGGGGGCATTTTGCCCCTGGTAGGGTCACCCAAGGCAGACTGGTCCTAGGCGAAGGGCCAGACAAAGAACGATTCAACAGACCCTTCATGGAAAAACCAGCAAGTGCTACATGTACCCTGCCCGGAGGGGCACCGGGGCCCCGCCCTGGAGCCAGGCCCAGGGTGGGGGCTCGAAGGCGAGCGCCTGGTGTCCGGGCCCGGCCCGAAGAGGAGACACAGGCACGTCCTCCCTTGGACTCACCACTCATCGGGGGAACCGGAGGGGTCCGGTGCAATGTGGTTTGGGTGGCAGTTTCAGGCAGGTGCCTCGGCTGTCTGAACCACAGACATGGAAGCTGGCTTTTGGGACATGGAACGTTACCTCTCTGGTGGGGAAGGAGCTGGAGCTGGTGGAAGAGGTTGAGCGTTACCGGCTAGATATAGTCGGCCTCACCTCGACACATAGCTCTGGGTCCGGAACCCGAGTCCTTGAGAGGGGTTGGACTTTCTCTTTTGCTGGAGTTGCTCCGGGTGAGAGGCGGAGGGCGGGGGTGGGCTTTTTGGTTGCCCCTCGACTCTCTGCCTGTACGTTGGGGTTTACCCCCGTGGACGAAAGGGTTGCTTCCCTGCGCCTTCGGGTCGGGGAACGGGTCCTGACTGTGGTCTGCGCATATGCGCCGAACACTAGTTCAGAGTACCCACCCTTTTTGGAGTCCTTGGGAAGGGTACTGGATGGTGCCCCGGCTGGGGACTCCATTGTCCTACTGGGAGACTTCAACGCTCACGTGGGCAATGACAGCATGACCTGGAGAGGTGTGATTGGGAGGAACGGCAGGCCCGACCTGAACCCGAGTGATGTTCAGTTATTGGACTTATGTGCAAGTCGCAGTTTGGCCATAACGAACACCATGTTCGAGCATAAGGATGCCCACCGGTGCACTTGGCACCAGGACACCCTAGGTCGCAGGTCTATGATCGATTTTATAGTCGTATCATTTAACCTGCGACCACATGGTCTGGACACTCGGGTGAAGAGAGGAGCTGAGCTGTCAACTGATCACCACCTGGTGGTGAGTTGGATCAGATGGCAGGGGAAGATGCCGCGCAGACCTGGCAGGCCCAAACGAGTAGTGAGGGTTTGTTGGGAACGCCTGGCAGAAGAACCAGTCAGAACGATCTTTCACTCCCACCTCCGGCAGAGCTTTGATCACATCACGGGGGTAGTGGGGGACATTGAGTCCGAATGGGCCATGTTCCGCTCTGCCATTGTCGAGGCGGCTGCTGTGAGCTGTGGCTGCAAGGCTGCTGGGGCCGGCCGCGGGGGTAATCCTCGAACCCGCTGGTGGACACCAGAGGTGAGGGGAGCCGTCAGGCTGAAGAAGGAGGCTTACAGGGCATGGCTGGCCTGTGGGTCTCCAGAGACAGCTGACCGGTACCGGCAGGCCAAACGGTGTGCAGCTGTGGCGGTCGCCAAAGCAAAAACTCGGGCGTGGGAAGAGTTCGGTGAGGCATTGGGGAACGACTATCGGTCGGCTCCAAAAAGGTTCTGGCAAACCGTTTACAGTGGGGGTGGGAGGCTGCTGACGTCAACTGGGGAAATAATTGGGCGGTGGAAGGAATACTTTGAGGAACTCCTCAATCCCACCAGCACGTACTCCGTGGAGGAGACAGAGTCTGGGGAGTGCTTGGGGGGGGGTCGTCCAATCTCTGGGGCAGAAGTCGCCGAGGCAGTTAAACAACTCCGCGGTGGCAGAGCCCGGGGGGTGGATGAGATCCGCCCTGGGTATCTCAAGGCTCTGGATGTCGTGGGGCTGTCTTGGCTGACACGTCTCTGCAACATTGCGTGGACATCGGGGGAAGTGCCTTTGGAGTGGCAGACCGGGGTGGTGGTCCCCGTCTTTAAGAAAGGGGACCAGAGGGTGTGTTCCAACTATCGGGGGATCACACTTCTCAGCCTCCCTGGTATGGTCTACACCAGGGTACTGGAGAGGAGGGTCAGGGCAATAGTCGAACCTCAGATTGAGGAGGAGCAGTGTGGTTTTCGTCCTGGCCGTGGAACCATGGATCAGCTCTTCACCCTCGCTAGGGTGCTGGAGGGGGCATGGGAGTTTGCCCAACCAGTCCACATGTGCTTTGTGGACTTGGAGAAGGCTTACGACCGTGTTCCCAGGAGCATACTGTGGGGGGTACACCGGGAGTACAGGGTGGATGGCCCTTTACAAAGGGCCATTCGGTCATTCTACCGGAGGAGTGAGAGTCTGGTCCGTGTGGCCGGTAGTAAGTCGGACTTGTTCCCATTGAGGGTTGGACTCCGCCAAGGCTGCCCTTTGTCACCGGTTCTGTTCATAACTTTTATGGACAGAATTTCTAGGCGCTGCCGGGTGGTGGAGGGGGTTGAGTTTGGTGGCGGGAGGATGTCGTCTTTGCTGTTTGCGGATGACGTGGTCCTCTTAGCGCCATTGGGCCACGACCTCCAGCTCTTGCTGGGACAGTTTGCAGCCGAATGTGAAGCGGCTGGGATGAGAATCAGCACCTCCAAGTCTGAGGCCATGGTCCTCAGCCGGAAAAGGGTGGTTTGCCCACTCTGGGTCGGGGGGGCGGTCTTACCTCAGGTGGAGGAGTTTAAGTATCTCGGGGTCTTGTTCATGAGTGAGGGTAAGATGGAGCGGGAGATTGACAGGCGGATTGGGGCGGCATCCGCAGTCTTGCAGTTGCTAAACCAGTCTGTTGTGGTGAAGAGGGAGCTTAGCCAAAAGGCGAGGCTCTCGATTTACCGGTCAATCTACGTTCCAATCCTCACCTATGGTCATGAGCTTTGGGTAATGACCGAAAGAACAAGATCGCGAATACAAGCGGCCGAAATGAGTTTCCTCCGCAGGGTGGCTGGGCTCTCCCTTAGAGATAGGGTGAGAAGCTCAGTCATTCGGGAGGGACTCAGAGTAGAACCGCTGCTCCTCCATGTTGAGAGGAGCCAGTTGAGGTGGTTTGGGCATCTGGTGAGGATGCCTCCTGGGCGCCTCCCTCTGGAGGTTTTCCAGGCATGTCCAACTGGGAGGAGGCCGACCCAGGACACGGTGGAGGGATTATATCTCTCGGCTGGCCTGGGAACGCCTCGGGATCCTCCCGGAAGAGCTGGTTGAAGTGGCTGGGGAGAGGGTAGCCTGGGCTTCCTTGCTGAGACTGCTGCCCCCGCGACCCGGACCCACCGGATGAAGCGGAGGACGACGAAGACGAAGACGAAGACAACATCTCTATGAAGCAAGGCATTTTATTTTATTTTTAAAAACCAGGATGTGATTTCCGGAATGACACACTATCCTTGGTTATTGTTTCATACTCTTAATATTAAGTTTCACATTGTTTAATATTCTCAAACAGCACTGGTCAGCTCAAGCTGTGTAAATGTGGTTCAAAAATAAACTATATGTTAGAAACTGTAGGTCTGTGACCTCCTGTCCTCCCAGAACCAAGGAGGATGGGGACTTGAGCACCGCCCACTGTTCCTCCCACTTTACAAACAGAGGCCTGGATGAGGCCTTCCCTCCTTTCCTATGTCTCCAGACTGTGTGTGTGTTGGTGCTCACCTGAGTTTGCCATACGTCTTTGAGTTTGTTTCACTGTGAGTAAAGTATATGCACTATGATGTTCATGATATGTAAGTTGTTGGTTAGTACATTAACATGCCTAAAGTTAATGAGTAATGTTTGGTTTATTTGCCTTATGGATATTGTTTCTTGCATGTTGATCTAGAACAGCGTTTCTCAAAGTGTGTGGTGTGCCCCCCCGGGGAGGCGCGGAGGCGTTCCAGGGGGGGCGCAAGTCACCCGACATCCAAACATTATTTCCCCCCTCACCTTTCGCTTTGTTTATGGTTCCGCCGGGAAAAAAATTTGACGTCCAAACATTAATTCTCCCCCTCCCCTTTTCCCCCCGGTGAGGGGGGAACTAATGTTTGGACGTCTGAATTTTTTTCGCGGGGGAACCAAAGCGCACTTTAAATCTCTTTCATAGCAACTGTTGTCAGGTCTGTTTTTAAAATGGAGAGATATTTGACAGGGATGAAACACATTTTATTACATTTTTCTAGTTCTGAAAAACTAAAGGAATGTTTGTAATTTTTAATAGGTCAATAAGGTTAAACATGGCCTATTTTGTCAAAAAATTTGGTGTGGGGGGAATGACAGAAAAAGTTTGAGAACCACTGATCTAGAATATAAACTCTATTTAATTTGCATGCATCAGGCATAATTTATCACTTAATTTATTTCTTTTAGAACCATGGCACTCAGTGGCATCACTTCTTAACAAGCTGACAAGTAAACAAATAAACAATTATTTATTGAAGCTTCGTTTCCTGGTGGTTTGTGGCTCCAGTTGAACCATAATATCCAACAAATTGGTCCTTCAAGATGGACACTGAGCCACACTCCACACAGTGACCTAAAATGGCTGATTCAGAGACTGTTAGTATTAATCCTGATGAACCCACTGATGAAGCTCAGGCTCATTCTACTGAGTTTATGCATGGAGACCAAGGTGGAAAAGACTTAACCCAGCCTGACATGGATAAGGTTCCCCCTGTACTGTCTCAAACATCACCTAGGCCATCTTCACCCACTCACCAAACAGAGCCTGCCCTTCCACCTGAAGTATTAGTTGGCCCTTTGCCATCAGTATATCAAGCAATTCTAGATAACCCTCTCACAAAGTCCATCAGCCATGAGAGACCCATGTTTTTGTCCCAGTCTCTCACCCAAAGGCTGCTGGGATAGGCTCCAGCACCCCCCCCCCCCGACCCTTAGCAGGATAAGCTCTATGGATGAATGAATGAAAATGTTTTTGTTTTGTTAATGTACTTTGAGCATCACAGGAATTTATCTCAGGCCCTCTTTCATGACCCTGTTAAAATCAGTTATGATTAGCAGTCAGTCAATTAATATCATCATGTAAGTCAATGATGTTGAGGGGTGCAAAACGTGGTGAAAATTTGTGGTGACAACAGTTTTGCTCTTCTGGTGCTGCCTTCATCATTTCATCCTGACATAAACTGCTCAGCTGCTGTCAATGACAAGATGGCAAGTACTCTGCTTATGCAAACATATCCAATGAACAGACCCTAAACATATATTTTTGTTTAAAAGTTAGGTTTATTTGAGGCTTTAAATTGCCCATAAGTGTGAATATTACTGTAAATGTATGTCAGTCTGTATGTGTTGGCCCTGTCCAGGCTGTACCACACCTTTTGCCCAATAACAGAGGGATAGGTTCCAGTCCCCTGTATAGACATTGAGTGGAAGTCTGTGTTTCTAAATCAAGACCTGTGTTGTTTTGTTTTAATGTTATGAAAATTGAATGTAACATTTTAGAGGTGTATGTCATGGCGATACCTGTGATTCCGCGTCACCTGGAGGGTCCCACCTGCAGTGAGAGTGTCCAAGACAGTTATACTCTGTACGAGTGGTCACTAACAACCTGATCAGAGGTTTAATGACTGCCTGGCAGGTCTGGGAAAAGATTATTGAGGTGTTTCTCAGAGCACCTTCAGGGATTTCAGACTTGAGGCTGCTGCAGCAGCGTGGCCAAAACCACAGCTGGTCCCTGGGGAAGAAAAGAGAGGTACTCACCTTGAAGACCTGGAGGAAGAGGTGGTGTGTGAATGAAACCTGCGGAAAACACACACACACACACACAGAAACATGTTCCGTGGGTTCATGTACAGTTTCTATCATTGCTATTGGTACAGTTTGGCAAGGTAATTTAATTGGACTTGGATCGTTATTGTATATTGACCCAGTAAACAAGAACTGGGAAACAACTGATTTATTGAGGGACATACTGTATGTCTGCCTCCAGAGTGGTATGTCCCGTACAGTTGTTGTAATCAATCATTGACTCATCATTTGAGTCTTACTTGAAAAATACAGATTTCAGTTGAACTAACATATTTACGTACGTTTTTAAAAGTCTAGATTTAGTTGGACGAACAAAAGAAGTCAACTTTTTTCGCATCATGTAAACATGAAATCTCCAATGCAGATTCAACAGCCACCAGAAACTGTCCCCAACTACAAACCTTCAGCAGTAAGTCAAATATCGGCTGAACAGAGAACAATAGTTTTCATAATCAGTGAAATGTAATAAAACATCAAATCTTGATAGCCATAGCTGCTTTCACAATAGATTATATTTTTTATGATTATGTAATAAAACATAAAATCTTGATAGCCATAGCTGCTTTCACAATAAATTATATTTTTTATGGTTTTGGTCTGAACCAGGGATGTGAAAAGACATGTTGAGAGGATGTTAACCCTGAGAAAAAGCCCCACCAAACCCCACTACCCCATCATTCCTGATCTATCAGCATGTGTCTGTGTTGTCAAATATGGTCATTTAACTGACCACAGTTCATTAAACTCTCAAATTGTTTTAAATTCAAAGGATGAATTAAATAACAAAGTACAATTGCTCATATAATTTCTTATAACTGTTTCAAGGAGCACAATGATTTTGTGGTGCTTAACATCATTTGATAATTAAAAATGTTTACCTGAGGGATGATCAAATCATTTCACCATTCATGGATGAATGGTCATTCATCTAATTATTTGTAATCAACAGCAGAAGCTTTGTAATACATTAAAATATTTTGAGTAAACATCTTTTTAAACCAGTAATGTTCAAACCATAATGTTCAAATTGAACCATAAACTACTTAAAAAATTATAATTATGAGCTGATAATCATCATTTAAAATAAAAAAAATTGGAATAGATTTAGTAAATCTTAGTAAATCTAAGTAAGGGTCATGGGGGGCCTGGAGTCTACATATATATATATATATATATATATATATATATATATATATATATATATATATATATATATATATACACACACATACATACAGTATATATATATACAGTATATATAATGTGTATATATGTATAAATATAAGTGTGTATATATGATATAAGTGTATATATGTATTATATATATATATATATATATATATATATATAATACATATATTATGTGTGTGTGTGTGTGTGTGTGTGTGTGTGTGTGTGTGTGTGTGTGTGTGTGTGTCTCCTCAAGGGAGTGAAGAGCCAATGATCCACTGGACATTTGTGTTGAGGATGAAGGTGGAGGATGTGGAGGAGCCCATCCTGAGGTGCTGGGGACTGTTGGTCAAGAAGTCCTTGATCCATAGACAGAGGGAGGCACCAATTTGCAGTGTCTGCAGCTTGTTGATCAGTCAGCTGAAGTGATTGAGTTGAAAGCCAAGCTCAAGTCAACAAACAGCTTCCTGGCGTAGGTGTTGGGTCTTTCCATGTGGCTGTGGGCAGTGTGGAGGGTGAAGGAGATGGTTTAGTCTGTGGACTTGTTGGACCTGTAGGTGAACTGGTGTTGGTCAAAGCCAGGTGGGATATGGGCCTTGACATGTTGTAAGGTAAGGCAAGGCAAATTTATTTGTATAGCACCATTCATACACAAGGCAATTCATTTACACATTAAAAATTACATTTACAGAGGTAAAGAGAGAATTGAAAGTTAAAAACAGTTTAAAATCGAATACGTGAATTAAAACATTCAAAAGTCATTCAAACAAAAGTCAATAAAACAGTTTAAAATCAATTCGACAGCAGACAAATCAATATTAAATCAATCCATCAATACCAAATCACCCAGATCAATACCATATCAATACTATAAGAAGGCTGCAGTAAACAGCAGTGTTTTCAGCCCTGATTTAAATGAGCTCAGAGTTTGTGCACACCTCAGAGGTTCAGGGAGTTTGTTCCACAGTTGTGGACCACAGAAGCTGAAAGCAGCTTCACCCTGCTTGGTTCTGACCCTGGGGACACTGAGTAAACCTGTCCCTGATGACCTGAGGGGTCTGGATGCTTCATACCCAGTTAGCAGCTCTGACATGTATTTAGGCCTAAGCCCATTCAGTGACTTATAGACCAGTAACAGGATTTTAAACTCAATCCTTTGACACACAGGGAGCCAGTGCAGTGATTTAAGGACACGTGTAATATGGTCCATTTTCTTACTGTTGGTCAGGACTCTGGCGGCAGCATTCTGGATGAGCTGCAGGTGCTTGATTGATTTTTTACTGAGACCTGTAGAGACACCATTACCATGAGCTAGCCTACTAAGAATAAATGCATGGATGAGTTTTTCCATGTATTGTTTAGAGAGAAATCCTTTGATGCGTGCAATGTTTTTGAGATGATAATAGGCTGATTTAGTGATAGTTTTTATGTGGTTCTTAAAATTCAGGTCTGAGTCCATAACAACACCAAGGTTTCCAGCTTGGTCGGTGGTTTGTAGTGTCATTGAGTCAAGTTGGCTGCTGACCTCAAGCCTTGTGTTTTTTGGACCAAACACAATGACTTCTGTCTTTTCTGCATTGAGCTGGAGAAAATTCTTGCCCATCCAATGACTGACCTGTAGGATACAGTCAGTGAATGCAGTGGACTGTAATCGCATGGTGACACTGTAATATAAAGTTGTGTGTCATCAGCATATGAGTGGTAAGAGATGTTAATGTGCTCTATGACCTGGGCCAGTGGGAGCATATAGATGTTGAACAAAAGTGACCCAAGAATAGAGCCTTGCGGGACTCCACGTGATCTTTGTTCGCTCAGATTCACAGTTTCCAAGCAAGACAAAGAAGTCATAATCTTCTAGGTAAGATCTGAGCCAATTTAGCACCGAACCAGAAAGTCCATCCCACCTCTCCAGTCTGTCAAGCAAAAGGTTGTGATCGACTGTGTCGAATGCGCAGTAAGGTCTAGTTGTACCAATACTGATATTCTAGATGCACCAGTATTAAGGCGTATGTCATTTAACACCTTAATAAGTGCAGTTTCAGTGCTGTGGTGTGGTCGAAAACATGACTGGAAAGCACTGAAGAGATTGTTTTGGGTCAAGAAAGAATGAATTTGTTGATAGACAACTCTCTCAATGATCTTTGACAAAAACGCAAGGTTAGATATGGGTCTGTAGTTACTTATTACTGAAGCATCCAGATTAGGCTTTTTTAAGAGGGGTTTGATTACTGCAGTTTTCAGTGCCCTGGGAAATTGCCCTGACAGAAGAGAAGCATTTACTATCTTCAATACATCTGATGAAATGCAATGAAAAACACTTTTCAGCAAGCTTGTAGGCATCATATCAAGGCAGCACGTCGTGGATTTTAAATTCTGAACTGTTTCTGTCAGAGTTGCATGGTCTATGGGTTGAAATGTTTCTAGATTTCTGAGAAACTGAGGAGGAACTGGTGACATAACTAAGCTGCAAAGTCATTGCATGACTTGTTGGACAGCAGTTCAGCAGGAATAGATGCCAAAGGATTTGTCAGTCTGTAGACAACCGTGAATAAGGTGCGGGCATTGGTGTTATTTTTGGATTATGGTAGCAGGCAAGGCACATTGGGATTTTGGCTTGCTACAGTGAAAGGTTAAAGATGTTGGTGAAAACTGTAGCAAGCTGCCGTGCACACAGTTTCAGCACCCTCCCTGATACTCCATCAGGTCCTTTCCATGGTGTGACATTGTCTGTGCAGGAACTGATGTATGCGAGTACAGAGCATCTGTGGAGCTCAATGTCTGGCTCCTCAAAGAGCTCCCATATGGTGCCCTCAAAACAGTCCTGCAAGGATAGTGTGGCCTCCTAAGTCCAGCACTGCACTGGCTCATACTGTTGCTTAGACCTGCAGATGAGGGGCTTGTAAGCTGGTGTCAGGAACAGGGAAAGATGGTCTGAGTGTCCAAGGTGAGGGGAGGAGCAGACTTTGTAGGCTCCAGAGATGTTGGTGTAGACCTGGTCTAGTGTTTTGCCCTTCCTTGTTTTAACGTCCACATTCTTATCACAAGCTAAAAAGCTTTAGACATCATACATAATTAAGTTATCTCTTATCTAGTATGATAAAACAGTCCTCATAACACAGAGGTGGAAAATTATCTTGCATGTAGCCTGCTATGTTATCCAGCAAGCTAGTTAAGGTTTATTCATATAGTAGCATCATATAAGAACATCATAAAAAGCAATATTGCGCAACTGTGACCACATCATCCCGTGGTTGTAGTGTGCCATTCATCATTTACTTTCATGTCAGGAAAATACTCGCCCATAGGGCTCTCACAAGAGCAACAAGTGACACAGGCATCATCTGGGCCAGGGTATCCACCATGCATAAAAGTTCCCCATAAATGTTTGGGTTATTTAAATTGGCAACTTACTACTCCTTTTAATCTAAATACAGTAATTTGACTTAAAAAGAGGGCTGCACGGTGGTGCAGTGGTTAGCACTGTGGCCTCACAGCAAGAAGGTTCTGGGTTCGAGTCCCGGCTCGGGCACGGGATCTTTCTGTGTGGAGTTTGCATGTTCTCCCCATGCCTGCGTGGGTTATCTCCGGGTACTCCGGCTTCCTCCCACCGTCCAAAGGCATGCAATTTGGGGACTAGGCTGATTGGATTCTCTAAATTGACTGTAGGTATGAATGTGAGTGTGAATGGTTGCTCATCTCTGTATGTTGGCCCTGCGATGGACTGGTGACCTGTCCGGGGTGTACCCCGCCTCTCGCCCGTAGATTCTGGGATAGGCTCCAGCCCCCCCGCGACTCTTACTAGTAAGGAATAAGCGGAAGATGACGATGGATGGACTCAAAAAGAACACACCAACTTTTCAGGAAATGCTTTTGTCATCCCCAGAGCCAGACAAGAAGTTAAAAGCCTTCTTTCTTCTGTGCTGCTTTTCAGAGCTGAGACCCTTAGAAACCAGCTTGCCACTGGTTAACTGAGCACAGTAGTTGGTAGTGGGTGGTTTATGTAAGCATATCTCTATTAAAAGTCCTCAAACTGATTGGGTTCAGCATTTTGATTTTTCCAGGCGTAAACCTCCTCATCATCTCTTACTAAAGCCAGCCATGATTAGTTGCAGCAGTCAACAAATTTGGTTTTGTTGACCGAAGTTTTACATCACAACACCCAGTAGTTTGTTAGGAAAGTAGTTCTGACTATAAGGAGAGAAGGAAAGAAATGTATGGTTCAACATAGGATGGAAAATAAAAGCATTTCTAAAAAAAGTTGTCATGTTCTTTTGTATCAATAAAACTTCCACTGTGTACCTGAATTGACCTTGTTTCAAAAATATGAAAACAATTTGTATAATAATAACACGGGACACTGATGTATTGCTTTGATTCGTATCTTTGTTTACTTTGAACCAGGTAGAGCATGTTACACGCATTGCATTGTGGGAGCTAAGCATCCTGGGAATAGTAGTCCTACTACTACTACAACATCTTCCCCTTAAAACTAAACTTTTTCTCCATTTAAATAAACTGTTGTGCAACTTCTCTGTGTTTTACTTATGAACTAAAACTGAAACACAATATATCATTTTTATCAACATTTTAACTTTAGCATAATTTTGTGTTTTAACTCAAGACTTATGAACTGTAACATCCCAAATCTCTTTTTTTTCATGGGAACATAACCTGTCAATATTCAATTCATTTACAATTCCAGTTTGTCAGGCGGCTTTGTCACCCAACCAACTCTGGTAACAGTCCCTATAGGTTGGAGAGGACTTCTGTTTCTCCTGAGGAGACCCCTGTCAGTCTCTACCATATAAGACCTCGGAGTGTTGGCTGATCTGACAACTGCTCCTGTGGTTAGGGTTTTTTCAGTGGAAATCCTGACCTTTTGACCAGCAGTCAGTTCTGGGAGAGATCTTGAGCGGTGTCTCAGGTTGTAGTTTGTGGCCTGCCAATGCCTTCACTTCTCTTCCTTCATGCCAAAGGCCTGCAGGTCTGGCCACTTAGGATCCAGCTTGGTCGTTGATTGGGTTAGAGATGTATGCAGGTTTCTTCCCAGCAGCAGCTGTGCTGGTGAGAACCTGTGCACTAATGCGGTGGACCTGTAGGCCAGCAGTGCTCTGCTGTAAACGCTGTCTTTTTTCCACAAGTCTTTGATGGTCTGTACAGTGTGTTCCGCCTCCCCATTCACTTGAGGGTAGCGGGGGCTGCTTGCGATATGTATGAAATTGTTCTCTTTTGCAAACTCTCTGAACACTGATGATGAAAAGTGCGGCCCGTTGTCTGATATGACAAACTCTGCAGTCCCGTGCCTGGCAAAGACCTCCTTTATAGCCCTGATTGTCACCTTAGCCGAAGTGCTTCTTAGCTCTGCAATCTCAATGTATCTTGAGAAATAGTCTATGAACAACAAGTAATCTCTCTTGGACCACTGAAATAGATCCATACCAATTTTCTGCCACGGATGGTCCGGCAGAGGAGTAGGCACCTGTAGTTCTTGGAGCTGTGATCTGTGTTTCTGACATAGTTCGCACCTTTCCACCATTTGTCCTATCTGGGTGGAAATGCCAGTCCACCAGACGGATTCTTTTGCCCGCGCTCTGCATTTTGAGATCCCCTGATGTCCTTCATGCAGCCGCTGTAGCACATCTGCTCTTAAGGGGGGGGGGGGTGGAATAACAAGTCTCTTTCCTTTCATAAGGAGGCCGTGAGTGATGTGGAGATCCACTCTGTCCTGGCAGTACGGGTTGATGTGTGGGTCAGCCTCACCATTCTCCAGCCACCCTGTGAGACAGTGTTCTGTCAATTTTGTGCACACTTTATCTTGTTTCTGTGCCTTTTTGATCTCCTCCAGCCTTGTCTCTGTAGCTGGGAGAGAAGATAGAACACAGTCCACAAAAACCTCAACCTCCTTCTCCAGCTGTAGTTCTCCAGCTGTAGGTGGACCCTCCAGGGGAGCTCTGGAGAGCGCATCTGCTGTGATAAGTTGCTTCCCTGTAACATGGATGATGGTGTATGAAAACCACAGCAGCCGCAGACGAAACCTCAGGATCCGAGGCGGGAGGTCGTCTAACCCTCTTGTGCTCAACAGTGGAACTAATGCCTTGTGATCTGTCTTTAGCATGAGATGCAGACCTAACAGGTAAGATGCGAGTCTCTGACAAGCCCATGTAGCTGCCGATGCCTCTTTTTCTATTTACGCGTAGCGCTTCTCTGTGTCTGTGAATCCTCTAGAAATATATGTCACTGGTCGCCATGAACCATCAGTCTGTTGCTGGGTGAGAGCATCTCCCAAGCCGTATGGTGATGAATCTGCAGCAACCTTTGTCTCAGCAGTGTTGGAGTACTGGGCTAACACATCTGGAGAGCTCAGTATTTGTTTCAGTTTCCGCAAGGCTGTTTCCTGGGGCTCTGCCCATATCCATTCATTCCTCTCTTTCTGCAGTTGTTTTAGTGGTGTGGTTAATGTGTCCAGCTGCAGCAAGAATTTGGCAAGGTAATTTGCCATGCCCATGAGGCGCCGCATGTCCTCCACACGTGGCCTGTGGTAGCTGCTGGATAGCCTTGACTTTACTCGGATCAGGCTCGATGCCTTTTGCAGAGACTTTGTGGCCCACAAAGATGACTTCTTCTCTTGCAAATTCACATTTTTTATTCAGCGTGAGACCCTCCTGTTGTATCTTCTTATGCATGCGGTGCCATCTTTGGTCATGCTCCTGCCTGTCCCTGCCATACATGAGGATGTCGTCCGCATGACAGAGCACTCCATTGCAACTGTCCAACATCTGTGACATTCTCCTCTGAAAATGTTCCTGAGTGGATGCAATACCAAAAGTGAGTCGGTTGAATTGGTATCTCCCGAAAGGAGTGATGAAGGTCATGAGGGGCCATGATTCTGGTGTGAGAGGAATCCGCCAAAATCCAAATCAAGCGTCCAGTTTGGTGAAAACTTTGGCATTTTTCATCATTGCCAGTGTTTGGTCCACAGCTGGAAGAATGTGACACTCTCTTTTCACGACTGAATTCAGGGGTGTGAGATCCACACAGATCCTTGGTGGTTTCTTTTCTGGTTTGGGAATGATAACCATTCTTGAACGTCATTCAGTTGGCTCCATCACCGTGGAGATAACTCCCATGTCTTGCATTCTTTTCAACTCTGCCTGCACTGCGTCTCTGAGTGGCAAGGGGAACCTTCTGTGTGCGGAGAGAGCAACTGGTGTGGCACCTTGGACAAGCTCTATGTGGTAAGGCTCTTTTAATTTACCTAGTCCCTGGAAAACATCTGGATAGGCTGCTCTAAAGTCTGTCTCTGTTTCCATGACAGCATCTACTCTCTCTACAAGCTTTAAAGCTATTAGAGCTGGTCTACTTAGAAGTGCACGTTCCTTCCCTGACACTATGTAGATGTCTTAAGAGGTGCTGTGCCCTTTTGCTGCCATTTTTGCTTTGAAGCAGCCTTTTACCTTAAGTGGGTATCTACCTGGCTCTAGCAGGAGACTTTTTAGGCTCCTGCAGTTTTCCGTCTCTCTCTGGTACAATCTCTCAGTTACTAATGTTAGATCTGCCCCACAGTCTAGCTTAAACTCAACATTCTCCCCATTTATCGGGATTCTTTCCATCCATGGTTCGGATTTTTCAGTTCCTATGTCTCCAAGAAAATAATAGTCATCAGTGTCTGTGTCGCCCTGAATTTCTATGACTTTGCACAGGCCTACCGCATCCCCTGAGCGACATACTGCAGTAAAATGTCCTTTTTTTTCCCACATTGGTGTTGATGATGACATCCATGTTTGCTTTGTTGTCTCCCATTATTTCACTGTGGAGTATAGTCTGTTGTTTCTTTACTGTTTCACTTTGTCAGACTTTTTGTATGACTTTAGCAAGTGTCAGGTCAGAGTCAATTTGTAGCTGTTCAGACAGTCTTTTGTCTCTTATCCCAGCTACCATTCTGTCCCTCATGAGCTCTTCTTTCAGTACTCCAAAGCCACAATTTTCAGCAAGTTTGTGCACTGTTGGGATATAAGCCTCACCGTCATGCTGAGTCTGTTGTTGAACTGTGCTCTCTCGAATATTATGTTGTGCTTTCCGATGTAGTGCTGATCAAATGCTGCTTTGAGAGCCACTAATTTATTTTTATCTGCATCAGTCAATGGTAACACTGCTAGCACATCATCCGCTGCATCACCCATTGCATGCAAGAGTGAATTCACCTGGCATTCTTCCTCCTTTTTATCAATGGCCGTTGCGATCTCAAACCTGCAGATCCACTGCGGCCATTCTGCTGAGCTTAAAAAGTTGAGCAGGTCTGGGGTTGTTAGTTGTACAGCTGTCGCCATCTGCGTTGATTCCCTCGTCCTTTCACGTTCGTAGTCTGGGTCCTCGGATGTGCCGTCTCTCTTGATTCACTCACCGGTTTGCTGGTGCTAATGAGGTAGTGCTCCGCTCGGGGCTCTGCCGTCATCTTCATAGCGGTCAGTTCCGGTTTAAGCTGCACGAAATGTTTGTATTCGCCAGCTAACACTTACTGAAACTACCTCGGAGACTTACAGTTCACGACTTCTGACACCATGTATAATAACAACACAGGACACCGATGTGTTGCTTCGAGTCATATCTCTGTTTACTGTGAATCAGGTCGAGCATGTTACATGCATTGCATTGTGGGAGCTAAGCATCCTGGCAAGAGTAGTCCTACTTCTACGACACAATTCACCCTGTGTTCACTTGTAAATCACATGATGGAGGTTCAATAAAATGATGGTTATGGCGGTGTGTCACTGTTCCTGTTAGACTTTTAGTTTTCTTGTTAAATACCAACCAAGGTTGGTCAGTTGTATTTGGCAAGCAGGCCAAGAAAACACATCAGTGAAGAGTCAGTGATGTTTGCCAGCTACCAGCTAGAAACCATAAATATTTTAACATTGAGACCTAAACAACAACTAGGAAGTAAAACAGCATGAAAAAACAAAAACATGTTGTGTCCCATAACATCATATTGTTTTATCTGAGTGAGGCATGCTGCTGTTTAACATTTGAACTCACATGATTATAAATGTGATTCCTGATTAAATTCCCAGTCTTCCATTTTGGTGGTGATGCGGGCAGTAAGCCTTATTTATCCCACAGTTGAAATGAAATTATCCCTGCTGGAACGACGCTTGATTCAGAGATGAAGAAAGGAGTGATGAGTATTTTCAGGACCAGCTGATCTAAATATTCTCAGATTCAGAAACACACAACTCCTTTTTCTTCTGAATGTCAATCATCATCTTTTTTATTAAGCGATTAGTTAAGAAAAGAAAAACACTGTGATTTGGCGGCAGGGATCTCCAGGAAGCGAGCAGCGACTTGATTGCAGCGTGGTTCGGCCCCTCGCCATCGACGGCCCTCATCGGCTGAATGCCGGTAATCATTTGTCTGATTTGATACAAGGGGGAACAATCTGAGTCGTCATGATTAATGCTGATTTGGATGGATAGATGGCTGAATGGACCCCCACCCTTCTTTCTTCCATCACCAGTATCACCACCAGTCGACCTCCCTGAGGAGACAGTGGCCAGCTGAAATATTATTACTCACCAACGACCTCCAATCAGCTAATGGCTAGTTAGCAGTCAGGACTCTGGAACAAATCCAACTTCCTACACAGAAACAGAGGCTGAAAGCTGAATGCTTGTTTGGATCCAAATAGGAAGAGAACACCTAGAAACACAGAAAATGCAGCAGATCTGAGAGTTTATTAGATTCAGTCAGACATGTTTATTTAGAAAAGTTAACTAACTAAATATGCAAAATGCAGACTTTGTAGACAATTTTTTTAAAGTTATTTTTTTTCAACTTCATTTTAGCTGCCAAGGAGGTGATGTGGTCATGTGATATTTTGATGAAGTTATAGAGCTTATGGTGAGGAACAATTGAGCAGATTTTGGATTTGAGCCAGATGATCTTATGACAACATGTTGCCAAGGGGGCAGGGGGTATATGCTCCTAATGCCCTCTAACTGTTAATGTAGAGTATGATGAAGCTATACTTCAACTAACCCCATGTTACCAGCGGCAGCACCAATGGAAGCGTGCTGCTTCAGGTTTGTATTTAGTCCTGGTTCTAGTTGAAGCTTTGTTGTGTTTTTGTCTGAAGCATGTGTTCTCCTCATGGCCTTTTGGAGGCATCAACAATATACATAATGTTAATATAATTCAGTGTTACTGGTAATATGCCAGAGTTTTACATGTTTCAGCTGTTTAAATGTGAATGCTTGACAACTGAATGTGTTGAACTCACATCATCATATTTCTATTCACTAAAGCAGCAGTCCGATGTGACGGGCAGAGGCCCCTCTGACTCGGCCTGCGTCAGCTCCAATCAGCTGCTGGTTGACGGTTGTCAAAGCAACGGGTTGAAAAGGTGTTTGATGTGGGGAAACACAACAGTCAAGCTGCCCTCGCTCCCCAAACCAACCAATCCACTGCTGCCCCTGACACTAACATGTGACAGTGCTTAGCCCTGCCCACCGCAGGCAGAGGCCTATCTCTCAGTCACGAGACATTTTAATCTCATGGAGCAGTAGAGAGGAAGTTAGGAAGCAGACAAAAAAAGTTGCATGGGAACAAGATAAAGGCAGGCTGAAGAATGTTTCATGTCAATTTGAAGAGGTAAAGGTCACTAGCATTTGTTAAACCTGAATGATTCATGATTTGATCAACTGTTTCTTTGTGTTATTTATGGTGTCAGCTTTGTTCATCTATATGAAATAAATGTAAGAATTTTATGTGCTTCCTGTTCTGCATTTTCAGCAACTGCCACAACACACAGCAGTATTTAGATACGTGACATCATTAAAATGTCAAAGCAGTAAAGCGAACGAGGCAGTCTGACTGATGAAGAGTCAGAGCTGTTATTTCTCCTCCACTTGTCTTTGTGTCCTCATCGTCTCGCTGGAAAGGTCAATTGTTTCGCTCTTTTCTGATCTAAATTATTTTTCACCTCAGTCACACAGGCAGTTGCAAGAAATAAATGTCTCCTAAATGTCTGATTTTGTCATTCAGGACTAACAGTGTGTTCTGAATTTCCTCAGCAGAAAACAAGATTCAGCGATAAAATAGCAATGTGCCAAGCACCAGTGCATTTGGCTTTTAAAGGGAGTGGGAAATGATGCTGTATTTGGTTACATTTATGTTGCCCGTAAAACACACCTATGAGTAATGTAGAGATTAAAAACATCCTCCTTGTGCCCGGATGATTTATTAGCATTGGACATGCCAGTGCTATGTGCTTTACAGTGTTTAAATAACACTAGGTATTCACATAAATGTTCCCAGTGTCGATAATTACAACAAATGTACAGGTTATGCTATTCAGAAATAAGTTTTAAGGATGGATAGAAACATCATTTGATTAGCCAATTTTTTGGGAAAGAGATGTGTTGAATATATGCATAGAAGAATATAGAGTTAGCTACAGAAATTGCCTGCCAGCTAAATCTTATCCTTTTAGCTTGGGTTTGCTAGCACACGGTGTCTCTACACAGATCAAACTTCGCAGGAAGGTTCAATTTGTCAAATATATTCACTACTGACTGGAAGAAAAGGGAATAAGGAGCATCACAAACTCATCAGAGATCACAGATTTTAACAATTAACTGACTTCCAGTTGACACAGATATGTTATCAAAGTTTGAAATTGAGGCTTAAGGGCCTGTCAGACCAATTGGACAAAAAATCTGCCTGATAATGCTCAAGCTAACATCCTGTCAGGATCAGGAACAATTTTTGTAAGTCATGGAACAGAGTCATAAAAATAACCCCCCAATTGTTTGTCTAATAAAATCCTGTTATGTTTTAAGGTAGTTCTTGGCTATAAGGTCACATTAGCTTCCTGATTTAGCCGCTAGCTGATCTGGTTCACTTGCGGATGGAAAGTAGAGAGACAAAGAGTAATTTAATTGCCTCGGTGAAGGCCGCAGCAGTGTGAGAAACCAATCTGAGAGCTATTATCTTCCTTCTCTCATCAAATTGGAAGCAGGTCTGATTTGGCCTTAATCGAGCTAATCTCCCCTGCTGCTCCTCCATCAAACTAACTGCAGCTCAAATAATCTCCCTGTCACACCAAGAATATTGGTCATTTTCTTTTAGCACCAGGACTCTTATTATGAGCCATCACTAATTTTCTCTCTGTCTCACTATGGGGTTCTTAGGAAGGAGGAGATGGAGGAGGGGGCCTGAGTATCACCACGGTGATTACAGTTACCTAGACGACGATCCAGCGGTGGTCCTGGGGTCACGGCCAGGTGGCGTAACAGAGAACAGAGGCAGAACTGAAATTGCATTCCATTAGTGGTAATACAGAGACATTAAGTGTCTGGGCTGCTAACGGCTACAGTCGCTAATTCATCCAATCAGCTTGTAAGCAGACGCCTCGTGAAGTCATAACGATCTTGCCGCCTCTCTTTGCTGGCTATTAGTGATCATGCGATTGACAACAGCCAACGCTTTGTTTTAAACAGACAGAGAAGAGAAAGGCCAAGAGGAGAAACAACTGCAAGAAAGATTTGTCATGTTTTATTTCTTCCCTATATTAAATGTCTAGTGTGTTGTTTTAAAGGTTTACCTTGAACTTTTATTGTTGGAGAGAAAATCAATTACAATATATATGTAGCGAACAGGGTTTAGTTGCAGACAAGAATTAATAGTGATATTATTTGCAATGGTATGGAGCACAAAACATGCCATACTGTATTCATAGCTTCAGAAACAGAAAAAGAAAGCTTCTTCATCCAACCCATTTTGTATTAAGATTGAATCTGCTTCATATGAATAAATGCAGAAAGGACAATTCATGTGCAATGTGATTATTGTTAAAATTTTAAAAGTGTCAGACATATTCAGCTAAAACAAATTAAGAATATGGAAAAAAAAAAAATTTTACCTGCAGGATAATTAAATTGTTGGATTACAATTGTTCATACGCGGGTCTAAAAAAAGAGGAAATAAGGAGAGAGCTTATTATCGTTCAGATAGACCATCTCTTTCTTCCGTCAACCTCAACAGCAATAAAATTAACCCAACCATATGGTCAAAGATACATAAAATAAAAACTAAATGCTGTCATATCATCATCCACTAAACAGCCATTGAGCTGTGTTTGGACACCTGCCAAAATAGATTTTACTATAATCTAAATGTAATAAACAAATCGAAATAATGACATCACAATGTTTATTTTTAAGTCATATAAATTTATACTTCATCAGATGTGTCTGTGAGCTAACAACTTCTAAACATGGTATATTTATAAATCAAGTTTGTGTACTTTGATAGGTTTTTGCTTTGGGGACCCAGCTCTCTAACTTCAACATTCTGGTCCTCATTTGTATCATAAATTTCGTGGGGGTATCTGATGTTGTGGTTGCCTCACTAACTGATGGGCCAGCTTCACGATTCAGCACTGAACTTTAAGACCACGGTCTTTATCATCGTTGTAGGTATCAAACGCATGATGTTGATGCTGAATGATATCCTAGTGTATTTACTTGCCTTGAAGCCTCAGATTCTGTCACACTGAAAGTGTACATATATCAGGCTAATGATCGTACTACTCAAGGTTAATAGATTTGTGCTGCATAGAGTGGCTTCAATAAACCTGGAAGATAGCAAAAATCAGTCACTCAATGTTTAAGCCTACAAGATGGCAAGGCAGCAAAATTCTGCCTGTTAGCATGATTGCTAGCATCACTGTCTCCTACACAAATGTTACCTGACTTGGAGCTTTCAAACAAATCTTTATTGATCATTGTCAAAAAGTAAAGTGGGTGATATGAGACTATAAAGCGTGAACTGTTGTTCTACCTGCTTTTAAAACCAGCCACCACTCTAATTGCTTCGTCCCCTTTGCAATGTGTCTTTTAAATTAATTTTTTTTTTTAATTATCTATGTGACTCTAAATCGACCCTAGGTGTGGCTGTGAGTGGTTGTCTGTCTATATATGTTGGCCCTGTGATGGACTGGCGACCCACGACCCGTAACAGGATAGGTGGTAGAAAATGAATGGATGGATGAATGAATGGATGGATGGATGGATGGATTATTTTGTATTATTTGTACATCGTCTCCCTTATGTGCAACTTTTAGCTTTTCTGGCTGCATGGTGTACAAGAATGCTTAGGTACTGTTAGGGATTGTTTCGGGACAATCTGTTCTTAACTAGTTGCCTGTGAATACCTCTGGTCATCACTACTGTATGGTGCTTAATATTCCCCTGGCCAGTGTGGTTTCTGGTTACCAAAGTTGTTTTATTCATGAAGTCTAAAAATTCCTCCGTTTAACGCTATTATCCCAGTGTGCTCCATGTCCCACACATGGATCTATACTGCAGGTTCACCATCAAGCGATTTTGGCAAGTAAACAGCGTAAACTGTCAGGTGGTGTGTGTGTTCAAAACCAGCCAAGTCTTTTCAAATCCTCCCCTGGGAGCAAAACAGCAGCAGTGACAGAAAATCGATGCAGCTGACAGAGCATGAAAGAGTCAGTGCACACAGCAAGAGAGAGGCCACATGGTTGTCACACGCAGTAGTTAAACCTCCACCTCTGAAAAATACAACTTTGAGCACACAGAGATAAACTTAGAAAAAACTCAGGCCCCCTACACCATGAAAAATAGATACTGTAGGTCATGAGAAACCTCAAAAATGATGACCAAGAATGTCAAAGCAATGTTGTTCCTCCATGTAAGGAGAAGCAGACACTATTGATAATCCAGATCTCAAAATTTTAAATAGGGCCCAACTGATTTTGGACTTTGGGGCTGATGCAGATTGTTCTGATGGAATTTTCTGTTTGTCCCTCTGTATCTGCAGGTCAGAAAGTCAAATTATTCCCAGTGTAAGACAGCTCCTCCTGCCTTGCATAACACGGATGAAAGGATCACTATCCTTGTAGCTCAAATATACTCATATTGCACACTGTAGGCTGTACTTCAAGGACAACTGACTGATGAGAGTCAGGTCAGTCAAAATTGGGCACCAGTTTCCAGGTGTTCAGATGGATAGATATATAGATGATATATACATATAGTTAGTGATAAGGCAGGGCTAGAGCTTACATGGAGACAGAAGTGTTTTTGATACTTGCAATAACCAGTAATTTCTCAAAATACATTATATTATATGGGCAATATTTAAACCATGGGAATGATAGACAACTCAGATTCAGTAGTGACATGCTTAAGTTATTTGGCTGATGTTTGCATTGATCATAGATGTCTGAAATGACATGAACAAAAATAAATATTCATGTGAATAATTCAAATAAAAATAAACAATCGAACAACCAAATTCCCAAAAATGAAGTGAGCTGTGCATCTGCTTTGTGTTCATTGTGAACATGGCTTCAGCCTGACCAACTCCTGACACTTAAACAGCATCACTTACTGTAAGTTATTTAGCATGATAATGTTGCCACAGTGTCATGGTTTGTGGCTTTGGTTTCGTGGATCAGTCACATGTCCTTGAAAGAGAGAAATGCCTTAAATCAAATAGATAATGGTCTTCAATATTGATTGGTGAGTCATACCTATTTTCAGCATCTTTGTACATTAGACAGTTACAGCAGATAGCTTCTTCCATCCTAAATAATGACTCTCATCTCTTACAGAGTGAGTCCATAGTCCCTAGGTAGGAGGTAGATTTTTAGTCACCAAACCCAAGACTAAACGTCACTGAAACAACATTGTTTCTGCTTCATCAAATTTAACAAGCTGTAGCTTATTCCGAGGTTGTTGTTTTTTTTAATCAGGTCTTTTAGTGGTGAGACCTTTAGTGCTGTTTGCACTTTATGGTTTGTTGGGTCGTCTTATGTTTATGTTAGTTTCGTCTTTGGATGGATGGATGGATGTCATCTCACAGCAAATCTAAGTTAACCTGAACCTGAAACTGAACCCCGGTGGGCCATAGGCACAGTCAACATTATTTTACATCATACTGTGACAAATAGTGACATTTATCAAGTCTTTGAGATTACCACTTTAAGAATGTCAATTATCCCAAGCGCAGCACAGTGGTGTATTGGTTAGCACTGTCGCCTCACAGCAAGAAGGTTCTGGGTTCGAGCCCCGGCTCGAACACAGGGTCTTTTTGTGTGGAGTTTGCATGTTCTCCCTGTGCCTGCTTGGGTTCTCTCTGGGTACTCCGGCTTCCTACTACAGTCCAAAGACATGCAAGAGGTACCTTGGTTCATTGGATACTCTAAATTGACGGTAGGTGTGGCTGTGAGCGTGAATGTTTGTCTGTCTATATATGTTGGCTCTGCAGTGGGCTGGCGACCCGTCCAGGGTGAACCCCGCCTCTCACCCGAAAGCTGCTGGGATAGGCTCCAGTCCCCCTGCGACCCTTAACAGAATAAGCAGTATAAAATGGATGGATGGATGGATGGAATTATCCCAAGCATCTTTTTCCAAATTATATTCTGTAAAAAAACAAAAACAAAACAAAACAAAACAAACAAAAAAAAACAGTTTACTTGTCAGACAACACTTCTACCAAAATATCTATCTCTAATCTAATATCTAATATCTATGATCATCCAATATTGACTGATATATTAGATGTACTGATACAGTACAGTACTCAGGCTCTTCTGAGGAACTTTTTAAAATAGTAATGAAATATTTCGGAATGACTTCACATTTTAAAAATAGATACATGAAAAAAACGAAGCCAGAAATCATGAAAACTTTTTGAAAATGTCACTAGTCCCAAAATAATTGCTATGAATCTCTAAATGATGTCTAGGTATCTAAATGAGGACACTAAAATTGTATCAATTTTCTTAAAATTACAAAATTAATCGCAATATTGATAAGCTTAAATTCCATGTTGATTTATTTTAAAAGCTGTGTGAAAATAATGAGAATCCATCAAAATATTTACGTAGGATCAAAAATAATGAGTTCCAAATGACTTAAGATATTGACTTCTAATGCGTGAGTTCATTCATCTTTAAATTTTTGGTCTTTGTGGATTTTCAAAATCTTTTGAAACTTTTCTTATCTTCATTTCAGTTTACGAACTGCATCTCATTTTTATTACTATTAATCATCCATTCATCTGTCTGTCACAGGGCCAACATATATAGACAAACAACCTTTCATACTCATAGTCACACCTATGGTCAATTTAGAGTCACCAATTAACCTTGCTTGCATGTCTCTTTAGTGTGGGAGGAAGCCAGAGTACCTGGATGAGCACCCACACAGGCACAGGAAGAGCATGCAAACTCCATCCATCCATCCATCCATCCATCCATTGTCTATACTGCTTATCCATTAAAGGTCGTGGGAGGGCTGGAGCCTATCTCAGCTGACATTGGGCGAGAGCTGGGTTCACCCTGGATGGGTCATATTACTATGATCGTTATTATTATATTATTTTTATTTACTTTTTTCTTTCTGAATCCATAATATAAGAATACTACTTATAGCTCACCACAGGGCCTAAAATACTACATCAAGAATGTGATAAAGTCTGTTGTTACCACCTCCTGGATTCTAATTGGACAGTAATCTTTCAGCCTCAATTACTCGGTTTCATAGCTTCCTCAGTGGAACTGATGTACACAAGCTTACACACAAATTAACAAGGACCAAAAGAACTGACAGGAACCCAGTTAACCCATCAGTCTCAAAGAGGAAAATGAAATGTAAAAAGATCTCCTCATCTCATTTTTCAGTGTTTTCTGGTAGGTTCTTCCTCCTCTCCTCTTGTAAACCACCATCTTAAGCTGTATCAGCTCATTTCTGTTGTCTCTCTGTGGCGATCAATAATGTTTCATCTCAACCAAACAACAAACATCTCCGAGGACACAAGAAGCAAGCGGGCGGTGGAGTGATAATTGAGAGTCTCGATTTGTCTTGTTTTTGCTTGTCTGTTGTCTTTTCTGCTGTTGTGTGTAATCAACATGTGAGCAAGCACAACGGACAGACGGAGGGATAGAGGGAGGGCTGCTCATGTTGTCTCATCTCATTTTGTTTCCTAACAGACACAACTAAACATTCTGACGCTGGGAAACCGTCATTCAGTGTGCCGGCAGAGAGTGGCTGAAGGATGAAGTTACTACGGCAACAAACCCATCATCCCTCTGTCTACAAGCGAAGCGAGATGAGCTGATACAGAGTAAGGATGAAGAGAAGCGATAAAGAGAGATGATGGTGGGGGAAAGAAACCACAGCAAAAACACAATGGAAAATTTTCAGATTTTGTTCCATTTCTAAGAATAAACTTACGCGCGTTTTGGATTTTCAAAATCTTCTGTCATTCCTGATTTGGTTTATTGTAATGCGAAGAATTAACAAACTTCTTAAGTGTCTCTTAAATTATCATGTATTTGAGGAGCAAACAATCTTGGACACTCAACAAAAACCACAAAAATATACATTTGGTACAAGTATATGTGTGTGTCCACTTGGTGGGGCTAAAATTAAGATAAACTCATTTGCATGAAAAACCCTGGCAGGAATTCATTCCACAATGAATAAATATTTCATGGTATAGGCCACACCCACCTCGTGCTTTTTCATGTGTTCTCATTTTATTCCTATGAATTTTTTTTTTCAAATTAAGACAAGCATGATCATAGATATTCAGAATTTTGTGACTTAACGTTTCATTGAAATCTCACCATTGTAATTTAATTGAGAATAGAAGATAAAGACGTTTTTCCTCCTCTGGACAGTTTTTTGTTGTTCCCCATTCATGCACTTTGCAAAATATGGTGCCACTCACCCATTAGTTGGCACTTTGACACAAATGTGTACAATTTAAAAACATTCTTTTCGGCTGTGTCTGAGGGTCTAAGTCAGACCTCCGCAAAATTATGCAATAAAAACGCAAAATATGCAAGATATAATGGAAAGACTTGCGAACAAAAAAAGTTCTGTCAAGCCTTAAAGGAACATGCCATCTTGTTAGGAAATGCTCTTATTGTCCATCGCTCCCAGAGCCAGGCAAGAATATAGATAACCTATTCTCTAAAATACACTGGCACTGAACAGCACATCAAAACAGCAGCCTCTATTATTCTCTATGTACCACCCACATTGGTGGCAGTATGCTCACGGCCCCAGCTTTACTTAACACCACTGTTTCAGCTCTATGTCTTGAAAAAATCACAGTAAAGCAAGTCTACTCTTGTTTTGTCTTATACCATCTTATTTTATTTTGTCTTGTTTTATCTTAAGTTATTTTTCCTCACCTTATCTTACTGCCATCACAACAATGCAGCTTTGGTTTGTTTTTAAACTGTAGGTAGCTGAGAGCCACATAAAACAAATAGTTTTTTAAATAGTTTGCTTAGCTTAGTTCAATGAATAGGAGTCGTGTTATCATCTGTTTAGTACGAAGGTCATCTTAGTGCTCCCTACCTTCCTACCTTCATGACCCTTTATCATGAAGATTATGATTTTCTGTCAAATTGCCTTTTTCTGGTGGCAATTCAGCTTTACTAGTTTTGATATTTGACCATTCAACACAGTGAATTTGACTGAATCTGTGTATTGCAAAATTTTATGAATCTGGTGGTCCTGATATTTTTTTTCATCATTATGTGCAATAGAAATATGTTTGTAATGATTCTGTGACCCCAGAGACATATTTTTCACTCTTTGTAAGGCCCCAACCCGTATGTTAAGCACTGCTGTTGGTCAAATAGAAACGATCCTTTCATGCACAAATAGATCCTGGTTCTGATTAAGATTTTTCCATGAGAAACACGAGCGGTCCTGGTTCCTGTCACAAAACTCCAGCTCATCCATAGTCTCTGACACAGAACTGATTAGAAATAGGATACTGAGTCCAGATCAGGATTCTGACACATGCAAAAACAATGTGTTGATGTGATCTGATAAGAAAAAGAAAAATGCCCGATTTGCCTAATAAAGCTGCAAGGTGCTGTTTTATTAGGAATGATCATTTCAGGCCAATAAACCTCTTTGAGTTGAAAAAGAGAGGAAAAAAGAAATAGAGGGGCAATGAATCGTTGAGAGAGAGAGAGAGAGCGAGCAAGAGAGAGAGAGAGAGAGAGAGAGAGAGAGAGAGAGAGAGAGAGACATATGGTGGCTGGTTGTTCTCGGAGTTTTCTGCCTGGCGGCGTCAACCTGACAGCTCGCCTCACCGCTCGGAACAATACGCGAACACAACATGTAAAAATAGACGTAAAAGGTAGAGACAATAGAATCAGGCTGAGGAAATATAGACGGAGATGATACCCCCGGTTGTGTCAGTAATGGCGAGGAGCCCAACTATAACTCACATTAAATAATAGAAATTTGAATTAATTTAAAACTATACATGGAATTTAAATACAAAAATCATTAAATACGATACGCAGTTAAGTGATTATAATTCAAAATTAAGAGGAGATGTAAAATAGTTTTCACAGACTTTCGTCATTAATATGCTACAAACAGACGGACACATACATTTTTATTAAACTTTTTGTGGTGGCGCATGTGCAGAGGATGAACAAACATGCTGGAAATGCATTTTCATTTTTGTCACATCTTATAAATTTGTAATCGTTTTGTAACAATCTTTAGACTCTTTTTTTTTGCCTTAATGGATAAAGCGTTTTCATTATTCTCTCAAGAAATAGTTTATCCAGTAAAATCGGAAAGCTTGGCAGATCGTTTCATATGTCGGAATAAATTGAGAATGAACGTTTGTAAACCAAAAGAATTTAATTACATAGTTGGTCATTTAATCAGAAAATTAGTTTTGGACCAAGGATTTCTCATTTCATCGCTTTCTTAAAATAAACGCCTAAGTCATTTTTTTTTCAGTTTTTCAAAAAACAAATAAATGAAACAAAACATCATAGGAGTTGTTTTAGGCAAAAAAAATTTTTTTAAATTATTTTACGAAGGTGACGGTTTGTATTATTGCAAATTTTCATTTCCCTGTAAAATTTAAATTTTGTATGAATATAATTGAAAATTGTCCCTTGTGATTTATACTTAGAGTATATTTTCTTGTAACTGATTCTTTTTTCATTGATATTTTTTCTATATTCATTCATGGAATTATACATTTTTGTGAAAGAAATCAAGTGAATTTGAGGCAGGTAAAAAAAATGGATGATTAAGACCTGGAAATCCACAAGAAAAAAAAATATCACAGTTACAACAAAAATAAATCCATAATTATATAACCAAACTATCTTTGGTTATATAAATTCCTATGCTGACCAAAAACAGTTCAAACACGGCTAAATTAGGCTATATTTCACAGAAAAGCTGAAATAATAATAATGACAACCCCTAACTGAACTTCAAATTGAAAAAAAAAGGATCAATGTTAATTTCTTTATTCTGAAATTCTTCAGATACATATTTAATTGGCGTGTCCAGGTTGAAACCGCAAGGCTTCCGTTCGACTGATGAGGTGTTGCGTGTTTGGTTGTGCGGTTTCCTCGCCGCCTCAGCAAATAGGAGACTCTCAACACAAAGAAGCAAGGCATATTCTCCAGACTTAAGCTTCCATCTGCTGCAGGAAACAGACCAAGAGAAACGAGGAAGCTCGTTGTGAAAGCGGATGAAAATATGGAATTCAAATGTGTGAAATAATGAAAAAAAAAATTAAAGTACAGCAAATACTGTTAATAATGAAAGCTGTCTTTATTAGTTTTTCTCTTCTTTAATATAATGTGTCATATATTTCTCTATGTTTAATAACAGCTGCTTACAAATAGTCATTTGTGGATTATTTTTAATACAATAAATTCTTCAGTGTCTTTCGGGATTTATACCAGTAAGTCTTTGACACTTTTGAATTTGGACTGTTGCACTTGATTATTTTGAAAAGCTCACATTCTAAATAAAAATGAAATAACAGAATGAATAAATATATCACAAAAAATTATATTCTCATTAATATTCTTATTATTCTTCCTGTTAAAATGTTTGAATAAAATTATTCATAAAATTATAATGACAAATTCTGTGATTACTAAATATTATACGAATATGCATTTTTGGAAATTAAATATATCGAGAGAACATAGCTTTCATACAATTCTCCTATATTAAATATTTAATATATATTTAATATTCCAATATTATTACACATTTGATAAACATAGAGTTACAATGTTCAATATCTATTGAGTTAAGTATGAAAAACATATATTAAATTGAGTTAAAATATCGAAACTGAATTGCTGATAGATGTAAAATGTAATATGGAGTCAAAGATGATACATAGCCCCAGTTTCACTGGAAGGTTTCGGTCATCGTGCGATTCTGCTGCTGCACAGACGCAAAGATTTTACACTTAACAGTTTAAAAGTCACTTTCTGGTTTCACGTACGTGATCTGAAGGTACAGGATGTCAGATGCGTGTTATCCATTATATATATATATATATATATATATATATATATATATATATATATATATATATATATATATATATATATATTTGTATATGTATGTATAGTACTTCGTCTCGAAAATAATTCCCTGTGTTTCCCTCTCATGGCGTCAGTGTGCTTTTTAAAATTGGCATATAGGGTGGCTTGTTTGTTTTTGTTGTGTGCTGTTTCTTAAATGTGTGTGTTCGTGCTCATGTGGCCTCCGGTGTCCCAACAAGCACCGCGGTAGGTGTTGCGAGGCGCTTTCCACGACACAAACACACACCAGAAAACACACTCACATGGGAAACACACAGCATAACATGGATGAGAAAGACAGAAATACACATAAGCAGAGAAACACACACAAGGACAACAAACATAAAAATAGCTACACACACACACACGCACGCACGTACACGCACACACACACGTACACAAAGCGAGAGCGAGTGACAGCACGGATGAAGCACTTTGCCTCTCGTCGGGTGCCATCTTGTGGCGGTAGCTTCCTGGGGAGGCACTGAGGTTTTTGTTTTTCTGGTAAAACATAATGAATCCAAGGACCTATTTTTGTGGGTCAGAAAATGAGTTCTAACCTGCACTGCCTATATAAAAGTATGATTTTTTTTTTTATCCTGAATTCTTAAAGTCTATATAGTTGGAAAAAGAAAACAAAACAATGCTGAGGTGCTGAGTGCTGAAATACTCCACAGATGAGAGACCTTATTTGAAATTTGATTAAAAAAAGACAAAAATACACTTACTTGAAATTTCAATTCAAATTAAAAATACATCAAGATTAGGGCAATACTTTAACGCATTCATTATAAATATTAAAATATTTCGACATGCTATGTTATGTGAGCAGATTTTTAGTTTTGTTAAGGATGCAAGAGACAACATTTTGACAAAAACAAAGGTGCAGAATGAAAGTCTTAATTTACTTGATAAAAACATGACCGTTTCTTAGTGGTTAGTTAGTTAGTGGTGAAATAATTATTTAATAAATATAATCGGGTCCAGAATGTTCATTATATTTACATTCCACCGAGTTGGCTTACAAACCGTTAAAGATCCCTGAGACATTAACATAGACACATTGCTGTCACGTGTTATTATTGTGTCGTCACCAACCACAGGAGCTCAAGAGGTGCCAGGTGTTGGTTGCATTTCTGCAGTTTTCTTAGCTCAAAGACCAAAAAAGGCTAGAAAGCCATGCAGTGGTTGCTGCTTTTCTGCTGACAGGTAAACTAATGTTTACTAACTAACAACACCAATTGTTCAAGTTAGCAACTTTATGTTTTTATTGTAAGTGTGTGACAACATCACAAAATGTAGTACCACATTAATTATCAGTCTTATTGCCGTTTGTCCAACTCTGAACTAAAGTGTCTGGCTGTGTTAACCTATGCAATGAATAGATAGTACAGCAAGCTAGATAGACAGTATAGCAAGAGCTAGTGAGTAACCTTCTAACTGGCAGGTATAATTGTTGTTCACTGCACCTTTAATGTTCAGCAATTATAAATTGCCAATAGATTTTTTTTTATATTATCAAAACTGTTTAACCATCATTTATTGTCAAATAAAGTCGTATTAAATATGTATAAGACTGGAATACCTCTCAGTTCTTTACCTCAGTTCACCAGAACTACATTTCAGATTCTATGAAAAGCTAATATAATTCTCATGAATCGAGGAAAAATTGCAGAAATGGAACATAAAACTGTTTTTCTATGTGTCAATGGGCCAACTGGTCAATCATAATCTTACTTTTTTAATCAAATTTATATTAAAAAAAAGCTATCTTGGAGAGGGTTTAATTCACTGTTTAAATTAGTATCTACATATTTTTTCACTACAGTCTGTGACATCAGTGTAACTGCTCACAAAAATGGAAAAACAATTTAAAGAAATCGTTAAAATTTGGCAGAATATGTGATGATATGATGAAAGACAACATATCCATTTGTAGGATTATCAGTATCAAATTATAATCCAACATAATTTATTCATGGCTTTTTCTATGTGATTTTGAAAAAAAAAATCAAGTGAAGTTGTTTGGGAGGGTGGTGATCAGCAAATAAATAAACAACACAAAACTAAAACGGCAACAACTGGACCCTTGTGTACATCTGGGTGTGCAGCAGTTGAGTGGGGAACCAAATTGTGTGCATGTGAGTAAAACACAAAGGCAGGTTGGCATTTTTTTTGACAGTTTGGCCTGGTGTTATTGCAAAATTTCATGAGGCTTTGAGCATTTTTCTCAATTCATTGTTTTTTTTCCAGGGGGCTCTCGCATCAGTTTACGGGCCCTAATTACTGAAGAGGACTAAAAGAATAATTATTTTTTAATATTTAGAAACACACACACACACACACACACACACACACACACACACACACACACACACACACACACATATCCAAAAAAGGAATGAAAGAGGGAAAAAATGAAAACAAATTGCTAAAACAATATTTACTATGTGTGTGTGCAGACATGTTTTATGTTTGGTATATAATCACTATTTACGTCTCCGTTAGAGTGTTGGATGAGTGATGGTGGATCTGACTTCTTGTGTTTAAAAGCTCATTAAACCAAAAATATCTCTTGACAAAGGAGTCTCTATTGATTCCTTTTTTTTGGGGTACAGAGCATAGGAGCATTTGAAAACCATGTTGTCTTAACACTATGGTGAAACCAAAGACATTAAGTACATAACTAAGCAGCAAAAAATTGAAGAAGTAAGCAGAAAAGGATATACTGTCAGAGTGGTAATGCTCGTGGCTTGGAAGTAAAATGTATTATAACAGCTTGTCTATTGGTGTTCTACTAGCATTGTAGCTGAAATAGCTTTACACTTTCGGCATAGTCTAGATAGTTGAGCCACACACTCATGGATGAATGAATAGATCTGACAGCAGTCAAATTCAATGTTCTATTCTCTTTACTGTAAAATATGTGAGATTCTGCACTGAAATGTCAAAAAAAATGTTAAATTTAAAAATTGCAGTTGTTCTAAAAGGTCTGTATTTCTGTAGAGGCCTGTGCCATGGATTTATTTGTGTGTGCTGCACAGATTATGATGTCTAATCCGTCACTCAGATCTGTTGACCCTCTCCACTTGTCTCTCTAAAGAGCTGCTTCCGCTCCCTTCCCCCTGAGACCTTTTCTTTGTCACCGACCATCGCAATCAAACCTGCCCTTGCAGGAAAAGTAAAAGCTCTCACAGGAAGCAATCCCCCCCCCCACTGACAGAGTTTTTTTCTTCATGACATTGGTAGACTTCATAATAGAGGCGTGGAAAACATGGATCAGAGTCTGGTTCATCACAATGGAGCTGGGAAAGTGCCAAAATTATGACCATCAGGGAACCTTAATGTGAAAGCTGATTAAGTCTCTAATAAAATGGTAATGATTATCCCATCCAGTGAGGTCACCTGCTTACCAGCAACCTCCTGGATCAGTAACTCATTTCACTGGTCAATGGTATAGCCAGCAAGCAGCAGAGCAGGAGCATTCCAGCAGGAAAGTGAAGCCATCATGGAAATGCCAAATACTGCAGTTCATCCTGTGACCACTTGAGGCTGGTTCTAAGAATGAGTCAATCCACATGTGCAAATGCAAAAATATAAAAATATTATTGAATTTCCACTATTCTCAAAGCAAGTTATGATTCCATGATAACAGTCTACAACATAGTGAAATCAGCACATAAAAATAAATTGCTGTGCACACAGTCAGTATCAGGGAGAGCAGCTAATCACTAATATGAGAAACATAAGTATGGTTCGTGGTCAGTCTTCATCTCCAAACATCCCCATCAATAGTGTTGCAGTGTTTGCTCCTTTAAGAGTAGCCCAGCACATTTGATGTGAATAGTGTGCAGAAATCGAGTGAGATGCTCCAGCTGCAGATGCCGTCAGCATGAGGACTAACAGGCCTACCTCTTCACTTTAAGCAGGCAAAAAATGTGATTTGGGTGGACCTAAGTTTTTGCATTCACTTAAAAATGGTATGCCTTAACTGTACATATATTCCCTCTTCATATATGGTCAATGATTGCCTGGCTAGTCATTACCATTGCCAGGAAAGTCTTTTGCATCCTCAGGGGAGGGACTAATCATAAACATTCCCAGGGTGTTGACTTGAACTCCAAGTCTCGTGACTAGTGACTAGTTACTGCCATTCCATGGCTAGTCAGAGTGGTAGTATCCCAAGGGTAATCACTAACCATATAATGTTAGTAAATAGTGTAGTCAGTAGCTTTGGAGTCATAGTTATTGATAATGTCAAGTGGAGTGGCTGGCCTTGGAACGCTTATCTTCAGCACTAGTGGCAGCACGGTTGGAGGATGTGGGCTTTAGTACTGTACACTTGCATATGTGTGCCAAGTGTGGTTTCACACACTTGGCTGAACATAAAGCAAGTGAGTTAACTCTAGCAAAGGCAAAAAAAGTTTGTAGATAGAAGACTTGCAGTATTTCAACGTGATGAGCACAAGAATTTTTCAACAATTTTTTCTTATGTGCTGTCTTCAAATGCCAGATTTTCAACCATAACTGACACAGAACAGGTCACCTTAAACTCTATCTGCAGCTATGCTAGCTGATAACACACTGAAACAAAATTATGAAGTTATGAAATTTAATCAATATTAATTCAACCATTTTCTAAAAGGCAGTCTACACATACACTTTGGCTGATTCAAATTTTAAACAGGGGGGCGGCATGGCTTGGATGTAGAGTGGCAACTGAAGGGTCACTGGTTCGATCCTCACTTCCCCCCATGACCATGTCATAGCATCCTTGAGCAACATACTGAGCCCCTAATTGCTCCTTATGCTCCTGATGGCCCTGTGATGGATTGGCGACCCATCCAGGGTGAACCCCACCTCTCGCCCAATGTCAGCTGGGATAGGCTCCAGCCCTCCACGACCCTTAACGGATGTAGAAACTGGATGGATGGAAAATTCAACAATGTTAAATTATTCAAACTTTTTTATTTACCGAAAAATACTTTGTTTACTATTACAAAAAGTTAATGCTTGCCTTTAAAGCAAACCTCTCAAGAGTTTTCTGCTGAATTAGGCCAATATCTTAACAGCACTTGAAAATTTCAAATTAAAAATGCAACTTGCACACTGTATTAAGATGTCAAAACCAATAAAATCACCCACTATACACTAAGCCAAGTATCGTTGGAAAATTTAAAATTCTGTTTGTTGCTTGTTTAAAATAACCATTTCATTTTCAGTATGAATAAAAACAAAGAAAATATGAAACGATATTAAATAACATTAAAAATACAACATAAAACAGGCTCTTTAATATTCAGATTTAATTTAAAAAAAAGAAAAAGAAAAGATCTTCAGGCTATAACATTGTCAGCTGTTGGCCCAAAATAAAAATGCCCCCTGCAATCGAAATGTTAATAAAGTGGGGCTACGGAGGTTGTACTAGACAGCTACCAAGGTCAATGTGATCAGGACATATTCCCACAAATAGGAGGCTTCTTTAAATATACAAGTTTGAAAAATTCATGATAAAAAGACCTCAAGATTGATTTTCAAATATCTTTATTTAAATATAATCAAGAAAAAATACATCTTTTAAGGTTCCTGCAGTTAGCAAACCCTTTGTGAGCATTAAAGGTGAGTTATTAGGAACATTAGCGTACTGAATCCATGAGACACCATCTGTTCAGCCCACGGCACACTTGAACACCAGAGGTAAGGTTCCCCTAATGCCTGATTCCATAGGGCTGAAACCCATAGATATAACCCCACCTTTCACTTTGAGGTACCTGCATTCACCTAATAAATCAGAGCATTTGTAATTCCAGTAATATCCTGTTTCTTCACAATATCAAACACGCACAAACAAACACACAACACTGCTGCACCATTTGAATTTACATTTTCATCACATGTATTTTAGCAAATGCTTGATGAGTCTCCTTCTTGCAGAAAAATAGATAAGACAGATGATGTTTCTGATTTAGAGAAGATAAAAGCTGAGGCACAATGAAGACAAGGCCACGAAGGCTTCAAAAAACAGCCCTTTTTTCAGATCTATGGCACTGTAACAATAAAGTTATAACCCTGATACATGCTGTTTCCCATGTATTAGAGGTATTCAGACAGTTCAGCCTTGCCTCGCTTAGATGAAACCACCACTGAGTGACAAAATATTTTGAGTGTACAGTAATGTGCTGTTGTGGGAAAAGCTTGTAAGGAGAATATTAAGAAAACTGTTTGTTGGAATGATAATGTATAGTTATGATTTTTAAAAGTGTGAAAAAAAACAAGAATAAAAAGTATTCATCTTTATGGTTTGGTACAGTATGGTTTACATTCCAGGCAGTAACTTGTCTAATGGAGAAAAGTAGATACTTCTTGAAATTTTCTGGTTCCATAAGTAAATTTCCCATTCATTTTCTCCATTAACATTTAAAAAAATTTAATATTAAGAGTTTTAAATCTGGAAGCAAGCCAATAAGCATCAAACATTACGTCAAAAGAAAATTCTGAAATGCAGGAAAAATGATAGAGTTATAAGACTTTGTACATAACTATCTCCTCCCATAAGCCATCACAACAGATATTTCTGATTGCAATATTGAAATAAAATAATTATATTACCATATAACATTTTGGTTGTTGCGAGGTGCCTAATAATACTTGACATTTCTTATCTCTAGAATAAGAGTGAAATCATGTTTCAGCAAGCAGGGCCTGAACTTCTGTGACAATTACTTGTAAACTCAAAATGGCTGACAGTGACAAAGAGTGTAATGAACAAAAGATCTCCAGAGATGTCACTATTACACATTAAGTTTGAGGGTAGTGCAGTACCTCTATGCAAGATCACAAATGAAACATGATGCAAATAATTCTTTATCGTCCATAGAAAATTTGACTGGGCTATTACCTTCTGGAACCTCACTGTTGAGCTTGTTGCTGTTTCCTACTTATTCTCATTCCTTAGCTTGATGATAGTTAAAGAATGCTTATGATTTCAGTCACTTTAGCTTCCAAACTCTGCTGTTGAGTATCAGGTGAGACCATGGAGTGACACAGTAATACTGTTTCTTACATTTAAAGCATTAAACAGCATCAGCAGGTCAGGCCACATGTAAACCAGCCAATGCAACATTACTGTCTATGCAACTATCTTGCCAAGTTCATTAGTTTACAAGCTAACACACATATCCAAGTGACATATGTGCCTCATAATTAAATTCAGATCATGTGGAGCAGCAAAAACCTCACCACTAATGCAACTCCATTTCATCTCTATGTTGTAGAATAAAGACAATCCATATAAACCCTTAAAGATCACCATTATCATAACAGCTTAGAAGTGGTATGTAGTTGAACTTGCTGTGATAACTTTCAGTGTATATACTCTTTGGAAAGACAATGTCTTTTATTGTCGTTGAACAATAAAAATAAAAATTAAAAATATAGAAATCTATCATTGTGTTTGAAAGCTTGAAGTATGTTGGCAAATACCACACTTTCAAAGGTTTTTATGTCTAAAAAAACGGCAGTTGCTAAACAGTGGCTAAACAAGACATTTTACTACCTGGGACAGAGGTTGTTAGGACAACTAAGAAGTGTAAAACTCAGTTGTGGTGACTGCAGATGTATGTGTGTTGTATTTGTTTGTAACCAAAGGTTAGCTTTGTATGTCTAAAAATTCCATTTACGTTTAAAACATCACACAAAGGATTCGCATTAGTTAATAATCTTGCTGTACAAAATGTGGAAGTCTCATCAACTTTTGTTTGCCACAAAAAATCCTCAAATCAAAGTAAAATACCTATCCACTTCTCAATGCCAACTTCTGGATTGCAAAATTTCCTAATTCTTGCATTGGTCTTTAAATTGTGTAACAAAGTTAAACTGTGACTTTGAAATTTGATATATTTTTTAGCCTGATAGCATAATTGCCTATTTTGGCCAAAATTAGGTATCTGCCAAACTCACCTAACCAACTAACCCATGTTTTTTTTTTCTTTTTTTCCAAAAACCCTGAAATATGACTTATGCAATTATGCTATGAGGCTAACGATATCAAAGTTTAACCTTATTAAATAAACACATTGTCAGATTTCTTTTTTTGTGTTCTAGTAAACAAGGCAACATTGGAAAGGTTTCATAAGAAGTCACAATCAGATATGACATTGGCGTTTTTGAATGAAACGTAAAGCACGGTGATGTCAACTGAAACAAAGAGCAGGCTGCTAGCTGTCTTAAGCTGACTTGAAATATCAACCTTATTCTCTGTTATTATCTACCATGTGGCTCTAAATCTATGATCCTTGTGAATTTCTGCATTTCAGAATCATGAACTTTTCAATGTTTAGAGCGTTTAGCAGCAAAATTTAGAAAAAAAACCCATTTGAAAAACCTTCCAATTTTCTCTCATACAAAACCAGAGGAATTCTTTGGTTTCATGAACATTGACCAAGATGAAAATTTGATTTGTTGACAGAGGACAATTAACCATGCGTGCAAGGTGTCGGGTGACCATTTTGATGTTGAACCACAGTGAGCAACATGCTTTGGAAGAGAAGCTATGCTATTGCTGTGCATCTGTGGTCAAAACTGTGACTGTAACAAAAGAAAACTTTCACAAAAACATTTTAAAAAGGAACAGAAGAACATATAAATTCTGGTCATGTATAAACATGTATGTCTGGATAACAGAGGCACACAAAACTTTTCTCTTGCTGATTTTGTGATCTCATTGACAATGACTTCTGACCAAATGAGTATTTTCATTCTGAAATGGTTAATACTTTCTACTGACTGCAGCAGTCGCTTGATCATTGAATAACATCATTAAACAAGATCTTTTCTATTGGAATAAATCTTCTTGCCCTTTCTCTGACATCCTACCGAAGAAAATCAGGAACTATATTTGTGTTGCGAAGGTCAGCTGTCTTAATTTTTAATTTCAGGAATAGAAGATGTTCATTTTTTAAAAATAATAAATTGCATGCCAAAAAAGACATATTATTTGTGCTGACCACTGACCTGTTAGCAATGATTAATTTAAGTAAAAATTAATTTAAAAATGTAATATAAACTATGTCAGCTCTAGCAGTGTCTAAAATGAGGACCAAAACAGCTCTAATGAATAAATCAATGATTTTTTAAAGAGACACAAATGAAAGAACATAAGCCTCCTTCATCAAATATGTGTGCAGGTTAATTTGAAAACAAATAAAAAAGGAAACAATATTTTTTTTGTTTTGTTTAACAACACATTCATGTGAATATTGAGGCCCTTATTTATTTAGGATAATTGCAGTTTAAGTCCTCCATAAAATGTAACATTTAGTATGCTTTGATTCATGTTTCATGATGATCTTTAATCTAAGTAGAAGCCAGCACCATTATCATCAAAAGTCCCAATTATGAAATCAGTCTAGGATTAAGATGATGTCACAATTTCCAAGAAACCTGCTTGGCCCGACTGTCTCAAAGAAGAAATACCACTTATGAATGTTTTGATTGTTTAAGTAAATTGCATTGCAATCACCAGAGAAAATGTATTTTATTCACTCATTAACGATGAGCATTTCCCAACTGCAAGACCTGTGTCTTGTAATCAAAAGATTCATTAATTATAATTATATATTCTTGTTTCATGATTACAAGGAAGGATCTCATAATTACTTAATGTATTTCATTTAATGGGGATGATTCAGAGACATTAATACATAGGAAACAGAAATTATGAAACAGGACACAAAGGACACAATAAATAGATCAACCCACTTGAAGTAGCTGGAAAAGTTCCACATACAGTACTGTATGTAAAATTGATGTACACTGCAAAAATCCTCATCCAAGACATTTACAATTCCTTTTCAATTTATTGTCACGGCTGATGAATCAAATCTAAAATTAATTCAGCAAAAACCCTGTGGGGTTAATTAAAAAGTAGTTACATTGGATGCCCTAAAATGCTACAATTTCAGAAGCTCTGAATTTCTAAAGCCAATCATAACTTGTACAAAACAAAATATATATATCAAAATGTATGTGGTTTCTGTCTCGAAAGATGTTTGGTCATCTCCTTGCCAATGTTGGTGAGGACATCCTAAGACTTCAAAGCTGTGTTGCAAAAGTAGAATAAAGACAATCCGTATAAAATCAGTTTGTTTTGCCTTACATTTTTGTAAATTTTATTTTAAGTTACCAAAATGAGATCATCATCATCGTCAAGAAATAAAGTAATTTTGTGATTTATCATTTAAACCAATAAAATAAATTATTACTTGCCTTGAACTTACAAGGATATGGTGACTGGGATATAGTTATTGAGAGACCTCAAGCTGAAGCTATTCACTAACTACTAAATCATTTGTGTATAAATAGAGAAAACATTATTACGAGATGATTTACTTTTCTTTGGTGAATGCAAAGCATAACATAGGAAAAAGACATTACATTCCAAGTTCTCTGATTTGGTTTAAAGGATGGTGAATCAATTTATATCATGTGCTATTTCAAAACATGGTTGTGTTGTTAAGTCATCTTTCAAATGTCAAAATTTGTGCATTGATATTTCTTACAGTCACTTATTTCTCTGTTACTTTTTTCTAAAAGAACCCTACTCATCAAAGTTCGCTGACCCTCTCACTGAGGGTCTCCAGCTCCTCCTCCTGTTCCTGGTAATGCTCCACTGCTTGTCCGCTTTCACCACAGAGCCCTGTACCAAGGTAGCTGGGATAGTCAAGTCCCCTTAGCTGGGCATGATGATGCCAACGCAGGTCATCGCTCTCATGGGTGATGTAGCGCTCGTTCATCCGGCACTCCAGATTACGCAGATCCAGCCACATCTGGTAGTCCTGGTGGAGCAAACAAGAATACTTATCTTTCATGTCTGCAGACATGATGTTCCAGGAGCCATGACCAGAAAGTTGGTGTGTTCACTCATCGCGTAAGAAACAGAGAAATGTTAACTTCCTTAGTGTGAGCTTGAGAATGAGCTTGTGAATATAAATTGCACTGTGCCACTGCATTGAGTCAGTTTGAAATGGAAATTTATTGCCTTGCTCTGTGGAAAAGCCTTAAAAAGTTCTGAAAATGTTGCTTTGAACAACCTTTTATGATAATGGAATTTTTGGAAGGGGAGGCATCAGTGTGCCTTTGTCATCTTGTTAGCTAACATTAGCTAGTTGCCTAAAAGAAGACAAAAAAAAAACCCAAAACATCATGACACATTTTTTTGGTAACAGTAATAAGGTTATCAGATAATTGTTTCTGTGTGACGTTTCAATAAATGTTAGAAAAAAAGCTTTTTTCTCTCCAGAGTTTGGTTTGCCAATTTTGCTTATTTGCCCTGGCTACTCAGGGCATTCTCATTAGCCTGGAAATAAGGCTCTTTAGTAGATGTATTTCCATTCATAAACTGAATACATTACTGGACAAATAAATATTGTGTTATCAAAAGTATTTGCTTCATCCCACCCTTTGAAAAAAATATTTAAGTTCATTAGGTCCATGCTTTCCAGCTGCTCATTGGAAATGTGTATCTCAGTCCCTGAGACTGTACACCAGGGAAAGAAATACATGTAACCTCACTATTTTCAGTTTACCCTAATAAGAAAAAAAACAAAACAGCTTGTTTGGCTTAGTATTTCGCTGTCAGTCTGACATTGCAGAAGGTCCCATGATCCTCCAGGAATTGTGTTCAATCCTGCTTCAAGCAGGCATATTTTCCTTATATATTTTCCTTATATTTCCATATATATCCTTTAATAATATAATCTAATGTGGAGCATGTTACCTGTAGCCAGGGGTGACTAAGCGTCTTGTCGACGCTATATCTCTTTCTCATCTTCACTTGCAGTAGGTTGTTAATCAGGTCGATGGCTGCAGAGAAGCACAGAGAGAGGAAGCAGGAATATGTGATGAGCGAGAACACTCAAGCGAGGAGGGAGGAATGAGGAGGATGTGGGGTCGGGACCTCCCCCCATGGCGAGGGTCCAGCCAAGGCTAATGAGCAAAGCTAACATGATGTTAACATTTCTTCAGGGGTCAGCAGTCTGAACAGCTCTGGGACCCCAGGACCCTGGGACCCCTCAAGTCCAAAGGGGCCTCCATCGCTTGGCATTATGCACATGAATGCACCACCACATGAAAAGACCCCAAATCTGTCTGTCTAACTTTCTCCTTCCAAGAACTTTGCACCCTCCCTCACATCACATGACCTCCCTCTCATTGGTACTGTAAAGCCCAGGCATAGAGATGTCAGTTCGTCCAACACTTTAGATCACAGCAGGAAGTCTGAACCTCCCAGACGGACCAAGCTGGAGGTGATTATTTCCTGAAAATGTTCTACACATTTCCAAGAAATTGTCACTTTGATTCCAAACACAACTGTAAAATAAACTATAAGAAAACAGCATCATTTCTCATTTTCTGTTGCTTCTCTTACAAATACAATTGAATACATTGGGTTTCCACAGGGATTAAGAAGTCTTGAAAAACATTTGATTATTACAATTTATGGCCATAGAAAGTTCTGAATACAATTCTGAGAAGTCTTAAAGATGTTAAATGTGTTTAAGGAGAATATCTGGGCTGTGAATTGAGTGCTACAGAAACTTAATGCTTTCCTCACCTTTTTACATTTTCAAAAATTGGCAACTATTGACAACATCTTTGTACATTTTCAAGAAATTGGCCCCCAGATTATTTTGTGCTATGGTATAATTTAACATATCAAAAGGATGATGTAAGCCTATATTTTCATTCAAATAAACCTTGTTTCCTTGTAAAGTGTATTTGTTTATTTATTTCTAATTAACACTTAAATGAGGGATGGTCCCATGAAAAAAAAATGTCTTACACCCTTTCCACACTGAAAAACGCGTGTCACCGCAGGTTTTTGGACCCACGTTTGCTCGTCATTTGGGCACATTCAAGCTTCCAGAAGACCTGGGTCTGTGAGGGCTGCGTGCCTGTGTTTTTCTCTCTCGTACGTAATCGCGCTGACAACGTCATCATTTCACATAAACGTGCGCTGGAACACTGAGAGGTAAACAAACAACAACGTGGACGTCGCCGATGTCGAACGTTAGTGTTGCCGTTGCATGCATTGCAATGTTGTCTCTTTTGCAAAGCAAACAAATTCAGCGCAGATTGGAAAATGTCCGAGCTCTAATGCAGCGAAGGAGGATGGAGTTTTTGGCAAGTCTGATAGGGAGCTGAAGAAGCTACAGGTGGAGAAAAATGCATTTCATTAAAATATGGGACCTCCATATATAAAATTGATATTTCTATTTAATAATTAGGGCCTGTGCCCCAAAGGGGGTGAAGCCCCTAATGGATCTGTTCTGTTTTTTTTTTTCTTTCTTTCTTTCTTTCTTTCTTTCTTTCTTTCTTTCTTTCTTTCTTTCTTTCTTATTATTCCACCACTTTAGACTTCAATTTGACCCCCTTAAAAATCTCAAAAACTCACCAAACTCCAACACGCCACTTAGTTTTCTAAAAAAAGGGGCACTATTGCCATAGGAATGTCATAGAGACATTGAACCAAAACTCAGTTATTCTTCTCATCAAGACCTACAAATCGTACAGTAACATACATTAACATACACCCCTGACCTAAATCCAACAGGAAGTCCACAGTATGCACATGAAAGTAAAACTTTTCACCAATTTTGGACCCGAACAAATGCTATATCCTTCTCCTTCTGTTGATGGTATTGCCTTCAAAATTTAATACATGATTTATGACACTGTGCTGCACAAAAGTTAGCAAAAACTTTGTAATAATTCAAACGGTTTGGTTTCTGTAAGCCCCAAAAGATGCTGTGCCACAAGTCTGACCACTTTCCAACCTGTATCACTGGATTCAGGACAAATTTTCCTGCTAAAATGTGAATTCTAATATAAGATTTGGCCAAAGGCATGGGATTTACAAGGATATTCCACAAAAAGAGTACTCTAAAATCCTCATCAAACTGACAGGGCAAAGGAGAGAAGGAAGGGGGGGTGGGTAATGTCAGAGCTGTCAGTGCAGGTCTGACAACATCTACATGCCTGTGACAAAACCCCTACAACCCCGCAACCTGACGCGCACGAGGGTGCGAAGGCCCATTCAACTCTGCTTGTAACTTTAATTATTGGGTTGTTTCTCACTACCACATGGTTACTTCACTTGTATACTATAAAAAATAGACAATAGTAATCAGCCTGGTGGTTAACATGGTGAGCTGCATGGCCTCTCCTCCCACAAAACCAGCCCATCCAGTCCCCTACCCTGCCTGACCAAAATGCACCAAAGTGGGCCTGGTGAAGTGCCATAGTCCCTCCTGGAGAACTGCAACATAGATCAATCTACAGAATCTTTCAACACAGAAAGTTTCAAAGGCTTGTGTATTGCTTGTATTTGGACCTTGATGTGCAGACCTATAGCACTCATGATCAAATACAGTGATAAAAGATTGTTGGAAAATCTTTCCAATGGTTGGGAAGCATCCCTCCATCCATCCATCCATTTTCTATACCACTTACTAGGGGTCTGGGGGGGGGGGGGGGGGGGGCTAGATCCTATAGTCACCCTAACTTACACTTCTATGGACTGCAGGATGAAGCCGGCGTAACCGGTGAGAATCCATACAGGCACAGGGAGAACATGTAAACTCCACACAGAAAGATCCCGTGCCCAAGCCGAGACTTGAACCCAAAACCTTCTTGCTGTGAGGCGACAGTGCTAACCACTGCACCACCATGCTACCTCAAGCTAATGTGTTATTTTGATTATTATCATTCGTAACACCTGCTGAGCTAAGGTAAACTTGACAAGCATCAGGACTCAGATAGTCCTTTTAACCTTTTAGGGTCCCCGGGAAAAATCTTGTGTCTATCACACAACCTGGGATGTGCATGGACATTTGGAGGAGCTGTTGTCACTCAAAACCAGTCACCCCTGACTTGTCAGCATGTATTTGAATTTTTTCAAATATGGTCATTTAATTAACCACAAATCAATTTTAAACTCAAAAATTGATTTAGTTAGATAGATAGATAGATAGATAGATAGATAGATAGATAGATAGATAGATAGATAGATAGATAGACAGATATTAAAACTTTGTTGATCCCAGAGGGATATTCAATTTATTACAATTTTTTAGATTATTAGGATCAATGAAATAAAAAAAAAAAAACATTTTGCTCATACAGTTTCTTCAATAGCAGGGAAATGGCTGAGAAAGTCAAATTAAGTCAAGTCAATTTTATTTGTATAGCGCCAAATCACAACAAAAGTTATCTCATGACACTTTACAAGAAGAGTTGGTACAGTATCACACTCCTTCAATGAATTTACACCCAACAATTCTCCATGAGTAAACACATCCTGCAACAGCAGCAAGAAAAACCTTCCGTTTAACAGGCAGGAACATTGAGCAGATCCAGCTGCATGGGGACGGCCTTCTGCTTTGACTGGTTGGGGGGAAACTTTGACCGGTTGGGGGGAACAAAGGGGTTCATTCTTTTATCTGTTTCAAATATTGCCAGACCAACAAAGAGGTGAGTCCAACTCTGATCATATGTGGTTAGTAGTGACAACCTGGCAACTAATGGAATAGATAGAAGAGTAAGTGTGGCACCTACTGAAAGGCAGGTAAAGATGTTGCCCATTGCGCCTTTAAATTGCTGATTTATTATTTACTAATTTCAGCAGTTATGGGCTACTTGCATTTATACAGCAACAACAGCAAAGAAAAGAAGTTATAATTTTTCTTTCTTCGGAGGGGCAGCTCAGCCAAAGAGAGAAAATTGTTTGTCGTCCCTTACCTGTGCGCATCCTTACAAAGACCTTTTGTGTTTCCATACCCCTTTAGGATAGTCAGTCCGCTCAAAGATGTAGGCAAGTTTACTGCACCCTTCATGAGTTTCCTGAAATTCCCATTAACCGGGTCAGTCCCTCCCACTTCAGGTGGTTATATTAGGCATTGTTTTTCTGGTTATTATTGGAATACTAGAGTCCATGTCAACCCAGCTAAAGTTTCGAGCTTGCTGAACTAACAATCAGAGTGACAAAGATGTGGGTCTGCTTCACCTGTCTGATGAGTCAGTGGTTATTTGACATCAAATATACAAGTTATCATTTTTATGATCCAACACATCCTTGAAGTTTCTTCTCTGCTGCTGTGTGACTCATGTTGTGTCATTGTCTATAAATGTGTCCAGATTTAAATCAGCCTGACTCACTCTCTCCTCAGCCGGACACCCTGAAGTGCTCTTGACCTTCCCTCCCAACTCCTCATCCCACCAGAGCGATTTCAATGGCAGCTGAAAATAAATTTCTAAAAAACAGAGAATGAGTGGGTTATGTGTGTCAAAGAAGCCACTCAGTTCATTAACAGATCTACATTTTCAAAGATTTCAGAGCTCCTGTTGCGATTTTGTCTTCGAACCAGTACAGTTAAGTTTTTAATGGATATGACTAATTGAATTTCCATGCTGGCACCAGACACCAATTTAACATCAAAGAGAAACAACATTTTAGTTAAAAGTGAAAATGAATTTGACGTCATAGTCCATCCATTTTCTAAATGTTAAGGGGCGACGGGGGGGCTGGAGCCTATCCCAGCTGACACTGGGTGAGAGGCAGGGTACACCCTGGACAGGTAGCCAGTACGTCACAGGGCCATCAGGAGCAATTAAGGGTTCAGTATCTTGCTCAAGGATACTTGGACATGGTCATTGGGGGAAGTGAGGATTGAACTAGTTTACAGGAGAATAAGTGATTCAAAATATGGCTTTGAGTGCAGTGTACACTGGAAAATACAGTTCCAAAAGTCAAGCAGTTCTGCTTGTGTGTTGCTGCATTGTAGGACCTGCCAGCAGGATCAATAAGTTCCGACTTTTAAGATTTTCTGGGTTGGAGTAATTAATATAAGATGAACAGGCTTTTTTAAGCTGACAAAGTCGTTGCAAAATGCCTCCAACATTTTGTCTAGCAAAAAACCTGTTGTGTGGTCCAAGATTACCAGATGCTATCATTTTTGGTCACTATTGATGACTTTCTGTGGCAGCCATATTGAACTCTTGATTTTCAAATAATCTTATATAAACCTTTTACTACATGTCTTGATGGATTGTGTTTAACTGTTGAGGAGGGCGGGTTGGTTGAATAGCGGTTCAGCAGATACGCTCACTGTTATAGGAAACAGACCATGCAGAGTCTACTCTGGACTACATGCTTCTTTGTGTCATTTTTGTTATTTTGAAATGTTGTCCCACTTACACTTATCCTTGTTTCAGTTCTGGCTCATTATCATCTTCATCTACACTGCGTTTCATAACTTGATTCGGTCCTCCTAACCCTGCCTTTCTCCCAACTCACGCTGATCATTATCTCAATTCATTAGTTTAGTTCATCAGTTCCAGAGACTTCATTTAGTACTATATTCTTCACTTGCAACATTTGGTTGAGATTAAAAGCACAAACAGTTGAGATTCATTTTGACCTGTCACCTAGATAACCAAAACAAAAATAAGCAGCAGCTGATATGATTTGTCGAAGTGCCCTGAACAATAAAATGCTGCCAGCTGAATGTTTCGCTTTGCTTCTGATGGTGATTTTGTGCATGTTATTGTACCTTCCTGGGAAATCTTCTTCCAGGGATGAGGTGGGTACATGAAGGCAGCATTCTGTATCTGGTCGTTTATGTCTTCATCTTCGTTAAAGGGGAAGGTCCCACTGAGGCTGCAGCACAGAGAAAGCCCAACAGATGTTAGATTTTTGGAAGACTTTAAAACTTTGATCTTGTATGTCCTACCTGACATAGATGATGACCCCCACCGACCACATGTCCAGGGATCGGTTGTAGCCTTTGTTCCGCAGTACTTCAGGAGCAAGATAAGCTGGTGTGCCAACCACTGAGCGTCGAAATGATTTCTCGCCAATTATTCGTGCAAATCCAAAGTCACATAGCTTCACCTGGACAAGGGATGCAGGTCAGTAACTCTAAATTAACCCAATCTGACTTTAAAAATGCTGTCTAAAAATCCATTAATTCTTTTTTAAAAAAATCATTACTCAAAGAAATTCTCAAGCACAAGAAAGAAATCCAAACAGCCTTCAAGTAGCTTTTAGGAAGAAGTTCACATAGCTCTTCTTCCCAAAAGCTGCTGCGGCTGTTTGGATTTCTTTCTTGTTCTTGAGAATTTCTGTGAGTACTGATTTTTGAATGAAGTTCACATAGCTCTTCATTGTACCTGTGGCAGTGGATCAGCAGAGGCCAAAAGGACGTTTTCAGGCTTGAGGTCACAGTGGACAATGTTCTTGAAGTGCAGATGACGCAGCGCCACTAGGATCTGATGGATACACAAACATTGATTTGGCAGGTTTAACAGGTGACACTAAAGGAAAGGTGGACCAAATTTTTGAACAGGGTGATGCATAAAGTCAACATAAAGACACAAAATGAATAAATAAATACAGATTCACAGTAAGTAATGCAATAACGCAAAGGTATATTCACAGTTGATCATTTTCACAAGAGATGAGAAATTCCACTGACAGTCTACATACTTGTAACCCATATGATCAAAACTCCTTTCAGAACACCAGTATTTTAAAAGCTAGCCTAATGGACAGACCTGATTTATCATGAATAAGTATTTTGAACAAATCTCCATCATGAAGTCTATATTTTCACATCATTCCAAATAGTTAACAACAACTAAATTACAATCAGTCCTCCAGACAGTTTCAGGAGATGATATAATGTGCTTATAAATGGATACAACATTTTCTTTAATGAATCTTGTACTTCTGCAGATACAACAGTGATATGATTACATCATTCATTGCTGTTGATGGACAAGAAGGATGAATATTTGCGGCTTGAGTCTAGTGTGACATGTTTTACAGAGCTGTGGCTACAGGAAGATACTCTGGATTCTTCATCACTACCATGAACAGCTTTCAACAGTTTGGAAAAAAAAGGAAAAATCAGAAAGGATGGAAAAGAGGCAGTAGTCTGCAGCTTTTATCAACAGACGGCAACACCCTGGTCAAAGCAAAGTAAAACTCAGGTGTTGGAATGCTACTGTAGCTGTGGGGTTAATGCTGCATCAATGGAGTAGAATAAGATACAGGCATTCATGGCTATCTCAGATGTTCATATTGCCATTGGTTTCCTTCAGAAACTTCTATTACATCAGATTGGACAATAACTTCCTCTTTCCTAACTGCGTTTTCAACTTTGTATGAAGATACAAAAAGATTTCTGACTGTCAATATGTAAGAGAGGCTGACAATTTTATGTCGTGTGAAGACAGAAAAGACAAATTTATGACAAATGTAGGATATGTAAATGATCCTTCAGGCTATTGTAGGTTCTTTTACACTTTTCAAAAGAGAGGGATGAGCTAAGGAAATGTAATCTGCAACTTAACCACTAGATGTCATTAGGTTTGACATACTAGCCATTTAAAGAAAAGATAAACCATTCATTTTAACAAGACTTTCAATTTGACTTATTATGTGTGTGTGTGTCTGAGTGCTGGAGAGTGTGCGCATCACTTGTGTGACCAGGAACTTTGTGATTCTCTCGGGCAGTCGGCCCTTCTCGCTGGACAGGATCATCTCCAGCATGTCACCATGGAGCTTCTCCATGACAACGAATACTCGCTCGGGTGTCTCGAACATGCAGTCCAGGTTAACCACGCCCGGGTGGTGCAGACTCTGGAAAGAGTTTCTCTGTTTTATTTTCTAATTGATAGGACAAACAGCATTCATCTGAGGAAATAAATAGTGATAAATGACAGGAAACCAGACTGGCATTGTGTTACATCCATTCATCCATTTTCTATAGTGGTTATCTGTTAAGGGTCCCAGCAGACATTTCGCAAGAGGCAGGGTTCACCCTGGACAGGTCAGCAGCCAGTCGCAGGACCATAAGGAGCAATTAAGGGCTCAGTATCTTGCTCAAGGATACTTCGCTTTGGTCACCAGGGTAAGTCAGGATCTACACAGCAACCCTTCGGTTGCTAGACGGCTACTCTACCACTGAGCCATGCCGTCCTCACTCCAGATGTTGTGTTGTAAAAGATAATGATGCTTCTAGATTTGTGTTTGTTGTACCAAATTTATAAGAAAGACATTGTGTGTTATTCAGCAGCACTTGCTGGGCGCTAAATCAAGATACTGTTTCATGTTACAGTTTGTTCTCCTCTGTGCTAACAACTGTATCAACTTGGGCTGTTGCTCAGTAAAACAAACATTTGTGTTTCTTTCATGAATTCATAAACATGGCAGTGAAATGCAGGAGCTAAAATCACACAATGAGCTCTGCAGAGGTGTGAAGTGCAGGTGTGTGTTGAGGCAGCATCTGCAGGTTGAGCAGCACTGGAATATGAGTGGATGTCACACCCCTACCGTGTTGTCACGGTAATGAAGACATTTACAAGAGGGAATCTCACTCACTACCAGCGTGTTCCTGAGCAGCACAAGCAAGAATTGAGACTGGAGGGAAAGCCTTAGTAAGTACGACAAAGTGCTTCAAGGGTGATTGGTTGCAGGTGCTGCCATCTAGTGGCCGAATAAGTGCCAGTTTTGTTTTTATATAATTCAGCCATTACTGACCACAACCAAAAATTCAACATCAACAATATCTTTCAACTTTCAACACATTCAATATTCAACATTGTCAGTGCTAAGTATTCACTAAAAGCTGGATCTTAAACCTTCTGATTCATTCTACCCCTAATGACAAAGAGGAGAAGGGTCAGATTTAAGTGCCTAGGAGTTCCCTGAACAGCTAAGTCTTCAAACATCTCTTAAAAGTTGAAAGAGACTCTGCGGATCACATGGAAATGGGTAGTTCATGCCACCATTTGGGAACAACAGAGGAAATTTGAGTCTAGCTAGAGATTTAGAGCCATGCTGGGTTGGGAGCACCAGCCATCTTTCACAGGCAGAGCGTAGCGGGTGAGAGGGCATGTTGTATGAGGGATTCCAGGTAGACAGGAGCCATTCTTGTCATTGTTTTGTAAGCCAGAAGAAGAGCTCTGAATCTGTTTCGATCTGCCACTGGAAGCCAGTGAAGACACATTACCAGCGGAGTGACATGTATAGTTTTGGGCAAGTCAACCTATTATCCAATTAATCAAGGTCCTCATATCTACATGAAAGACTTGTGTGTGTGTGTGTGTGTGTGTGTGTGTGTGTGTGTGTGTGTGTGTGTGTGTACCTGCAGGATAGCCACCTCGTTCCGCAGCTGACTCTCCTGTTTGGTGGGGAAGCGGAGTTTATCAATGATCTTGATGGCAACATCCCGGCTGGATTTCCTGTGTTTCCCTCCAGACAAACACAATGATCAAAAAACACAAAGCTGTTAAACTTACATAAGCCAAGCTAAAGTAAGTGGGGACAAGGATTTTACCTCCATAGACGATGCCAAACTGTCCTGAGCCGAGAACCTCATCTGGGAAGATCTGATAGATAGTGTTGATGTCCTGACACAACAGGACAACACAAGTTTTCAGTGACACAGTCGTTCAAACCTGGACAGAATGTTGGTTGACTCTAGTTTGTTTTACTCCATTGAATTTTTTTGAGCAGATCAGATCACAGCTGTCACACTCAGCAACAACTCTTGAGAAGTCCAACACAAATAAACTCAAAATTTGACCTACTCCAACCATGTGCATGCTGAGATGGGTAAAATTTCAAGTGACATGACTTTACTTTTTTTTGGACATACAGTAGGTCACATTCTGTCTGAGACAACTTGTGCAGCCTGAAACAAAGAACGCTAAAGTTCTAATACAACTATAGATGAAATCTGTGTCTGAGTCAACATACTTGCACTGGCAAAAGGAGACGTACAGAGCATGTTCTATGGGCAGAGCAGCAAGTTTTCATGCTTGCTGAGCTGGCTACTTATGGCTAGCCCTCAAATTTGGATCCCGTGCCCGAGCCGGGACTCGAACCCGGAACCTTCTTGCGGTGAGGCCACAGTGCTAACCACTGCACCACCGTGCAGCCCTCAAATTTGGATCAATGGTTTAATTGTGTGGGTCTTCTAGACTTTCCAAATGTTATTAGTGCAAATGGGTCAAATTCTGATAGTGTAACAAGTCCTTTCACAAAGGTTATGACACACTTAACAATGTATCCATGGTTTTATAGCTGCAGAAAGCAGAGCATGGTTTCATCAGCGTTTTGAAATAACCTACTGCCAAGAGATAGAGAAAAATGTTCCACACAAAAGCTTTGACATTTACGCTAAGTCAAGCCTATTATCGCTGATCAAATGAGAACTTTATTTAAAAAGTAATAATTTAAAAAATTTGCTTGCTTGTCCTCCTATGGACAAGCATAGCAAATCATGAATTAGTATTTTTGTGACAATCATAATCACATGTTGTTGCTTCCACACCATTGATCCGTTTAATGCAGTTAAATCGCTGTATAATTTCAATTGGAAGTGGCAGCTGCTCAATGAAACACTCCAGGCTGTGTGACCTCACATCGTCTCTACTGCTGCTCACAGTGAATCCCTTTTCTCCCGATTTTCATCATTATATGCCTCTCAATCATGTTACAGACTTAATCGCGGTTACTTTTCTGTTGGGGCTTCCGCCAGCACAGGGCACCATTATGGTCATTTCACTCATGGTTGCTAAGAAATGGTAAAAGGTGTGAAAGAAAAAAACTGTCCCGATGATGACAGCAACAGATAGGTTGGTGACTGCTGGTGACATTGTGAATTTTTTTAATCGTTCTATTGTCAAAAAGCCTGACAGCACACTGGTTTCTGACATTTGTTTTGTTTCAGAATTGTTCTTTTAGGAAACAATAACACATGGATGGACTTCATTAGATGGATGATTAGTTGGATTTGTGCAGATTTTTCTGAGACAAGTTTGTAAACTTTCACATTGTCAAGCTCCACTGATTGAAACCTAGTACAGTTAAAGTAGACAATCTTGATGGAGAGTAGGTTCAACAATGAAGGAAACTGCACCAACTGATCACCTGGTAGAGGAGGTTTTTCCGCCTCCCTGAGTGTATGTGCCACAGCTTTGACACTAAAACTGCTAAATATTTTCTCCTTCATTTGTCTGCAATCACGTCTCCCGATTCTTCCTACATAGCTGACAGCCTAATATCATACCTCAACCAGAGGACCGAAATACAATATTATAACCCTCCACCCCTTTTCCCCTGCGTGCTGCCTAATTACCATCTGTCACTATGGAAACCGTTTGGCTGAGTGAGTAATCACAGTAATCTCCATTTGAGGTGCTTGAAGACGTGCTCACCTTGGAGACGGCGAAGTGCCCATCTGCATGGAAATGGGACTTCATGTTCTCTGTGGCTACATTTGCATAAGCAGAGTTTGCCGATGTTTGAGCCTTATGTAAATCTTTATGATGTAAATGCACTTAACATTTGATGCACATCAACCCAGTCTGACAAGTCTTCTGAATCAAATGAAGGAGGGAGAGGAGAAAGAGAGAGACAGAAACAGAGATGTTTAGAATGATCGATGGAGATGTCACAGCAGGATGTAGTTTGAGATGAAGTTTCTCCATCCTGTATAACACATGATGGCAAACCTGAAGAACCAAGTCAAACTGAAACCTGAATTTTCTTTTTTGTGACAACTTATCAATCAAGTTTTTTGATTGTTGACTTGGATTGAAAAACTAAAACATGATTTATATGTTTTATTTATGTCCAACAACGTTGGAAAGACTGATCATGACACTAGACAGCTAAAGATCAACTTTAGTCATTTAGAGCTACACCCGATGATAATTGAAGCTGTAAATGCTGTCCAAATCGGGTCACTATCTTTCACATAAAATACAATGGTCCAAGTGCCATTTGAATGTGGAACTTAATCTTCACGTATCCATCCATTTTCTACCGCTTATCCTGCTAAGGGTCGTAGGGGGCTGGAGCCTATCCCAGCTGCATTCCGGTGAGAGGCGGGATTCACCCTGGACAGGTCGCCAGTCCATCGCAGGGCCACACATATAGACAGACAACCATTCACACTCACAGCCATGCCTATGGTCAATTTAGAGTATCCAATTAGCCTAGTCCCCTCTTGCATATCTTTGGACTGTGGGAGGAAGCTGGAGTACCTGGAGAAAACCGACACAGGCACAGGGAGAACATGCAAACTCCTCACAGAAAGATCTTGTGCCCAAGCTGGTGCTTGAACCCAGAACCTTTCTTGCTGTGAGGTGACAGTGCTAACCACTGCATCACCATGCCACCTATCTGTGTATCATAAAGTAGAAATCATCTGATTCCCAGTCACACGTCTGTGTCCATGGAATACTGGATCTTGATGATGATGAAATGACCTGTTAACTGAATTCAGGATGATAATCGATGGGTTTGTATTTCCCCTACTGAAGGAGGTCATATTAGAGTAATATTTTGTTCCTCAGTCTCATAAAAGGGGCATGTCCCAGGGCAAATGTACATAAGTATGTACTCTGTATCATACTGTTTTTGCAAGAAGATGGGCAGAGCCCCTGGGTCAGATCTTGATGAAACCACAACTGTTCTCAGACAAGAACCAGGGCCTGAAACTCAAAGATTAAGAAGAGACGTTTCTGTCTCGGTTAGAGCATGAGTGTAAAACTTGCAAGAAATGGCAGAAATATACTGGGGATTTTGCAACACACATAATAGTGCCAGTTGTTGCAAGGCTTTGGCTGAATTTTGATGTACTGTAACAGATAGGGTTAAAGAATGTGTGGTCCTGTAGTGCTGCTGTGCTGATTTTGTTTCTGCTTGTTTACAGTTTACTTACAACTGCCAAACCTAGCTGTGTTGCTGCCATAGTGGCCACTTGTTACATTCCCTTTCACTCTCATTATTGCCCTTTTCACACTGAAAAATGCGTGTCAACGGGGGTTTTTGGACTCGCGTTTGCTCGGCATAAGGGCACATTCAAGCTTCCAGAAGAACCGGGTCTGAACTCCCGCTGTGAAGACTGCGTACCTGTGTTTTTCTCTCTCGTACGTCATCACATTGACAATGTCATCATTTAACATAAACGTGCGCTGGAACACTGAGAGGTAAACAAACAACAACGTGGATGTCGCTGAGGTCAAACGTTAGCGTTGTCGTTGCGTGCATTACGATGTTGTCTCTTTCAGCAAAGCATACAAACTCAGCGCAGATTGGAAAATGTCTGAGCGCTAATGCAGCAAAGGAGGATGGAGTTTTTGGCTAGTCTGGAAGGGAGCCGAAGAAGCTACAGGCGAATCCTGACAGGCGGCACAGTGACAAAATCAGGATGTGACAGGAAGGTCGCGTGAAACCTCAGACGATGCGAGTTGCCTTTTTCACACTGCAGGCGAGCCGAGCCGAGCTGCTAAAGACCCGGGTCACTTGGCGGGTCGGTCGACATGGGTCGAAATGCAGAGTCAACCCTTTCAGAGTGCCGAAAAACCCGTGTTGACCCGCATTTTTGGTGCAGTGTGAAAGGGGCTTAAGTTTAACTCCAAAGCAGCTGCTGACTGCTGATTTTTTGTGTGTACCGAATTTTGAATGCCAAGACATTTCTCTCGTGCATTGTAATTGCTTTAAACAGTAACACTGACAACATTAGTCATGCATGATGTGCATGACTCATGCAACGGATTTCTACTTTTTCACATCAGCCCATTCTGTTTTCTAGTCCTTTTGGCCATTTCACAGAACTGTGTGGAAAACATATTTGGAATTTAAAATGTATCTGTGTTTTTCAGGAGCTTAAAATGCAAACAATTTGTTGTAGCAACTGGACTTCTTGGCTCAGATTTCATGTGGTACCTGCATCTGAAGCCACTTCTTCACCTCAAGCACAATTGTTTGTGGGAAATGTGGTTTAAAGAAGAAAGAAAGAAAGACTAATATAGCAGGAATGTATTCTACTAATAAAGCAGGAATGTATTCTTACCACATTCTCCTGGATCTGACGATTGGAGACAGAAATACTGATGGACACTTCTTCTGTGGATGAGACAAATGCATTTTTCCCAAATAAATAAAGCATGCAATGCAATTTTGATAAAAAGAGATCAGAAAAGAACACTTTAGAACATTTCTAATTGTGTTTGAGGAATTTCCTCTAGCCTGCTTTTATGTATTTAGGTGTGTATTCATAATAATAATGTCTCACATCTGAAGCTGTTTGGAGTAAGTATTTTCATTTGACCACAGGTGATCAGCAACACTTAGAAACTGCGGTGAGGAGTTAGTCATGATCAACTTGACGTAAGTGGAGATCTGAAATATCTCTGTTGGATTTGTGTGGGAGTTGACGTCCACAGGAGCATTCAGTATAATACCTAGGCTACAAAAGAGTGACAAGTTCTTTCACTGGAAGATGAAAGAAGATCAAAGATAGACTGCTGACATACTAATAGCTGGAGAGAAAGTGAAACCTGTTCATGTTACATTGTGTCAAATCAGCATATGTTCATGTTCAAGTGACAGCTCCCTAGTTATTATGGAAAGCATGATGAGAAAGTTGAATTAAAATTTAAGACTGCAGCCTCTTTTGGTTGTGTCTGAGTATGTGTGTTAGCCTGGGTTTTAAGCTATTTGCTTTATTAGCAGTTCTTAACTGCCTATGTTAACTGTCTTATATTATCCGGTGTTGGCAGTTTACTAGCCTTTTTTTAGCTGTATTTTAGCATATTTGCCGCTGTTAGCTATGGCATATTCTCTCTAAGCAGCTTGTTTGCCTCTGGTAGTGGTTTATTCTCTGTTTGCCTCTTGTAGCTAGGCCTACTCTCTCTTAACAACGTTTGCCTCTGTTAGCCGTGGCTTATTCTTTGTTTTTAGCTTGTTTGTTTGTTAGCCATATCGGCAGTGCATTTGTTCCCATTTTTCACTTCTTATTATTGCTTAGCTGTATCTGTGTTTTGGCTCACTCACATTGAACATGGCATCTTTATATACTGAGTTTACACTAGGCGTGATCAAAGTGCAATGCTGGCAGTCCATAATAAATAAAACTGAGGTAATCATTTTTGGACCTAAACACCACAGGGACACACTCTTGAATCGGATCTCTACTCTAGATGGCATCACCCTAACTTCGAGTACAACTGCAAGGAACCTTGGGGTCATTTTTGACCAGGACCTTTCCTTCAGCTCCCACATAAAGCATGTGACTAGGACCGCCTTCTTCCATCTTCGAAGTATCGCTAAGATTAGGAATATCCTTTCCCAGAGTGATGCTGAAAAACTGGTGCATGCATTTATCACTTCTCGGCTGGACTACTGCAACTCTCTCTTGTCAGGATGTCCTAAATACTCTCTAAAGAGTCTCCAGCTGGTCCAGAACGCTGCAGCGAGGGTTTTGACGGGAGTTAAGAAGAGAGAACACATCTCTCCCACTTTAGCTTCTCTCCACTGGCTTCCTGTAGGATCTAGAATCGACTTCAAAGTCCTTCTGCTAACTTATAAGGCTCTCAATGATAAAGCTCCATCCTATTTGAAAGAGCTCATTAGTCCCTACTGTCCGACCAGAGCACTCCGCTCCCAGAATGCAGGTCTTTTAGTGACTCCCAGTATCAATACAAACAGACTGGGAGGTAGAGCTTTTAGTTACCGGGCTCCTTTACTGTGGAACCAGCTCTCTCCATGGGTCAGAGAGGCAGACACTTTAACTACGTTTAAGTCCAGGCTTAAGACCTTCCTCTATGACAGAGCCTTCAGTTAGGACTGGTTCAGGTAGCTCTGAACCATTGATAGCTATGCTGCTATAGGCTTAGACTGCTGGGGGACACATCAGGTTACATTGAGCCCTTCCCTCCTCTCCTCTCCTCTCCCCCTCTCTCCTCCTCTCCTCCCTGCACATTTTACTTGTTGCACTTTGTAGTTTGGCCTTGGTGTCTCGCAGTCTCTCTGTGTTTCCACAGATCCACCGGAGCCCCAACCGCCGCCTGCATCGCCCCCCCCCCCCTTATTCCCTACTGTTACACCGGCCTGCGCTCCCCTTCCATGAACAAGTCTGCCATCCAGTCCCCCATCAAGCTGGCTTGCTCTCCCTGCCTCCCCTACCAGAAGCTTCCTTCTTCAGCTGTTATTAACATTTCCGTGTTTCCCACATTTTGTATTGTAAACTGTTTTCTTGTCTGTAACAACATCTACTGCACGTCTGTCCGTCCTGGGTGAGGGATCCCTCCTCTGTTGCTCACCCTGAGGTTTCTCAGATTTTTCCCTGTTAAAAGGGTTTTCTATGGAGTTTTTCCTCAGTCGATGTGAGGGTCTAAGGGCAGAGGATGTTGTTATGATGCCATGTGAAGCCCTTTGAGACAAACTGTTTGTGAAAACGGGCTATACAAATAAAATTGCCTTGCCTTGCCTTGCCTAATATGGCTCACTGGTAGCATGCCACTTATACCACAAAACCCCATCAACTTGCCATTCAGTGTTATGCTTACTGGTTCTAAGCATAAACATTTTTTTAATAACACCTGTGGCTTGGAACACTGTAAGGTGGATAATGTTACACCAAATGCAGATGCAAAAATTAAATTTTGGAGAGGAAATATTATTACACATATTGTCATGCTGATTTATAAGTAGTGATGGAGTCTTACTGTGTCCACTTCGGTGAGAATTGTGGGAAAGTCCTGTAGAAACAGCGGGCATCAGGGCATGCTGGATAGCCATCTCCCACATTTGAGATACATCCTGCCCCACTCCGCTGACCTAGATCACCAGTAAGACTTGTGTTTGTATGGACACTTTTTTGATGTTCAAGAAATAGCATAGTCTGTTGAATACCATGTTTGTAAAGATTTAACAGAAATGTTGCTTTTTTTCCCCTGAATTGGATCTCAGAATGTGAACAATCTCTGGCGTCTATGATTTGTACATCTACCTATCAGAAAAAACAAAAATCCGCTAGGGATGTAAACTTCCCCCTAGAATATTAAGAGAAAGTCTGTAGTTGTTTAATGTATTTTATTTTTTCATAAACATTCTTGGACAGTTGTGATACGTACTTCTTTCTAGGTGATATTTTATGAGAATGAATATAAAATTTTCTGTCTAGGTTTCCTATAGACAGTCCATATTATGTAAATTAAAGTTGTGTTAAATGTGTAGGGAGCTGATTCAAGAACTTAATCCATCCATCCATTTTCTACCACTCATCCTGTTAAGAGGAGGGGGGGCCGGAGGCTTTCATGAGAGGCGGGGTACACCCTGGAGGGGTTGGCAGTCCATTGCAGGGCCAAGACATACAGACAACCATTCACACTCACAGCCACGCATACGGTCAATTTTGAGTATCCAATTAGCCTAGTCCCCTCTTGATGTCTTTGGACTGTGGGAGGAAGCTGGAGTACCCAGACAGAACCCATGCAGGTACAGGGAGAACATACAAACTCCACACAGAAAGATCCTGTACTCCAGCCAGGGCTTGAACCTGGAACCTTCTTGCTGTGAGGCGACAGTGCTAACCACTGCACCACCGTGCCGCCTCCAAGAATTTGATGAGAACCAAAAAAATTATATCAGTTGTTCCCTGAAAAATTCCTGTAATGTTACTGGTTTTGCAAATGTTCTGGGAACCTGGAGGTCATGTCCTATGTACCTTCTATGAAATTATTCCTTGATGTTCCTTGACCACTCTAGATGTTCTCTGAAAGTCCTATAACGTCCCCCTATCTTTGAAAGAACACAAAACATTCTGGGAAGATTCATTAAGTTATTCAAACCTTTATAAAGAGGCAGGGAATCAATTCAGTGAGGTCTTCAATTGATTCCTCATGCACAGCATTGATAGAAGCATTCGACAAAAGCAAACACACGTAACGTTAAGACCTCGACAGGGTGTCTGTTTGTTATCATACAAAAAACTTTACCAGAATATTCTGAATGTTACCCTGTTGATCCACCAAATAGCATCCCCCTATCCTTGAAATAACTATAAGAACATTACAAGGTAATATTCTTTCCACCAGTGTGGATGTCTTTGAATGCTCGAAGGAACTTTTACCCTTAAAAAGACCTGTATTTTTCAGAAAACAATGGCATAACCTCCCAGGTCATGTAAAGTTGTGTTTGAGTGCTTATTCTACCACAATACACCAGTCTCTCACCAGGAGTCTGCTGCCAGTCATAGAAGAATCAGCTCTCTGCAGATTCTCTCCGACATAGTAAACTAGTGACATGGTTTCAATCTCAAAGCAGTGTGGATTGGCTCCGTCAGGAAGCAGAGAGAAGGTCTGAGCAGGTTCCAATGATAAGATCTCTGATAGAGGGATCTCCTGTAGACAGATAAAGATCAGAAACTTCTTCTTGACATGGCAGCATGCTGTTTCATGATAGCATTTTTACAAGTCAGCAGTTCAACACAACAGTTTGTTGCTGAAAAGCACAATGACAAACTTCAAGAGGAACTCTGTCTTGACTGATAACAGTGTATCCATCTGCCAAGTAGCCTACTCTTTGATTTGAAGCATATTTTGATTTGTCATTTTCCCATTTGGACTACTGATATTTTTAGATTGGGATTACTTTACTTCAAGTCCATTTTTGTTTCCATTCAACACGAATTAAATGCTGTCTATGTTACCAAAACAAAAAAAATTAATATGATCTATTGAAGCCTATCTTACTTCCTTTGTACAAACAACTCATCCACCTGTATAATTATAATGTCATGTATCTTGAACCCTAACTACCTCTTCCAAAATACAAATATTTCTTTAAGAACCTGTGTCAAGTAGTGACCAATTAATGAAATTCAATTCATGATAATTGCTCATACCTTGTAGTATTTACTTCCTGTTTCACTCTGGAACAGTGTGATACATTTACTGTCCAGTCGCCAGTAATGTCTCTTCCTCTGAAAGGGGATGATGAAGAAAAAAGAGGTTAGATAACACATATTCAGAGTCAAATTCAAACAGGGACAGTAATAATGCTGAGAGTAGAGGGGCTGTGAAATAAAATAAAGCTTCCACCAGCAATTTGTGGTTTCAAAATTCATGCTCAGCAGAAGCAGAATTACCCCAGATAGTTTGGTTATGTAAAATAACACACAGACACAGACACACACATCTATCTATCTATCTATCTATCTATCTATCTATCTATCTATCTAGATATAGATATAGATATAAGTATAAAAGAGCTCTACTGTCATGACACCTAACCAAACATGAGTGAGAGTGAGGTTCTGTCTCACACCAAGCAGTTAAATTTTAGGGCCTTTTAATGAGATGTCAGGTTTTTCAACCTTGAAATAACCGTCTTTGAAATCGCTCAGGTATTGTGCAAGGGCAGAGCAGCTTGCAGCCCTAGAACATGCTACAATGTAATCCAATGGGCAACTGGCTAGGTTCAAAGTATGGCCACTAAAGGACCATTTTTTTTCATACCTACAGGCTGAGATTGTTATTAGAAATGGCTGACACCATGATGGAAAGGAGAAATATACGTCAATCCATAACTTTGGCTAAATCCCGCCATATTTGTTATGGTCTGTGTCCAACTCTCACTCAGGGAGAAGTCTCACTCTGAAATAGACTTCTGTTATTAACACTGGCACTCTGAATTTGTGTCAGTTGTGCCACATAAGATGCATACACACCTGCTGATACACTGCACCTTGCTCTGTAGGGACTATTTTGACCAGGATGAGTACCAGCTAAAGACTAGAACAAGTCCTAAGCACCTTTTCCTAAAGACTAATGCTGTTCCAAGAGGGGAAAATTTGCAATATTTTTCTTTCCATAAATGCAATTATTTAGACAATAATAATTGAAAGTGTCACTATCTATGTGAACAAAAAGCACTTTTGGTGGGCATGAATTGATGGTAGGCAGTTAAACATCTAAAACTGATTAATAACATCTGAAAAAAATGCACTTTTTTCTGTTGTTACATTATTAATTAAACCACAGCCTTGCTGAGGACTGATGAGAGCTGCCAACAGCATGATGGTTATCGGAATACTAAAACTGACTAAAGGTGTGTAAAAGATGGTGACAGACAAGGGCAGTACCAAATTGTCCTTGCTGGTGTAATGCACCATCCAGCCCTCCTTCATCACATTGCTGCTCTTCCTCTTGGTGTGTTTGACAGACTGAACCACGCGCATGAGCGGGATGTTGTTACTAGTCGAAGGGCTGCAGGGAGCAGGACATAGCACAATCTCAGAGTTGTATGTTGGTGATGAAGAGTACATCACATGAGGCAGCTCAGCCATCAGCTATTATCAGAGCCAAACTCAACTAAATTGATAAAATCAGCACCGGTTAATCAGTCAACCCCTTATGTGACTGTGTGTTTTACCTGATGGCCCGATTGGACTCATCCAGATCAGGGTCATGCAGATCACAGAGGTCCCTGGGCCCGGCCTCCAGCAGTAGACCCCCGTCTGATGTCAACGCTCCATCCATGTCATCGAGCAGGCCGCTGCCCCGGTCACCATCATGGTCATCAAGGCAGCCCTCCACCATAACAGCGTCTGACTCAGCCCCCGGACTCAGAAGTTCTGCAGACCAAAGACACTTCTAGCTTTGTGTACTTGGCTATCTCTGCGAGGAAGTCTAGTGATGGTTGGACATGTCATAATGGTTGCCTAAAGAAGTCCTAGTAAGTATAATACAAGTATATTGAAACTTACCTCCATTTATGGAAACCTCTCCCAGGCAGTTGTTTGGCACTTTGGGAGCACATCTTTTATGACAATTAAATCTACAATCTGAGAGAGAAGCAAACTAAATGTCAGCATTGGATATGATTCCCTGAATAGGTGAACATGATGCTGACAGCTACTGACCTTTGCATTGCAGGCCCTGTCTGAATAGGCCTTTGAGCAGCTTTTTGCAGTGTTGGCAGACGGTTGGCCGAGTGTAAGAGTGGATCAGGAAGGTGTGGGGCACCTTCATCTTTGACATCAGGATCTTATCCAGTTCAATGGGACGGCCAACATATGACTGAGAGCTGGAACGCCGCTCACGGCCAGGGAAATACTCTAGTTGGTTCTTCTGCTGTGAGAGAAGGCAGAGACAACACTCAAAAACCAAGCAGTTTGGTTTTCCTTCATTATTACAAAATATCTGATTCTCTGAACATTGGTTCCAAATATTGTAATTTTTTTTCATTTGCTAAATAGTTGGTAGAAGTGCTGGGACACACCTCCATGCTGGGGCTGACTGGAGACTGGATGAGAAGAAACAAGAAAAGAAATAAAGATTGTGAATTTGTTCTAATAAAGATATCACCAGAAAGGTGTTTCTTGACCTTCTCTGAACAACTTATACACTCTGACAGCTGATTTCAACCTTTGAATATGTGACCATTATTTTTTTAGCTTCATTAAGAACATATAGTAGCACTTTAAGGACTTGGATTTCACTGGGGAACCAGTGAGGAACCTGTGCTTATGTACCGACCAATAAAGCCTCGTCAGTGTAGTGGGGGGGTGATGGCTCAGCGGAGAGGGGGCGAGCCATGTTGACAAGCCCCCCTGTCAAAGAGACATTGGACGCACGACGTCTTCTTATGCCACTGCAGTTATTTGGGATCTTAAAGGCACAACGTTTGTGATAGTTTAGACCACAGCCTGCAGAGAAAAAAAATGATCATTAACACAGCAACTTCTTATTCTAATAACACACTAACAATAAATATATCTTCAGTTTCTGTGTTTATCTGTTTGGACATACTAACTCTGTCAGTACCTTCACATTTGAGTCCCTGTCGCATGAGTCCCCAAAGCATCTCACCACAGTGGTCACAGAAGGCTGGGGCTCGGTATGAGTGAACTAACAGACAGTGTGGACGGATCTGGAAGTCCTCCATTGTGGCCGAAGCTGCACAGAGCAAATCAAGATAGAGACTAGACTAGACTTGCAAGCAAGCATGAGCAGGGTCCAAGCCAAGCATAACTGAAAACCCAGCGCTAAGGGAACATGATGCAAATCGGAGCCCCCTTTGTAAATTTTAACAGGACTACTTGTTGCCAAGATTCCTGTCTGGAAAGATTTTGTGTTTTATATTTTTTTTGTTTTTCTGCACTTGCAAAATTATCCATCCATCGTCATCTTCCGCTTATTCCTTACTAGTAAGGGTCACGGGGGGGGGGGGGGGGGGGGGCTGGAGCCTATCCCAGCATCTACGGGCGAGAGGCAGGGTTCACCCTGGACAGGTCGCTAGTCCATCGCAGGGCCAACATACAGAGACGAACAACCATTCACACTCGCGTTCATAACTACAGTCAATTTAGAGAATCCAATCAGCCTGGTCCCCAAATTGCATGTCTGTGGATGGTGGGAGGAAGCCGGAGTACCCGGAGAGAACCCATGCAGGCATGGGGAGAACACGCAAACTCCACACAGAAAGATCCCGCACCCGAGCCGGGACTCAAACCTTGAACCTTCTTGCTGTGAGGCCACAGTGCTAACCACTGCACCACCGTGCAGCCTCTATCAAAATTATTTTACAGCTATAAATATTCAGTGTTATATACAATGTATGCCCAATTTTTTTTTTCCAAAATGGAAAAATAGCCTAAGAGTAGTTGGAAGTTTCTCATTTTTCTTTTACTGCAGCAACACCTACGGTATAGACGTACTGGCACCAAATTAGGCACAGAGGTCCAGGGGCATCATGATTAAAATTTGACACGTCTCATCTTAATCTGACCAACTTTTGCTGTGCAATGTTCTGTACACACTTCTGTGATATTTCACCTTGTTTGCTGTAAAATATAAATTCTAACAATTATATAACATTACAGAAATAACATGAAATAAAAGTTTTGCATCAATAACATGCTGTCCCACAGAGAATGTTTGCAGACACTTTTCTTCCAGTCAATTATTTCTTTATAACATGACTCAGAGTTATTAATGTGGGAAATGATTTTAATGATAAATTTAAGATTGTCAAGTATGTCTACAAATCTAGTGTAACAACAACTTTAAGGCTCAGAGCCTGATCATGATCCTGCATATTCAGAAATTGGTGAATGGTGTGATGATAATCATCTTGATCTCAAGGTTTTCAGAACAAAGGAAATGATCATTGACTTCAGACACAAAACTGAACACAAACGTAGTGTCATACACGGTGAAGATCTTAAGCTTGTAGAGCCATATAAACACCCTGGAGCTGAGTTTGATCATAAACCTAGGTTTCATTAATGAATTTCCATTAATTATGGATTCCATTGTCAAACAACGTCAAGGGAGAATCTACTTGTTGAGAAAGCTGAGCTCTTTTATTGTTAGTGAGAGGATCTTAAAGCAATAGTCCACCAGAAAATGAACCTTTTTGCCCTCAGCTAACTCATGGTGAAATATAATGTCTGCAGTGTATGCAGACAGGTAACTGACCATCTAATGAACAAGGCATTCCTTGCCAAGTCATAGACAGCCCCATGGGCCTGACAATACAAAGCCTCACCGGCCTGGGGTAATCAATGAGGAATATAGAGCCAGCAGGGAACAGACGGACTGAAGTTGATTCATTTACATAAAAAAATATAAATAAACATATGTATACATATACAATCATTGGCATAATCTTTGTCCCTATTGATACCTGAGAGGGAACCTTTTTCATTCCACAGTTTCCTGCCTCCCATGTATGATGTGCTTGATAAACTTCTGTTTTTTTTTTTTTTTTTTTTACATATTTGTATTTGAACATATTTGAACTTATATTTTGCAATTTATATCTATTCTGGGGGGGGGGGGCAGGGCAATTGTAGTTAATCTAATGGGATATAGCTTTACCTTAACTCTTGTCGTTGAAGTGGAAAAATGCCTTTACATCATATCAACAGTGTATCAGAAAGTATGCTATGAGTGTCAACAAGGTGCATGCAAAGTGTCTCCTTAATTTATTTATTGTATCAATATATGTACTTATTTTCATTTTCGATTTGATGTTAGATCAAATTGCTTTATTCTTATCCAGTGTGTCTTGTATGTTTATTTATTTTGGGGTAATCAAAATGATTTTTGATAACTTGTCATCTGCGGTGTACATAGTATGTGCAAAATGTTTCTACTTTTCAAAATTTTTCTTCTATGAGACAGTCAAACAGCTTAAGAGGAATTGCTTTTGCATGCCAATTCTCGTTGCTAATGTTAATGCTGAGGGCGAGAGCTTTTCCAAAGACAGAAAAGCATAATATTAACATATGTGTACATGCTAATACTGTTACTATGCCATGTTATGTGTTACTGTGTGACATCATTCAACAGCGAAAGTCTTTTAAATTCATCCAAGCTGAGCGAGTGGTTACTTCAAATTTGAAGACAATTTCTCAAGTCATTCCTGAGATATTGCCATTGTTACATTTGACCCTGAACCTTGACCTTTTACCTTAATGACCAAACTCTTTCAGGCTCAACCTGGAGTCCAAGTACAAGTGATCACCTGAAATCCAGTGTATCTGTCAAGTCTTCTTGGGGAAGAGGAAGTGCTTATTATCATTGAACTGAAAAAACACTAAACCTCTCCTCAGCTTTTTGTCCATCCTCTACAGAGCATCTTTCTGCCAGTGTCCTGGTCAGGTTCACCTACAGGAGTGTTAACCTTACATACATGTCTTTGATGTTGAGGGAACAAGCGAGAAGAAAGAAGAAAACAAACAAACCCCAAACAGAAAGGACTTTGTGGCTGACAGACCAGTGTTACCACTGATCTGAATTTGAAGCTGAAACAGCTGTAAAGTTTCATTTGACATTTAGTAGCATAGGGTCTCTACATGAAGAACTGTTAATTGAGTTGTAATTATTGAGTTTAAGTGTTGAAACTGAAGTACTTTGTCGTATAGTGACACTGAACCAGAAGTCAAGTCAGTGGTAGATTCCGTATTAAACCACAGCTACTTCCAGTGGGATTAATTTTGAAGGTTGTAAATACAAAAAATGTATACACATTCAGATACAGATGACTGTGTACTTGCTCATTTCTCTCCTCAGGTCAGTGACCTCAGCTATCAGAGAGTTTCCTGCTTCCATCATGATCCCTCTGGGTCTGACGATGATAGTGATTTTCTAAGGCCTCATTCTGATACTGTTTCTTGTAGGGTTAATGGTAACAGGAGCTAAACTTTTCATGACACCCCTTCTTCAAGTCTCATTCAGCATATGAGATACACTGGGCTGTGGCTTTCTAAGCCTCTTAAACAATATGAGGTTCTTCTGTAAACCCAAGTCCTGAATTAATCTCGTCCAGTGTAGTACAGATAATGTCCTCTTCTTTTCAGTTACTTAGATGATACAGTTGCTACAGCTCTCTCTCCTGATGGAGTCTCTTTGTGGTACCTTCTTCTCACCTCATTGATCTTTCATGGGTTCTTGGTCTTGGCCAAGCATTCTTACTTCATTGTTGATTACAGTGCGTAGAAGTGAATCATGGGTGAATGTCTCTTCTTCACTTTTTTCCAATTCCCCTGCCATCACATCAGGGCTACCCACTCTGTCCACAACAGTGTAGCATGGGGAATTGTCCACCTCTTTTTGTGGATTGCAAATGTTGATGTTGCAGCTCTGAGTAGCTGCCGATACTGGATCACTGTAGATCACATAGCTGCTCAAGTTTCCTTAGTCCATCAAGGTTTCAGCAGGAATGATCATCACTGGGAGAGAATCAGTTCAAATACCTACTCCGTTGACTATTGCTGATCAGGTCAGGATACCACATCAGAAAATATCATGGCACAATTTGGACACTCTGATGCTGTTTCTTCTTCAAGTGTACCACTACTATGATTGTTTCATCTTCCTCCAGGTGGGTGGAAACAACTTCTAGGCCTTGTTGATCTGTTCAATGTTTCACATAAACTTTGCAATAATTTCCTTTGCCACAGCTAACGGTGCCTGGGACTCCTCATTTTTTTCTTCTTCTATGAACATATGACTATCTTGAATTTGGACTCTAGGTCAGGTAACTGTTCCATAGTTAGTACTCGGAGATAATAAATAAAATAAAGTCATCTGAATCTGAATCTGAATAATCTTTAATTTCTATTCCAGTGTTGCAGATAACACCTCTTGATCGATGGACATGAAAAGTGTTTTTGCCTTTTCAACCACATTAACACAGTGACCATTTAAATTAGGCCCAGACAGTTAGTGTGCAGCTTGCTTTGTCCCTACAAATACATCATAAAGAGGAACATGACTGGGTGTCATACATTCTGATCAGGTTGATGTAGAATAGCTCCATGATGCCTAGAGGGAGAGCAAAAATTTCCAGGCTGTATTTCTGACCAGCTCTCCATACAGCCATACAGGAGCAACAGGCTGGTCAGCAAAGCAAATTCTGTATTACTCACTGTGTATAGAGCAGTAAGCTGGGTGGTACAGTGAGTGGTGTTTTTAGTCTTAATCGTTTGCATATTCTTCTTCTAGGTCCAAGTTTTCTTTTCTTCTCAGTTGTTCTGCCACAGCTCCTTTCCTGTATAATCTGGAATTGATAATGTCCAGGGCCAGATGCATTCAGGGTCATATGAGCTTGGTGGCTCCTCTTCCTTCCCCAGGAGGGGTGTCTTCACTTGGTCAGTCTCAGAAAAATCCATTTGCCAGGTTGGAGAAGAATGAGAGTAAAGTCACTATAACCAGAAGTGAGTGCCAGATCATTATGACCTGTACCAATGCCAAACATGTCAGCCCATCAAACAAAACAGGAGACATCTGGAAAATTGGGAAAGGAGCCAAGTACACTACACACACACACACACACACACACACACACAGCCTGTCTTTGGTATAAAAAGATATTTCACATTCCATCACGTTTAAAGATATCTCTAGCAACTTATAACTTCAACATTTCCTTAGTAATTGTGTCCATTTCTTCAACTGCTCTGGGGTTCCACAGATATTGCCTAAGGGGTGTCCACTCCTTTCAATGTTTGGGTATATTTCATCCCCAGCTCTACACAATGATTCTTGAATCAAGTAATATTAGCTTTTTCAGTGATCTCTCTTAACTTTTCTTTTTCCTGCAGTTGAGATATCACTTTCGTTTATCTTTTTTTTTTAATTGTAGCTGCCAATGGTTTATACCCTTCGTCCAGCAGTTTCACTAATTTCACCATAAGCTCCTTCAAGCATTCTTTGACTTTTCTGGCTGAGTCTAGATTCTTGTTATTTCTTTTCATTTCTCTCAGGTCTCTGATACAGATAGGATCTTCTGGTCCTTGTAGCCATACTACACCATTCCAAACTCCATATAGCAGTTTGTTTTCTGTTTTTCCACCTGCAAATTTAATATTCTTGTGCCCTTTTGTTTCAAGGATTCAGTGGGTCATCGATACCTCTGCCCCAGTATCCACTAAGAAGCATGACCCATGAACAATTGTGTAGATTTCATCTTCTTTCCAATAGGCACCTGCTAGAGTGACCCATGCCTTTGAAGGCCTTTATTTCTTCGGCCCCCCTGGGCCTGTGTCTGTGTCTCAGTAAGGACCATCTTCTTTTCAGTTGTTAGATTATCAAACTTTTCTTTAAGTACATACCCTGACTGGCCAGTTAGGAAGATGGGTTTAGGTTGAGATGAGTTTGCTGGTGTTTTCAATGACCCAGACTGCTGTTGTGATTTTGGTGACTGCTGCCAATTTACTGATCTGGATTGTTGAGCTTGATGAACAGTAGCAGGCTTCTCTTTTGTGATTTTGATTAAGCCACTCTTGTTCTTGTTCACCACTCCAGATCTATCTTATAGGAGATTGTTCAATCTGTTCTGGTGTCATTCTGATGAGCATGGTGGGGAATGTCCCCTCTCCCTGTTGCCCCATGTTCTCATGATCTTGACATGGCAGTTTTGAGGCACAATTTCTTTCAGCTTGTGCCACAAATGAACCATTGTATGGCCTTCAGAGAACTTCTCACAAGCCCTTACCTTAAATATTCATAATACCCTCAACACACACACTGTACATGATCTGTACCTGCCCTTTCACTGCAAGGCGATGCTGATGAAGGCCTTAGATCATTCATATGGACTTTTATGTATTTCTTTTTCATTGTCCACATTATTCATTCATGTACAACTCTTTTTTATAATATTGTTTAGGATTGTATGTGCAGGATATGCGTGCTATTTCTGAAGTACTGGGACCTTGAATTTTCACACTGAGTACCAATAATCTATCTATCTATCTATCTATCTGCAAAATGAAAGGTAGGCCACATGTCTCATCTCATCCTCTATCTCTCCAACCCCAACAAAGGGGTTCTGGTTCTGGGTCATGACTGGATGCTAGCAGCAGGCACTCTACTACAATATCTGACCTAGCCCTTTTGGATTTGTTCTCCCAAACTCCATTTTTAAAATAGCACTTTCTGTGCTCAAAGCACTGTGTATGGCACAGTTCACTTTCACAATGGTAACAAAAGCACTGAGGTATTTTCTTTGGTCTCATGACTCTCATCGATCAACTGACAAAATATACACCGTTTTGGTTTAGAACCATATCATAATGCTAATCTAGCTTTATGATCTCGTCTCCAATTCCATTAATATACAACATAATAGCATATCACAAGTATTAATATAGTATTAATGAATAAATATATATTTTATTATTAATATTTTATTATTGCAAGGGAGGGGTTTACATTTGTAATGACCCAAGGGGAACCAATAGTGACTGATCTCTCAACTAATGACGAGTGATTTTTCTTATTCAAAATGAGTGGTTTCATCCAATATTGAGTGAGGAAATTCAAGCCAGTCCTGACATCATTCTCTGGTCAGCCGTGGTTTCACTGCTATTCATATGCGAATCAGAGGTTTCACGAGCTCTCTTGGTTTGATTCTGACAATTCGTGGCACAGACGAATGTGATGTTCGCAGGCTATATATTGCCATAAATGTAAACAAAACCCCACTTTTCATGCAGTGAAAGCTCATTCTCTTTCAATGCATTCAGATTGCTCTGTTGGTACTCTCTCTCCCACTGCACATGGATCAGGTTTCCTGCCCATGCTGATTACTAGCTGAGGTGGCTCTTCTTCATCCTAAGAAATGTATTGCAGGTCATCTCTTTCAATTTGCACAGCAAATTTGTGAATCACTTTCTTCATGCATCAAAGCAATGATGAGTTTCTTTCAACTTATTGAAAGGAGGGCATCATGTGAATAATTGCTGATTCTCTCACTGTGACTTCTACCTCCCAGCTTAACCTTCTTATCTTGTTGCTTTTGCCAGCTGGGTTGATGTCATATAGAGATAGATAGATAGATAGATAGATAGATAGATAGATAGATAGACAGATAGACAGATAGATAGATAGATAGATAGATAGATAGATAGATAGATACTTTATTGATCTCCTGGAGAAATTTGAAATTTGATGAATGCTTTACTGTCATCTTGAGCAGTTATGGCCTCCAAGGGCCCTGGCGAATTTCAGACAGGCATCAGAATCATATATTTCCATTTGCTTCTTCTCTTCCTGTCCCTGGCCAGCCTGAGGACCTTAAGGGTCACACTGTTTCTGCCACTTCTCAGATTAAACTCATGCTGTCATCCATGTCTTCACCTTGGGCAGTGGGTTTCTCCACTGATTCAGATCCTCAGGGTTCCTATCATTCCGCACCTTGAACATGCTGTGAAGTACCAACATTGATTGTTTGCATTCTCATATCAGTATATGTCATCACAGTTCTGAGGGAGTTTTTTGCCCCTTTTCTGGTTGCCAGGTAGGTGTCTGTGCTTCCACGTCATTCTTCTTGATCTCTTGGTCAGCTGTCTCTACTTCTACCTGCTCTCATTACATGTATGAGGGATTTGACGTATTCTTACTTTTGCCCTTTTAATCTCCACTGTTAAATCCCATCTTTGATGGCATGGGTATAGTGGATATTGCCGTCTATATGTGATCAATATCTTAAATTTGTGATATGACAACATCACCTCTTGGATTAGACTCACTAATTGCTTGGTCTTCATATGCAGGCAATTTACTCTCAGGACTCTTCTTCATTTTGATGCTTGTTGCTTTGTCCATGTATGATATTATAATGGACAGTCGTGCCCCCACTTTTCACCACTACTTCTTGGCTTTAGGCAAGGCAAGGCAAGGCAATTTTATTTGTAGAGCCCGTTTTCACAAACAGTTTGTCTCAAAGGGCTTCACATGGCATCATAACAACATCCTCTGCCCTTAGACCCTCACATCGACTGAGGAAAAACTCCATAGAAAACCCTTTTAACAGGGTTAGCTTCCCTGCTCTTGACCTCTTTCATGAGGTCCTTCTTGTAGGGTTTACCTTTTCTGTGGGGCAGGGCTCCTCACAAAAGCTTTGTTGTGGGCTCTCTGTATTTTGTTCGTGATCAACACAATCAGCCCATGGCTCTCTGTCTCCAAAGGGGTTCCCACCAGGGGGTAAATTTATTTTACCACCTTTTGAGAGTAACAGGTTGGTCCCCTCAGGAGTAGCAGTTAGGTCTTTGTCATCTTCCTCTTTTGCAGTTTTACTTGGTTCTTCTTTGCTTCAACTTTCTGCTACTCAGGGTCCTTGGAGTTATACATTCCAGGAATATATTCAAACTTCTTGACTACTTTCATTATGATAGGGCTGGCCATGGTTGGTAGATAAACAACAACAACACACAGATGAGCTGCTTGTTAGCATGTATTTTGTAAATGTTTTGTACATTCTAGAGGTTCTCAGTGAGCACAGATGGACCCAGTGTTTGTTTGCTTGGCCAGAAGGCTTGGCAAAGCATGATGGGTAGTTTGGGATATTTTTCCCCCCTGCATGTAATTCCGAAGCCCTCTCGCCTTTTCTTTCACACACACGTCTTCACACACTCTGCAGCATCCTCAGCAGAATGCAGCTCTGATTAGACATTCTGCTGTCACAAATTATCTCCATTTATTCAAATTATTGTTTATGGCTTTTGTTTGGAGGCCCAACATGCATTTGGAAATCTGAACAAGCTGCCGAGCTGTTATTATATGCTTCAGAAAATGACTTGTATGTGTGTGTATGTGTGTGCCTGTGACGGTTTCCTAGTAAGTCCTTGTCTGAATACAAATGCTTGTGTTTGTGTGTTATGGAATCAGCAGTGGCGGCTGGTAGCTTGTTAACCCACAGCCAGAAAACAAACACTGCGGGCAGAGTGGCTGTAAATCAGCATTGTGCTAATATTTACATCAATGTGTTTGAAGAGTGTGAAAAAGGAAAGTTTGCAGACATTAAGTGGTGAAGATATGGCCTTATTTTCGTAGAGGTTTTCATTGTCATTGCATTTGTGAGCTAAAACGTTCCTCTGACATCTTTGAAATCAGTTGTCAGACTTTTGAGCATTGACACCCGATATCATGGTCCTTATTGGACATGGTAAAATTTAGTTATGGCCATCTAGTTGTGGAATCAAAGTTTGCATTACCATGGACTTCTTGGTTTCGTAGCTCTGATCTTACTTGTGTTTCTATTTATTTCTTCAGTGTGTTTGTAGGTTGTGTTTCTCCTTGTTTTTTAGTCAACTTGTCATTTCCTGTTTTCGGTGACCTGTGTATTAATCTTTTTTTCATCTTTGTCGTTCACCACCCCATTTCCTTGTGTTTCTTACCTAATCAGTTCTTTCCCTGCCGTCTCCCACCTGTTTCTTGTTGTGTGAATAGTTGAGTGTGTATTTAAGTCTGGCTGTCTGAGTCAGTCTTCACCACTTCTCTTTACCTCACTTCTTTGTAACTGCACTGTTTACCCATCAGCTTTTTGCTTCCTGCTTTTTTTATTAAAGGTGCCATCGAGAGGTTGAATGGGGTACTAATTCTTGTTCTGTGATGTGATATATAACCCCACAAAAAATGGTTGGATCAGTAATGACTCAGAACCTTCCTAAAAGGCTCTCTGAAACCGCTATGTTACCATGTTGGGTTTAGACTGCGTCATTTGTCCCTATTGGCGTCATTTCTGACCTTATCTGGCAACCTCATTTAACTACTACTCGGTGATTGGCTGCCCTCACTGTCACTGAAAAGAAAGTACTCCCACTTTCTCGGCTAACTGTCGCCGGTGTTAACTGTGACTGCTACTGTCAATTGACAACATTCCATATCATACAACAATATTCGTAAGATAAGATACCAAGTAGCCATGGCCCATTCGCGGATCCAGCCGTATATGCAGTGGCAGGGTGGCCGTCGGGACAACCGGGAGTTTTCCCGGTGGCCTGGCCCCTTGGTAGCCTGCCTGGCTGGCGAGATTCCTTCCCCCTCAAGCCAGGCCATGCCAGGCCAGCTAGTGACAGACAGTGCAGATAAAACAAAGGTCTCAATTCTATCGAGGCCATTCGTTCAATCTATCTGCTCAGTCAGTTAGTGCTGCTGCTGCAGTCTCCAGTTTGTGTCGCACGAGTGAGCAACACGAGAGAGTTGAGAGAACTGCACTCACTCGGCTCGCTCGCATAATCGCCCCTTCCCGAAATATGTCGAAAGGGCGTGTGTGAAAGGGTTGGCTTCAATGTGTGTGAGTGGGGGGGCATTGATCGAACTGTGACGTAACACTTCAGCCAAAAACGCATTTGTCCATTTTCCCACAGCAATTCAAAAAAGGGGAGATACTTCAAACAGAGGTAATGACACTGCCTCACACTTCACATGTAAACCCCACAACTGGGGGACGTTGAATAAACACCAAAAACACGAACACAATGATTTTCATTCTAGGGGACCTTGAAGTTTATTGTGTTTAATTTCACCTTTTAGTTTGTAGGGTTTTTTGTTTTGAATAAGGTTTGAGTTCTAGACATCCAGCCTCCTCTTTGTTTTCTTCATCCTGGTCACTCTTGCATTTGTGTCCATCTCAACCACCTCAGCCTGGCACCCATTTTTTTTACCAGCTATGTCAGCCAGTTCAATTAAAGTTTCAATTGAGTTCTCTTGCAAATGTGGACCTGTTCCGCAGGGGTGGATTGAGGTCCAGTTGTGTAGAATAATTTGTATTTTACTTTCTCAACTCACTAAATTTCCCCCCAAATCCAGTTAGCATTATGATAACCACACCCTCTAAATAACCACAACTTATGTGACTGTTCGCTTATATGACCTTTCTCGGGGAGGGTAAGTGAGAGAGCATACTTCTATATACAACTCTGGCAAACACTACCATCTTGTCCTCCAATGCCGAAAAGTCCTCCAGCATCTGCAGGACTGTGCTTCCTTTTCCCTGGAGAATTTTGTTTAGCATGTTAAGGTCATCTGTCATATCCACCTTGAAGTGAAGCTTCTCTAGCCAATTTGGATGTTCCAGTTCAGGATAGGCAAGTCCCTTGCTTTCCGGAAAAGTTATCATGTGCAGAACCCATTTCAGAACCTTTCCCCTGGACAGCCACAGGACTTCGTTATACTGCCAGAGATCTGAATATGCCTGCTGACTTCAACAAACAATATATAAAACTGTTGGGGGTTTAATAATTTGCCAGTCAACTATCTGAATGGTAAACAGACGTTTTAAGTATACACCACCTTTCTACCTTAGTGGCACTCAAAAGTGATTTACAGTGTCATCTCATTCACCCATTCACATACACACTGATGGCAGAGGCTGCCACGCAAGGTGCCACCCTACGCATCAGGACCAATTATGGGTTCGGTATCTTGCTCAAGGACACTTCAACATGGTCACCAGGGGTTAGTATTGGCAAGGACCTTGCAATACGATCTGTATCATGATACTTAGGTCACGATAAGATATTATATATAATATTTGCAATATTTTGCCCAGTTAATATCAAAATTAAAAGTAGAGACGAAAAAACCAAGTTGCTGTATATGTTCATCAGATGACATTGATCATTCAAAGGGACAAATTGAGTCAAAACGATTTGCTTCAACACAACCTATTTATTATTTATCATTAGTTTTTTGCAGACTTTCACTGAAAAAAAGAAAATGCAGTGTTACACACTGCCATCATCAAATAAAGTGTCACAAGTTTCTTTTCATTGAAACTACTATGTGGATGTCTCAAAGTCACCATTACAACATACTGAAAGCATTGTAACCACTCTAAGTGAGAACATGAAGGATAAAGTACCCTGAGTTACTGACAATGCACAAAAATAAGTAAAAATGTATGCTATTGTGTCAATCTGAACACTGACCTGAACAGATCATATGAAAATAAAATGCTTGTGCATCCATATTGCATATGTGCTCTATATCAGTGCACATTGATCTGAAAAGTATGAGGAAAATAAAGTAATGTGTATATATATTACACCCCACACATGTGTAACCATTTCCCACTCATCGGAGATATACTGTAGTGAGACGTTATGGTAACATATGACTCGGTGGCCCTGGAATTCCATCCGTCATACGTCAGGGCAACTCTTTGTGCTGTGTTTAGAGATGTTTTAACAGCTGTCTTCACCTCGTCATACATCTTGGGCACAGCTGTTTCTGTAATGTGGATGTGTTGCAGTATCCTGAAACGAGGCTCCAATATACGTAGCATCCACCAGAAGCCAAGACTGTCAACTACACTATACGGGCGCAAATCTTGACAAATAAAACGCACCATGGCCTCAGTGATACGCTGAGCATGAGGTGAGTTAGATGGTAGTAAATTATCCAGCGTATTTTGGTTTGGCTAAATACGCCTCTGCAGCTGTTTCTCTGCTAACACCTTGGCATGATGTCTTGCTATGTGTGCTCGTAAATAGTCGTGTTCCCACAATATTTCATGGCAGTGAGGCAAAGCTTGTGGCGTTGTCTTTATCAAGCTTGCTATTACTCCCTTTAAGTTGGAAGCCAAAGTACTTCCAAACGTTGATTTTGTACTGTGGAGGCATTGTAATTTTGTTGGCCATGTTGTTTGGGATTTGAGTCAGTCCGCGTTGGCCACTGTGACTGCCTCTACTACAAAGTGGCGCAGCGCCGCACAGCAAATTGGCTCTACAGCACCACCTCACGTAATGGAGATGTGGAAGTGGTGCAATTCACAATGCATCTAATACATGAATTTTCCTAAAAAAAAATCAATATTAGGAGCTGAAAAATCGATATATGTCAGGTGGCTGAAAATCGCGATATATCGCCAAATCGATTTTTTTTCACACCCCTAATGGTCACCTGGGGAAGTGAGGATTGAACCAGCAACCCTTCGATTGATCGATGGCAACTCTACCTCCAAGTCATGTTGCCCAAATATCTGAATGACAAGATTAATCACCTTGAGGCATTTGGGGACAGGGGGGGGCGATTTTTGTGCACTAATTGTGCAAAAATTCACCACAGCTTAAGCAACCTCCCTTCATGTTTGGTCTTTTAGCACTGTCATTTCAATGATTTCTGCCTGATCAAAGTTCACATATCTGCACAACAGCATTGTTTATTTTTCCACATTTTTTTTTAAGTCCTAGAACAGATGTTCTGACATTTTAATGTATGATTCTTTCATATGTTCTCCATCTGTAAATGGGTTTCTGCCCCTTACCATCTCCAGAGCAGCCAAGAAACTAGCAATCGCAGCTGAGTTTGGGGACTTGAAAGTATATTTGTGAAGTTCTGTAATTGTTTTTCTCCATCTTTTTAAGCAAATGATTCATGCCTGTTCTTTTAAAATTATTCTTTTTGGTTTGCTGATTTCTAATCATATACTAAGCACAGAGGTATCTGGCAGCATGAAAGTGAATTCACCCAGAATTAAACTCTCTATTTCCCTCAGAGACCTTTACCTTTTTTTGTTTTTTTAGATTTATCCCGGTCAGCTTATGGAAGGTCAGAAACTCAATAACAGCCACTTAAGGTGCCAGGCAGAGGTGGTGGCATTAGATGCTATAGGATGGGAAGCATATTTTAGTTTCTTTTTTTTTCAGTGGCACAGTATAACCTTGACCTCCGACCCCACGTAATAGATGTTTCCTTTTCAAGAAAATAAATAAATACTCCTGTTATTTATTTTCATATTGTTTTTCCAAAGTTACAGGAAGTAGTGATGGGAAACTTTTGCCTGATTGCGAAAGAATCTAGTTCCACTGACCAATGACATTTGCTGGAGTGGATTCAATTGATGGACACAGCACACGCACTCATCATTTTGGGTCTGCTATTTTAGAGCCTGCGGGTTGGAATCCCGGCTCAAGCACGGCATCTTTCTGTGTGGAGTTTACATGTTCTCCCTGTGCCTGCATGGGATGTCTCCGAGTACTCCAGTTTCCTCCCACAGTCCAAAGACATGCAAGAGGGGACTAGGCTAATTGGATACTCTAAATACCATAGGTGTGGCTGTGAGAGCAAATGGTTTTCTGTCTATATGTGTTGGCCCTGCAATGGACTGGTGACCCATCCAGGGTGAACCTTGCCCGAAGGCAGCTGGGATAACACCAACCACCAGCCCCCCATGACCCTTACAGGAAGAGCAGACTTGTTTAAGAGCAGACTTAGATATGCTGCTATATGCTTAGACTGCCAGGGGATCTCCCATGGTGCACTGGGATTCTCTCTTCTCTGGATGGATGGAAATTAAGAAAATAAAGTAAATATTAAAAATAAACAAAAATCCACATAACCTTAAAAAAAACAAAGTGTGCAATGTGCAAATCACTCAAGGGTTGTAACAAAAATAAAATACAGTATACAGGGTTTAAAGTAGTCATAGTAGTAGTATTTAAAAAAAAATGACTATAGGTCTATAGCCTACTTTGAAAAGCTTCTGAAATTGGCATTTAAAAATGCCAACTGACTGTCAGTTCTGAGATAGCTTCTCATCTCTTGTCAGGATTTGCGCTGATTTAGAAAAGACCCACTGTACACTCAAAAAAGAGAAACTGCCTGTTAGTCCAAGTTTTTAAATTCAAACATGTAGTTTCTACTAAAATAAAATATGTGGTAAGATTTACATATTTAATTTGTGTATATTTTACTTAAAACCTTACAACTCTTATATTACTTGATTAAATCACGTTGAGCTAACATGAAGCAGTCAAGGTCAAATGCAGATGTGAGAAAATCTCGGACCCTATCGCGAGACTACAATTTCAGGAGGGAAGAGATAACGGTGTACACGAGGAGAGGAGCACATGAAAGGATTAAGGTAAATTTATAACCTGTACATTTTTCTTAGATGTTTTTATTTATTTATTTTTTGCTATTTACATGCACCCACATTTAAATATTTCATTTATCGAATTATTACTTTGTTAAGAGCCGAATTATGCTAACTATCGGCCCCCACGTGGCTAACGATAAGATGTAAGGGCTCATTTAGCCTAATTAGACAAGTTTGTTACTGCAGTTTATATCAGCTGGTGTTTGTGGTACGGTAATTTTTCCATATTGATGACATTTACGTATTTGTAATGTGCAAAAACGAGAAAGTAAGAAGTTAATTTTTCACTGCTGTAGCTAGCGCCCCATGACCAGTAGTTAACTGTCCCAACAAGCCGCTGATTTTAGCCAATCAGAAGGCTTCGTCTAGGTGCCTTCGTCCCCTTTTGTCCTACATGTCCTCTTATTGAGACCTAAAATGTACAGACCATATGAAGTCGTTTAGCTAAAAGTCTAGTCGTTTCAGCTTCCATTCAGCTTTAATTCTTATATTTAATATCGCGCAGTGTGAGTGAGGCAACTGACTGGCGCACATTAAGTATGGCATAATGTTTTTTCCTCGTCTCCGGCCGTACGGGTGAGTCGCTTTTTTTTTTTTTTTTCAACTCGTGTGGCTGCGTGTGAGTTGCGCTCCGCAGTGGTTCAGCTCCGGGTGTCGTCGTCCGTCTCTTTTATGCAGTCTATGCTCAACAGCCAGTTGAAGCTGCCACATCGACTAGAATAAAACGTTGCTGCACGGGCGGAAACGCGACGCTCGTGCATGACGTGCGACCTGAGGTTTAAAACAAACAAACAAAAGAACAAGTGACTGGACTTATCAAATGGTGTATAAATTATCTTATCAATATAATGTCATATTCACACTGCAATGTTGTAATAGTGAGGCTACATAATTTGAGCTGTTTGTGAATACATTAGAGATTTGACCTGTTTTTTTTTTTTTCTTTTTTTTGAATGTGATTGATTACTTGCTGGTCTAACTTCAATTTGTTGTTCTCTCTGCATTACAGGATTTTGTGACGGTGAATGTGTCCTTTGGTTTCCTGACCAACCCCACTAATCTTGCCTAAATCTGCCACACCAGTGACACCTGTGATGTGCTAAGTAGAAGATTTAATCAGTTTTGACCTACAGATACTCTTAAAAGGTGATTTTTGCTAACATTGTCAGTTTTTTCTGCTTAAAATGTTTGAATTTATTTAGTACTTTGGTCCAACAAATCTCATTCAGCTCAGTTCTTTTTAAACTACAATTTCTGAAGAAATGTGGAGGTGTAAGGAATGTTGTTTGTCTGTATCTAGTAGACCTGAACTACTAAAACATTTCAGATTACAGCACTATCTGAGACAACACTATCTGTGTCCTCATACAAATTGCCCTTGTTCTTTTAAGACATGGAATGCTTTGCGTATTCATTTGAGTAGAATTCATCCGAAACCAAGCCCTCCAGTGATTCAGGAATTGTCCACCTTCAGTTGTCATTTGTGTCCATGTAGCAGCCTTCCTACAGAGAGAGAGTACTTTGTTCATATTGGGACTCATTTAAAGAATAATGAAACTGTTAGATGTATGTTTGAAGGTTGTACTTTTCAAACCAACATGTATGGAACATTCCACTCACATAAGAATAGAAAGCACAACCCACACACACTGAAACATTTCAAGCCAGGTATAGTTGCAAACACCCAAGTTTTACCAGAAGACTCTGAAAGTCCTGGAGAGATTGCAGATAATCAAAATGACCCTGAGGCACCCGGTACATCTACAAGCTGTGATGCAGACATGACTAATAACTTGCTTGATGTATTTGAGCAAAATTTTGCTGCAGCGTTGCTCAAGTTGGAGCATTTTTCCCATGTCCCGGGATCAAAACTTGATGAGTTTCTGGAGGAACTTAACTACTTGTTAAGATCAACGACGTTGCCATTCTCCATTAAGATCCTTGAGGGATTATTTAAAAAACATGGTATAATAACTGATGAATCTTTGATAACAGAAGTAGCGTCTGTGGTCTGTGAGTCTAATCCTTTGCTCAAAGCTATAGGGAAGAGTGGTGCCTTAAGCACATCTTATCTCCGCAACCATTTTTACAAAAACAAATTCAATGTGATACAGCCTATTGAGTATACACTTGATGGCAAAGAAAAGAAGACTTTTCAGTATGTGCCTGTACTGAAGTCACTGCAGCAGATGCTTGAAAGAAAAGATGTTGTGGACAAGGTAGTAGAAAATCACAATGTACAGCAAAGTAAGGTGTCTGTCAAGCAGCATGCTTACAGATCTTCTCAAGATGGTTCACACTTGAAAGAAAATATCTTTCTGTCAGGTGGCGAGTTGAGAATTTTGTTAAAATTATACATAGATGAATTTGAGATTTGTAATCCACTGGGAACATCTCGCAGAAAGCACAAACTTTGTGGCATCTACTGGACTTTAAATAACTTACCTGCATGCTTACATTCCTCACTACCCTCAATTTGTCTGGCCATACTGTGCAAAAGTGATGATTTGAAGAAGTATGGTTATGAACCTATTTTGCATCCTCTTCTTCAAGATGTAAAAACTCTAGAGCAAGATGGACTTCACATTCCACTGCTTGGAAAATGTCTTCAAGGAACAATCCAGTTTGTTGTGGCTGATAACCTGGGAGCTCACAGTTTATCAGGTTTAAATGAGAGCTTCTCCAGTGGTTATATTTGCAGATTTTGCACTGGAACAAAAGCGGACATTCAGACAAATGAAGTGAAGTCGAGTGCATTCAGTCTTAGGAGAAAAGAGCTCCATGCCTTTCATGTAAAAACAGCTACTGAAAATGGTGCAAGTTCTTTTGGAGTGAAAAATCATTGCATTATAACTAAAACTCTCACCCACTTTAGCATTCACACAGGCTATCCTCCAGATGTCATGCATGATGTTTTTGAAGGTGTTGTGCCAGTAGAGCTTGCATATTGCTTGGGTGTCCTTGTAAAAAAGAAAATTTTCAGTTTTGAAACACTGAACAGAGCCATCTTGCATTTCCCTTATAAGTGGGGAGACAAAAGAAACAAGCCACATGCAATCCCACTTACATTTTCTACTCGAAAAACAATCGGTGGGAATGCCCATGAAAACTGGTCCCTTTTAAGACTACTTCCATTTATTATTGGGCATTTGGTTCCTGAAGGCGAACCAGCATGGGAAGTTCTATTGGACTTAAAAGACATAATGGAGCTTGTGGTTGCTCCAACAGATACAGATGAGTCAATAGCCTATCTTGAGGTGAAAATTTCAGGACACAGACAGAAGTTCCAAGAACTCTTCCCAGATGTACAGCTAATCCCAAAACATCATTACATAGAGCACTACCCTCAACTAGTAAGGATGTTCGGTCCTCTTGTTGAGCTCTGGACAATGCGCTTTGAGGCAAAGCACAGTTATTTCAAACAAGTTGTCCGACACATCAACTGCTTCAAAAATGTGCCTCTAACTCTGGCAAAAAAGCATCAGCTCATGATGGGATATCACATGAGATTGACAAGTCTGAACAAATCTGTTCCAAAGGTCACAAGTGTCTCCACACTTCCGGTCGCTGTTTTAAAACAAGAAATAGTTCAGGCAATTGATCAGAACTTCCCTGGAACAACAGAAGTTCACCTTGTTAACAGTGTGACAAGTAATGGGGTGAATTTCAAAAAAGGAATGCTAGTTGTTCATGGCTCCACAAGTGGATTGCCAGACTTTGCTGAGATTCTTCAGATTTACATTGTCAATGACAAACCATGTTTTATTGTGAAGAGAGTTTATGGGTGGTATAGAGAACATTTCAGAGCCTTTGAGCTAACGTCATCTTCAGCCTTTGAAATTCTCTTGATTAGGATTGATGAACTGGTTGATGACTACCCTTTGGCAGATTATTTTGTTGGACCCACCCGAATGGTGGCACTAAAAAGATTCATCAACTTGTAAAATGTGTTAATGTGCTTATATTGACACATATTGAAATTGTTCTAGTTGTAACATGTCTCTATTTTACATATTTAGATTGTTGGAAGATGTCTCAACCAGCAAAGCTCCGAATAATCTTAGGAGAGAAGAACTCACAAAAATTGACTCTACCAGATGGAATTCCAGAATCTGTTGGAGAACTTGCAGATGTTATAAAGAAGCAGTGTGGAATAGAAGGACACTTCAGACTTCAGTACATGGATGCCGATTTTGGCAACGAGTTCACCAACTTGGACTCAATTTCAGATGTCCTGGATAAAGGTACTCTCAGAGTAGTCTTTAATTCAGAATCACCTCACCTCACTGGATCTCCACCACCATCTTATTCAGCGGCTGCAGCCTCCCAGTCTCTAGATGATAGCTCTTCATTTGCATCTGGCAGCTCATCTGACACATATATCTTGTCTTCTCCTAAATCAACCTCCTCAAGGACCTCCAGTTGGCCCCTTGTTTTCAACATTCCTCGGTTTTCTTATGAAGCTGAGCTGCAGCTTGAAAAAGCCAACACTGCATTTAGAGAGAATGGAACCTTGTTGAATCCTGATGTAAAACTTAAATCAGCTATCATGGATGGTTTGATGGAAATGATTGTTAAGTACAAAGTCTACCTATCTGATGCAGAGTTCAGTGAGATTGCAGAAGCTCTTATAACAGCACATCCTTGTTTGAAAGAGCCAGGCTCCACCAGTGGATTCGGTGGTTGGAAGACAAGTTTAAAATATAAACTTGGGAACTACAGATCAAAGCTCAGGCGACTTGGATGTCCAGAAGTGAGTGTGAATTCTCTGCAACAAAAACCTGATGGCCGGCGCAGTCCTGCCTACAGTGTTAAGAAACCTAAAAAGGCTGAAGTGAATTACTGTCCACCACATCCGGCAGGTGAATCAGCCGAGACTTTGGAACAAATAAGAGTGAAGCTTCTGTCTGAGATAACAATCCGAAACAATGAAGACAAAGTAGCTGCCATGATGGACAAAACTTTTTCACTTAGACGCCTTGAGGTAGTTCAAGATGCACCCATGGTAGCAGATTTCAAAGCAAGGTGGCCAGGTCTCTTCAGTGTGAGGGAGGTAAGTAAATAAAATGTGAAGACTTTGTTTCTTACAGTGAACAACCATAATACATTGTTTTTTTTCTCTTGTTCAATTTCAGGTGAACGCAGAATTCAAGAGGATAACCACAGTAGAGCTGCAGTCCAAGTACTTCTCACAACTAGATGCACACTCTGAAAACCTGATGAAGGTTTTCGCCAGAAAAGGAGGGGTCCTCGGCAAAAAGCTGAAGGCGATGATGGTTCCAATGACTCGGGTAAGATAACCTGGCCAGGAAATTGTTAGGTTTTGAAATCTAGGAACAAATTGAAAGTAATGATAATGCAAGTATCATAGGTATTTAAACAAAGACAAAAGATACCATAACTATTATTAATTGAAAATTTCAAGTTTAATGTCATCCAACCATGTTAAATCCATTTAACATGTGTGCTTGCACTTCTTGTCCTTTAAGATAAACAAATAATATTGAACATAGAATAACAACAAAAAACAGATGCACAAGCTGCTAATGTAAATATATATAAAACCTAAAATTCATAGTGGAAGAGATTTAGTTGCCTCAACTAATAATGGGAGCACTACTTTCACAGCTGCCATTACACATCTTTGGCTCCAGCTTGATTTAAATAGAGGATTTACAGGTGTTTTTTTTTTATACACACAGTTGCATTGAGAGTTGACAATGCCAAAAATACCCAACAGGAATTTTATTGTGGACCTTGTAAACTCAAACCTAAAATAGATTGGTAAAAGGGTGCACCCATGACAGGTTATCAGTGTCTTCATAGGCAAAAACAGAAAATGACACACTTGAACTGCTGAATGAATATAGTTTAGAGCATCTTGGTCTAATTATATACTGTAGTTTTACTTAAAGTCGCCTCTTAAAGCTGCATCTAGGTTAGTTTTTTAGAAATGTTCTCTGCTGATTGGTTTTGTTCCAAATGTTTTAGTGTGCATGAACATCGTTTCTAAATTTCTCTTAGGTTGACAGCATTGAAGTTAGACGAGAGTGCATCCTGAGAAGCCTGAGCGTCTACTTAAATGAGGATCCACAAAAGTTTGTCAAAGACTACAAGGTAAGTTCAACAGGCATCAAACGTAACATAAATGAAAGAGCAATTATACAATATAAAAGATTTGGGAATCAGTCATAGAGGTTTTATTGTACAAATGTAAATGGGAGGAATGTTTTTTTTTAATTAAAAATCTGACAGCAGAGCTCTAGCTCTCTGCTTGAGAAAGAGTTCTGCTGCCCCTCCAGTAAACAATGTAATGGGTGTAAAGGATTGTCCATGATGGAGACAAAATTGGTCAGAGACCTCCTGTCTTACAGTCACAAGGATATGTCCAATGACCATACAGCCATATGAATCAGTTTATTGATCCTGCTGGCATCCCTGGAGTTGATGCTGCTCCCCCAGCACACCACAGCATACATGATGACACCAGTCTGATCTGCTCAGGGCTCCAGACCAACTTTTAGCATTGGTTACACTGATGCGTCTAACTTTTTTAGTTTTGTGGCATGTCAGATCTCCTTGTTTTCTACAAAATTAAATAGAAGATTCCTCTAAGGCTGGTGATTCCATCAATTTATTTTGTAATCTACAAGTCACATTATGTATTTTTTAGGGTCAATGATAGGCTTGGCACAAGAGTGATCTCTAATATATTTTAATGAGTTTAACCTTTTTAATTGTTCTCTTACAGACTAATAATGACTGCATTGAGAGAGAACTGGCAGAAACAGTGTTCGGGATCTATGTCATCCGACAGGAGGGGGCAGATCCTGATGACCGCCCTGAGGATATAGGAGTCATTTTGGAGGGGGTGGAGGTACTGAGTGGTTTGAGAAGTGTCCCGTTCGCAATGGCAATGTTTCTGGGACTTGTGTACGCTCTGAACATTAGTTACCCTCCTGAGCTAAAATACACATTCGAGGCTGTGCAGAAAATTATCATGGAAATGGAAGGAAACAGATTGTCAGCCAAAGTACAAAATCTAAAAACACTGCTGGCACGTTAATCACTAAAAAAAGGGCATTTTAGTGGCTGCCCAACCCTCTGTTCTTGATGTTTAAGTTTCATGTTCTACTTATGAGCGAAAATCAAGTCTGACTTTCTGAGAAGTAGTCTTATTTATTTTGAACTTTTTTAGTTTTGTAACATGCCAGCCAAAAGCTTTTAGCTTTTAGTGTGCTGTATAGATTTAAGCGTTAGCCTCAATACCTCATCAGCAATGTAAAATACTAAGTACCGTAGTTAATATGCTTCTAGACATATCTTTTGTCCCTTTTCTGTAGACAGTTTGTAAGGATGTGTTGCATATCTACCACAAAGTCAGACTTAAAATGATTTAATAATTTATTTTAAGAATGTCAACCTTGTTTATGGTTATGTTTTTTTTTTTTTACCTTTGTCAGACCTCTTTTTTTTTTTAGGCGTAAGCAAAAAAAAAAAGTGTTTACACTTAGGAAACTGAGAATGTCTAATGTTTTTATAATGCACTTACTCAGTTTTTGTAAGCCAGAGTAAACATTTTGCAAAAATAAATTGTTAAAATAATTTGGTTAAAACATTCTAAAAACTGTGTGTACTTCTATTTTTGGCACCACACATTGTTTTGATATTTTTATTTTGTAGAATGAACTTGAAGAAATCATGGAAATCATTTCTACCAAAAGAATTAATTTATTTTCAACATTAAGCATTTTAGTTGTTTAAACCAAATATCCTTGGTTTGGGTCAACCAAATATATCTGTGTTAATCAAACTTATTCTTGATGGTTTAGTTTGATCCTATTTAGATAGGTCTCTTTATCTAAATTCCAATGAGTTGAGATTACACAATACCCTTTGGTTAATCTTACCTATGGAAATTAAGTTGAATTAACCTTAAGTATTAGTTTAAATCAAACTGATGTAAAATTAGTTAGGTAGTCACAATTTAACTAAGTTGAACAAACTCAAATAAATTAAGTTGACCCAAATAAAGTATATTGGATTGGAACAACAAATTGTTTTATGTTGATGATTGTGTGGAAATGATTTCCATGATTTTTTTAAGTTCATTTAACAAATTATTTCTTTCAGTGTAAGGGCACTGAAGCTGTATCAATGCAGAGCCTCCACTTCATCACAAAGCACAGGTTTTGATATACAAGTGCTCACACCCTCTACCACTCAAAGGGATCAGCTGTGTGGGGGCATAATTGTTCTGACAAATAACCCTCGACCTCAATCAAGGCCTCAGTTTGGGGGCTCTGCATGTTAGGCTTAGCTTTTTCATCCTCTCCTCAAAGTCATTCCAATCCATAAGCACCGGCTCACTTGCAGTGCTTGCAGAAGTGCTGCTTGCAGAAGCTCTGCCAGCATCCATCTCCTCTCAGGCTGTTGATTGAGTTACTGCTTTGTGGTTCTTCTTTCCACTCTCCCATCGCCTGTTCTGCATTCCAGGCATTTACAAAAGCATGCTTTTTGAGGCTTGGGTCCAAAAAAATAGCACCAGTATGTGGACCTTTCAAGGTTTGAAAGTTTTTATTCTCCAGTTCAGCTGCAAGAGTGTTGATCTGACTCCACAATTATGCACTGTTTTTTTTATACTGTTCTCTCTCTTTGGGCAATAAATCTCTGGAGCCCTCATGCAATCACAATCGCTTTCAAGCCTGTCGCAAACCTGTGAGTAAATAAAAAAGTAATCAGTGGTAATTGGTCAGCCATAATTAGTGAGCTTTGTTTATTGTAATGTAATTGCAGCTTTCTACAAAACATATTACTTAAAGGTTCTTTCAACAATAACACCTTCTATTGAAGATTTTCTCTCAGTATGTACCACAAACATGTAGGCCTGGAAAAATTGTGCATGCATACCTCTTAGCTCATCTTTCTTGTGATCTCTTCAAGGGCTGAAGGACATATCAGGCCTCCTTCACTGTTTAGCATTAATATTGGCAGCTGCATGTTTACTAGTGCCAGTATTGAGACCAGGGGCTCTTAAATCAGTAACACATGTAAAATCTTAAGTTCCATCATGTTACAACATCCTGTTTTAGTCGAAACTGGGCCTGATCCATCTACTGCTGTCTCACACAGCTTTGCTGTGGTTACTGGGCTGTTGCGTACATACTCTGAGATGGCTTTGACTTTCTGTATTGCTGACTGTATGTTAGGCTCTTCTAGTGAATGCCTGACCAACAAATTTAGGCTGTGTGCAAAACAACTTTCCATTTGTTCCATTTCAGCAATGACTTTACAGCTTTCATGATGTTTATAGCATTGTTTGTGACACAGGCTGCAACTGTATCCTGGACACCTTTGTCACTTGGTCCACTTTGTAGGAAAGTTGTTGAGTTGTGTGCTACTCAGACATAATAAAGCTATTGTAATGAAGCCTATGACGGTGGAGAGGACTGCTCAATGGGACATGTGTCTGTGCGCGGGCAAAAGCACAGACACATGAGTAGACAGGACTCAGGGGGAAGTTAATGTCATTCTTTATTTTATTGTTGCAAATTTAACGAATGCGACCCAACAGATTAACAGACTTGTCTTCACTGTCAGATGATGTTCTGCCTGTGTGGGTAGCTGACAGAAAACCACACACACACACACACACACACACACACACACACACACACACACACACACACACACACACACACATCATATGTAACCCATTAATGTTTCTCTGTATTGGGTCTGCTGTGTCGTATTTAAAGGACAATCTCCAGAAAAGGGTTAAAGCCGCATCCTGTCTCTTGGTTTTAATGGCCATCCAAGAGTGAGTGCTGCCCAAACCTTATACAATGAGAACACCCTATTCAAAGACTATTCAGTAATTTGCTTTTTTAGTGCAAAGCCTTCAATATAGTGGTGTGTCACCAACACATAGTTCACTGAGGCTCTGGAGATAAAACAGTCAGTGGTGAGGCACACTGCTGGAGCATCCTTGATTTTTTTTTTCTTGAGGTCTGCTTCTGACCCTTTTGTAAAGATATTGCAGCATCTGATTTGAAAGTGTGTCTAGTGTATGATGGATCCAGTGCATGGGTGTATCTCCTGAAGCGCTCATCTTTCACCTTTCTTTTTGTTGTTAAGGTTGGATGGGCCTTCTCTCAAAGGCCCCCATTGTTGTTTGCCTTGGCCGCATTCTCACAACATGGGATGCTGTGGCTACAGTAGCTGTTGTAGTCGTATCTGCCTCCCCTGAGCTGGCTGGTTCTGCAGATGTTGCTTCTGTCTCTGATGTTGTTGTTGGTCCTGCTGCTGCTTCTTCTTCTCCTTGAATACCTTCCACCAGTGGAGTAGGGTGCTTGGTCCTTCAGTGCCTCCTCATATACAGCATGCTACTCCATGGCTGGAAATCAATTTTTTTGTTTGCAGTATTTGTGTTTGGCTTGTGATGGTTTTTCTGAACTGAAGTGCATCCAAACATTACTCTTCTTTCTGGTGCTCATTTTCATCAAATAGGCTGAAATCTTTATCTCTTGTTGACATTACTTACATCACTTCTCTCTAAGACATTGTGCAAGTCAATATTGTGGATGGGGAGGGGGAATGGGGACTATCTCCTTATTCAGTGGGTTTGTTACCGGGGAAAGGGCTGGGGACCCAGTGAAAAATTAATTACCATGGCAAGGCACGGTTGTTTAATGAGTTAGGTCGGGCCACAGAGTGGGTATTACATCAAATGGTTGTGTAGATGTTTTGCCAACAATATTCAGAAGATTCAAAAGACTATAGCTGCACTGGCTACAATGCTGTTTCTACTTCTAATATCGCAAATCGAGCATTAGCATTAGTTCTGTCAGGCCGTGGTAGTCAAGCGCTATTGGCTTCCCGTCCATCAATCAAACTGATCAATCAGCTGATCACAGCTGCTCAGCATCAGCTGATCAGATCCCTTGCTTCTGATTGGCCCCTCTCAACTTAAATGTCACCCGGCATCAACTCCCGCTCTGCTAGCTTCTGGCTGCTGCTCTGCCTGCTGTCATCGCTGCTATCTGCTGCTACCTACTGCAATCTGCTGCTGCTGCTGCTGCTATCTACTGCAGCCTGCTGCTGCTATCTGCTGCTGCTATTTGCTGTACAGTTGCTCCTGCTCGCAACTTGGAACCCTCCACCTCCCCAGCTCCACCTTGTCGTGTATACATGGCATTGATCGTTTCATGTCATGTTGCTGCTCTGTTCACGGGGGTATGTTTGCTCTTCCAGTCTTAAACTGGGAGAACCTTCCCTCACGCTGCTGGTCCCCTGTTTCATGGTGCTCATGAAAAATTCGCAGGGGACTCCTCTGAACAGAGCCATACCGCCAATTTTTACTATAATAAACAAATCAAGCTCGTTATCATCTCTTGTGTATCTTGACGTGAATGGACCTGACAGAAATAATAATAACAATAACAACAACAACAATAATAATTATAATGAAAATAGGAGGTCAGCACGATGGTGCACTGTCACCTCACAGCAAGAAGGTTCTGGGTTCGAGCCCCGGCTCGAGCACATCTTTCTGTATGGATGTTCTCCCTGTGCGTGCATGGGTACTCTGGCTTCCTTCCACAGTTCTAAGACATGCAAGAGGGAACTGACAGTAGGTGTGAGTGCGAATGGTTGTCTGTCTATATGTGTTGTCCCTGCAGTGGACTCAGGACCTATCCAGGGTGTATCTGCATCTCACCCAAAGGCTGCTGGGATAGGCCCTAGCCCCCCCCCCCCCCCCCCCCCACAAACCCTTACAGGATAAGTGGTAGAATGGATGGATGGATGATAATAGACCAAATCAGAATCAGAAGTCTGTATTTTCACTGTATACCATAGACTATACAACAAAATTACTCACTCTGAATGGTAGGGTCATTCACTCATACAAAACATTAAAAAAAAAGATTTTGTTGAAAGGATAAGGTGGCATGGTCATCTAGTAATTTTGATGAATAATTAAAGAATTAGTTAATGTACACAAAAGCTTTAAAGTCATCATCATCATCATCGTCATAATCGTCATCATCATAATAGTGTAGTCTAGGCCTGATATGATGGATTAATAACATTAATAGCCAACTAATATCAGCGTTGATTAAATGTAGGCAATAGTCCAATATTTGTTAATAATATCATGATATTAAAATTTAAGGGGGGCAAGATAACGATGATTCCACAGTGATGTTGGGCTATTTTTTATTTTCATATGGTCTTAAATTATATAAATTACATTTTCAGCTCCACTGACACTGCAGATCAACATGCTGCTCCAGAGTGTTGGGTTGCCAACCTCCAGATAAAGTTAGGCCATGGTGTGACCAAAAAAAAAAAAAAAAATCATGAAAACAAAGCCTTTCAATTTTCAAATTTTCAGTTTTCTTTACTAAAGGCAAAACTTTGATGATGCTTAGACTAAGATGCTCATCGTCCATTGTAAAGAAATAAATTCCATAAATAAATTAGCCATCATAACTCTTTGCATGTGCTGTTAACTATTAAACATATTCCACCACCATTAGTCGCTGCAGCCAAACATGGACACAAATTTGGACAAATGTCAACTTTTGGTAATATCATAATTGAGAATGTGCCAAAATCTATTGCTTTAGCATAAATAATTTCTGAATGAAATGATATTCATCACAAGAAAGTCTTTTTGATCGTATTAATCTAGCTTACAGGTCGGTCATCTCAAACATACAGTCTTGACTTCACAATTTTTCCAGACATATGAGGTTGATAGGGGAGGGGATTTATTTCCTGAATGAATGTGGAGAACAATTTAGTTGTTCAGCCAGTTTTATTATGTCAGCCTACCTTAAATATTGTTTCTGATGAACAAATGTAGAAACTGATTTTAAATCACACAGAAAATCCACATCATTGTTTTAACACAACTCATCAATACTAATGATCACAACATAAAAGGTTTACCTTAAGCAAGATATTCAATGTTTATCTTGCAACCAGGCATTTACCTAAGTTGCCAAAAGTCCATTGAATAGCCTTTTAGTTATAGTATTTTAGACCCCCCCAATAAACCCATAAGAGGGATTTAAAAAAATGACATGATATAATTAGAGGAATGTCACTGTCACTGACTTAAAAATAGGAATGAAAAAAATCAACTGACCTCAGAAACACAGTGGAAAAACCTTCAATATCAATAACAACACAGAGGAGCACACACATACACATACACAGACACACACACTCACACACACACACATACACACACACTGCGGTGACAGAGAGGTAGGACGTTGGGAGCCAGTGATGTCAGGCTGTTAGCAAAGAGGCGTGTGAACACCTGAGTCCTTAGATGAATGGTGGCTGCACAGATGGCAGCATCATGATGCACATCTGGGCTCCGGCGAGGACAAATGTGTTTACATTAATTTCCAGACCAGTTGGTTGCACATTGCCCAGAAGAGGAGAGTTATTTTTGGCTTTTTTGTATTTTCATTCAGAAATGACACATAAAACAGCTCTCAATTTGGGGATTTTGGCCTTTCTTGTTTTTTTTTTAACATGGATTCTTTGACCCTAATGATAAAAAGATCCAAAATACATCTTAAAAATTTTCTTTCTCTCTGCAGATGTTTGTATAATCCAGATGAAACTGATCTAAAATAAATTAATAAAGTGTTCATAATTTTGCAGCTAAGTACCTCATAAAGCATCCAATTAGTGATGCGCAACCACCCAACCCAAAGTATCTCAATTGTCAGGAACCAGTTTTATCACCAGAAACCCACCTGAAAATTTTCAGACATCTCGATGTGAACATAGTTTTGTCACCAGAACCAAGGCTGTAAATGTCCCAACATATCGTTTCTAGCTCACAATTAGGTATGAATGAAATACAAATAATATTACTTTTTTAAGTAGGAACTAGGAACAGTGAATAAGTACACCCTGCAGGACAGACTCTGGCAGATCCTCTCTATGGTTCTGATCCTACTGCTGTGTGCTCTTTGTCCCTCCCCATAGCTAAGATGAGGCTAAATATAATTTTATTGTTTTTAAAGCAAAACAAAAACTCTTCAATCAAGGCATGAACTCTGTCCCTCTCCCTTTTGTGCACTAGGAGCAGACATGAGGTGTGTCTAAATGTGCCATGTCAGAGTTTTCTTTTGTGATCCATGTTTTGCTCATCACATTGATCATCTAAAAATATGGCAAATTAGCAGCCTTTGCTAAGAGGTCCCTTTTCTGGATGAATAAAATTTTGGAATAAAGCTTTATGACATTAAATCTTTTGGGAGATTTATCCCATGGCTCAACCTCACTTGAAGTTCAGCATGACTGAAACCAATTAGACAAACAAGATGGCTCTCACCTAGTTGTCAGGACCCAACATCCAAAAACTAATCAGGTCAGAAATGCTTCTGACAAAATAAAATTTGCATTTGATTTGTCCAATAATCTCACTTTTCATTGCAGTCAACAGTCCCTCCCTCTACTGTTGACTTCGGACCATCCTACCTGACAGCACAGCTTCCACCAAGTCTCCCTCCTGGATCTGGGAGGTGGAGCGCAACAGCTGCAGTAAGTTGTCTGAGCTCTGGTCATGACGGAAGAGCAGGATCTTCTCATACATCCCGTAGAATCCACACTCTGGTAACTGATGAAGACAGAGACACACTGCATCAAGAGGATGCCACAGACAGGAAGTCAGGAAATGTTTACACATCAAAGAATTACAACCAAATAGCAAACACATGAAACTGTGTGTTTGTAATAATAATAATAATAATAATAATAATAATGGTCATACATTTTATTTAAGGTGCCTTTCAGGGCACTCAAGGTCAACTCACAAGCAATGGTAAAAAGGATACAACATTATAAATGCAATGATGCATGAATCTGCAATGTAATGTAGAAATAAAATCAGAACTATGAAATGGTAGGTAACAAATTAAAGTGAGTAGGCAAGTTGCAAAAGGTGGATTTTTGAATGGGATTTGAAGATGGATAATGAGTTAATGTTTCTGATGTCAGGGGAAGGGAGTTCCAGAGGTGGGGGGCAGAGTGGTTGAAGGGTCTGGATCCCATGGTGGACAGACAGGCAGAGGGCACAGTGAAGCCCATGGAGGAGGCTGACCTGAGTGTCTGGGAAGGAGTGTTGATGTGGGGTTATGTTTGTAAATCTTCCAATTTTTTTTTTTTTCATTTGATGTCAATTGTCATCTACAACAAAAAAATCTGGGGTTTTCAAATATTGGAGGGACAAAAGCATACATTTGACAATGTCTTTTGAACAATTTATGATAAGGGGTTCTCAAATTTTCATGATATATTTTTAGGATTCATTGATTGATGATCGAAATAATCTTCAGATTAGTTGATGATTGAAATATTTTTTTGTTACAGCCCTAGTTCATTCTTTTCTCTCTGTCTCAAGAACAACTCATAAATATCAAAAATAATTGCCCTTTCCCCTGTTGTTTTAGCGAACTAATGTTTGGAACTGATGCACTTGTAAAGGCCAACCTTATTGGACAAATATTAAGTGCTCTGCCATGCTGCAAGTCATGAGAGAGAGTCTCATGTAGCACACAAAAGCTGTGTCTCACTTTGACAAGTGATACAAATTATCCCTCACTTTTTGTTCATGACACTTCCTGTCTCTGTCTTGGTCAACATGTTTGAGGGCGTGATCATCTAGTTTTAGTAAACTTTAATAAGGTCATGTTTTGTTTGGCATTTGTCAGTAGATTACACAAAAACTAGGAGGGTATTTTCATCGGACTTGGTGTAGGGGTGTCAGACTGGGGAAGGACAAATTTATTAAATATTGGGGCAGAGCAGTCTAATCACCAACTGGTAGCAATAGGGAATTTCATGTTTGAACAGATTCATGTCATATTTGGTCAGAAACACCTGAAGATCTTGGTGATGGATTGCTGTGAAGAATGTGAGTTTTGTGAGTGGCTAGGTGGCCAATTTTGATATTTCAATCATAAAGCAGGAAACAGTTGTAACTGGAGTCCTGACCTAAAGACCTTTACAAGCTGAATTTAAGTCACAGTCATAGCGCCATCTAGTGATGGCAGGAAGTAAGCCCGGTTGAACAAACATTTGTTCTTCATCCAGATCACATTGTGTTTTCTTCAGTGGTGATCAGCAACACTGAGTGTATGTTCTCTGGTGCCACCTCTCATACTAGGCACAGGAAGTGAAATTACTCTATCGTGTGGCATTTGTCTGCTCCCTCATGCAAAATAACTTATCAGGTTTCACCTTCCTCTTGCTTTATGGAATAGACACACTACAAAGGGACCACTCATCGCTGCTTGCAGCTCTATTCAGGACTTGTATTGGTGGAGGTGGGCACTCACTTAAGTGTTTTTTTTAATTTTACACAGGGTTTGGCTGAGGTTGCAGTGGTGGCGCTGCAGTTGCAATTATTGCTGAATGAACTGTCAAGGGTTTTCATGTATGCTATGGGGGGGTGAGGAGGGTGGGGGTAGGGGGTGTTGATTTCAACAACAGTTGGAAGGGTAAAAAGATGAGGAGATGATGACAGAAAGATGGAGCTATGCTTCACTCATCAGACCTTCACCTCTCTTGCTCTCTCTTATTCTCTGTCTCTTTTCCTCTTCACTCATCCCTCTCAACATCCTTGACAATAGTCTTCATAGCTACGCGCATGTGATTTTGTCACCATAGCAGCTGAGTCTTGTTGTCATGGCAGCGAGAACTCAAGGCCAATTGCGCTCTATCCCTCTTTTACCTCCCTTTGGATCAGTTTATTAGTCTATACTAGATGTACTGTGTCAAACTGAATCCCTGCAAGGCATTATGGGTACTGGAGTCTCGCTGAGCAGAAGCTCAGTGGATCTGAAAAACATCTTCTGTATTAAACAGGTTGATGTATCATTTTGAGAGCCTCAGTGGTGACATCACTCCCTGTCTCCATCACATCCTGTGACTTAGTAAAATACAGCATTTCATAGTTGACTGCAGAAACCTCAGAGGTACATGTATAGTACTGGGCATTAAAAGAAAACTGTTGATCATTTCCTGAACTTAAAAATCATCAAACATGGCACACTGTCAGGAGAGAGGGGCATCATCATCACAAGGACAGATTATGCTCTATGATGTGTGTCTTCTCATGTTCATTTCTTTACCCATGGGTTACAGTCAGCATTACATTTTCAGAAAGATGAAGATCACAGTCATCACCTTGTCAACCAAGAGAGGAATGTTATGACAATACTGATATACATTACTTTTACCAATCTATTGTCATGAGATTCAAAGGAACACGCCAACTTTCAGAAACTTCTCTCACTGTCTATTGTTCCTCGAACAAGGCAAGAAGGCTCTCTAAAATATCTAATTTAATCTCATTTCATGACTTATGTATATAGCTAGTTCATAGCTGGATGCATATTATAATTCTTCCTAAACTGTACATACCTCATCATTCTACATTGACAATTAAATCTGCATTTTACTGCTAGTTGAGCGTCTGGTTAGATCCTACTGTAACATGCAACATGGCTCAGGGGTCAGGCGGCATGGCTCAGGGGTAGAGTGGCTGTCGAGCAACCGAAGGGTCGCTGGTTCGATCCTTAACCCTGCTGACCATGTCAAAGTGTCCTTGAGCAAGATACAGGACTCATAATTGCTCCTTGATGCCTTGCATGGCAGCCTTCACCAATGTGTGTGTGAATGGGTGAATGAGATGACACTGTAAAGCGCTTTGAGTGCCACTAAAGTAGAAAAGTGCTATATAAAACTGAGTCCATTTACCATGCATTTCATTGTCTCAGTGCTTGTTCTCTGTACAATGACAATCAAATTGAATCTAATCTAAGGTATTTTCTAACTCAAATTATTTAAATTGACAGTCTTTGGTATTTTTAATCATTAGTAAATGATTTTTAACACGAGTTGCACATGTACACCTGCTACAAAAATGTACAGTACATGTGATGGGGAATCAAGTTTATATTAATAAATTTATAATAGTTTTGTGCTCTGCCTCTGTCCTTTTAATAGGTTGATGAGTGTGTTCCAGTGGTAAAGAGATGTCTTGACCAACTACTTCAGAGCAATCTGAAGTAGTTCTTGAATGCCTGTTAGCCTTTGTTCCTTAGTTATTTAATTATTTACTAAATATTGGTAGTAAAAAGTTATTCCATGAGAGGTCTCCCTCTTCACTGGCGTAATGGTTCATAACAGTACATTGCATTAAGCAGTTGTTGGTTTCATTGATTTGCGATTCACATGCAATAATATTCATCAGAATCCAAGATGTGAAGTCTTTCTTTTTTTTTTTTGATAGAGGCCCATGGGCCCCTGATTAAGAATCACCCAGGCTGGGACTCTATTACACACTACATTCCCCAGCCTGAATGACTGCCCCAGCCCTGCCATAAGGTATGCAAACAGGCAAATAAATTACTTAAGTTTGTAACGTTATTAATTGGTGGTGACATGCATGAGTACGTCGCTCAGAATGCAAATCTCCAAATGAGTTTAAAACATGTTTATTTAAAATGGCAAGACATTATAATTTTATAATCAGAGTCATAGTCTCAACTACTTTCCTAACAAAATTACTAAGTAATGATTGGATGGCGCATCCTAAAAGCCTCATTAACTTTGGCGAACAAAACCAATAGACAACCTATAGAAGAGCGAATTCCATTGCTTCTCATGGCTTGACTTTGTAAGAGAAGATCAGGAGGAAAAAGAAATTACATTTGTTGGGTGAAGAATCAATTTCACTCTAGATTTTCACAAAAGCCCTTGAAAGAACAAGCCAAGCTGATGACCATCAGGCTGGATTGCAACCTCATACCTTTTTTTAATTTCTCTGAAATACAAAGGTAGCCTACAAGCTAGAATATACTTGCTTTGGAGTGAGTAATAGCCTCAGCCTTTGTGCTTTCCAAAAAACTTACAGCAGCCTAATTCTTGCTATGACATGACCTCCCTCCTCAATATGTTTTAATCAGAAATATGTCATTATAATTAAATCAAATTCTCTCAGAATGTTTCATTTAGTCTGGAAATCTTGTTTTTACTGAAGCTGTTTGATTGGGTAATTCTTTATGTGATTTCTGATTCAATGTCAGATGTCCTGACCATTATGCGGTTACAATATGCCTAGAGCATGTCTCACCAATCACTGGCTGCCTTGACTTCAGTAAAAATGTGGCACTTTAATTTACATGTGTGTTTTATTTCAGTTCCATCAGCTAGACACTAATTTTCAGCAGAGGATTGGGGACACATGAGGGTCTCTGAGGTTCTTCCATTTTTAAAAAAATCAAAAAATGATTTCCTATCATCTTTTTAACAGATGTTGTCCATAAATTTTCTGATAATTACATGGTAATTTTTGCAAACTTATTGCTAATTTTCAGGTGACAGAAATCTGAATAGACTCAATACATGAAAACAGGAGATGAAAGAGATCTTTCTCTCTCTTTCACACACAAACTCAAATAAACATACACATACACACACACACAACAAAAAAACACGTTTTCCTCTCTTTCTGTGTGTGTGTGTGTGTGTGTGTGTGTGTGTGTGTGTGCGAGTGAGTCTGTGTCATAATGGCCATAATCGCAGGAGGACACTTCACAGCCGCAATCATCATCAGTTGCCAAGCAACAGGAAGAACCTGCTACACACAGAAACACAGTTTTATTATTACTGCTAGGTGTGTGTGTGTGTGTATGGGGGGGGGGGGGGGGAGGAGGGACGTTGAATGGCAGTGTCATTAAAACAAATTCATCACTTCATCCACTCTCGTGTCTCCTGGAAATGAAGCCAGAATATTGTGTTTTCCACGATGAAACAACTGTCTTGAGCTGTAAAAGGCAGCACGAAGTACCACTAGCATGAACAAAACATCATATCCTGACTCCATTCCAGACTAATACACAGGAATCTTATATTTTTCTACATGTCAGAGGAAATATTGCATTTTTATTTACTTAAACCCTTCCTTTTATAATCTGACTTCCTGCTCTGGGGTTCAGGTTTCTATTTGACTGCAGGCCATACACTGTATATTGGTTACGAATTGAATTATCTGGAAAAAAAAAAAGGATCCAACTTATCAGGCTGCATCTAACAATTATTTTTATCATATAGTAATCTGCTGATTTTTTCAACTTTTGAAAAATTAAAGAAAATGTGAAAAATAACAAGTCTATGTGGAGTTTGCATGTTCTCCCTGTGCCTGCGTGCGTTCTCTCCGGATACTATGGCTTCTTCCCACAGTCTAAAGATATCAAGAGGGGACGAGGCTAATTGAATACTCTAAATTGACCGTAGGTATGACTGTGAATGCGAATGGTTGTTTGTCTATATGTGTTGGCCCTGCGATGGACTGGTAAACCATCTAGGCTCCAGCCCCTCGTGACCCTTAACAGGATAAGCGGAAGAAAATGCATGCATGTATAAATAAAGAGATAATCAGCAGTTACTTTTTTATCAGCCTGGAGTTGCAAATGCCCCCACAGTTGCTTAGTGATTTGAATCAGACGCAAAATCAAACAAATTATTCCTTCATGGGTGTTTTCTACCATAATCTCAAATCCCATGTGACAATCCCTCATTTATTTAACAAATATATGACAAGACATGAGCCTATACTAACATAATTCCCAAGCAAATCTCAAGATTCATCAATATGGACATGAGCCGAGGCTAGGTCTGAGATCATGTGTGCACATTTTCAACTCAGCTTTACATAGCGTGCAGCACACTACACCTGGTGGAGTCATGACACCATTCTGTCAGTCACCTAAAAACAAAATGCCAAATATTCATTTAAAAAAATTTAACAAATGAATATATAGCTTATCACAGGGACACAGGTTCATTCATAAAGTATGAGAATATTAAACTTCACACACACCCTTACCCAAACATAACCAGAACCTCAGAAATTTGGATTTGCTGCATAAGGACTATCATTGGTCCCAATGAGGACTTGGGGTGCTGATAATGTTAGTTTTTATAGCTCCAGAACATGTCCAATATGTAACAAAAGCCACGTAAACATAAACCACAAACACATACTCAGACACCTGTTTTTACACACACACACACACACACACACACACACACACACACACACACACACACACACACAGTTATCTCTTTTAATCAGTTCATGTGTCGCTATTTGAAGTGTTAAGTGTTGCATGTTGTGAGTGAAGTCACACACCTAAAACAGGTGTCAAGGTGACCTGCTGTATATTTCTAATAAACACTTTAATCACAACCTGTATGTGTGTGTTTGTGTGCGTGTGTTTGTGCATGTGTCGATCCTTAGCGACCTCAGTAGCAGAATGAGGCGTGTGACGTTCAGGTGTAAAGGAAAATGAGGTGATTTTCACCTGAAATGAGATGATTAGTGAAGCTGAACCCAGATAATGGACGTGTGTGTGTGTATGTGTTTCATAAGAGGCATATTATATACTTTCATACCAAAGTTTTGCGTGGCTTGATTCCATTCAAAGTAAAACTGACATATAGGAAAAAATAAGACAATGAAAATACATACAAATGTAGACTTTAATGGCACAAATTACAAGTTGCAAAGGACAACATTTTTACCTCCCTTCTCACTCTTGCTGCACCTAACTATATAGGGTCAGAGTTGGAACAGCAGTAATTAGACTAACAATTCATGCTGTATATTTCATTGCCATACATTCTATGATCGACCTGTCAAGGGGTGTACTATCCCAGCTGCCTCTCCCCTGAAGGCAGCTGGGATAGGCTCCAGCCCCCCCCCCCCCCCCCCCAACAGGATAAGTGGTAGAAAATGGATGGATGGACATTTTTTGTGATGTTAGCACGAACTAGCACACCAGCACTGTCAGGCTCCTCTCCCTTGAAACTGTCTCCTGGTTTCAGTCTGGGATGCAGACACCCTTTCTACATTTAAGAGTAGACTTAAGACATTTGGGCTGGCTGAGGCTAGCCCTTAGATATCCTGCTATTGGCTTAGAATGCTGGAGATCTCCCATGATGCACTAGGCTTCTATCTCCTCCCCTCTGTCTTCCCTGTCCTCCTGTATTCATATGCATATACTATTTTCACCTCTTCCCCTGAGCCTTTGTTTTTCCCCTTTCCAGATCCCTGACTGCTGCTGCTGCTGGAGGAGGCCACAGACCTTAAAAGGGTCAAGCTGCCACCCTTAGTATCAGTATATTATGAGTACTACTTGTATTCATATCAGTATTCTCAATACTGTACAAGCATCAACATCAGCGTTGTGTTTGTATTGTATTTGCTAGCACATAATTGCTCATATTATGCTGAAATTGACTGCTTGAGTAACCTGTAAATGTTATTATCGGTAGCTTAGTTGTTATTGTTTGCTGTGTGTCCTTCATCCCCATCTCTCTCTCCGCTTATCTTTCTCTCTCCAGCCTGTTCACATTCCTGTCCATCATTCTCTCTCCCTTTCTCTCTCTTGATCTCTGTCCCTCTCTTTTCTTCTCTCTATATGTCTTTTTCATTATTTGTCTTTATCTTTGCCCCACTTTTCTGCTCTTTCCCCCCTCCCTAAAACAGATGGCATTTCCATCAAGTCTGGGTTTGCTTGTCATTCCTATCTGTTAAAAGGAAGGTTTTTATTCGTGAGTCTCAGATAACCCGTCTGGCAGAAAAGTTGTAACCTCTGCATGGCTTTTAGCCCTTTTTTGTTCTTTCAGTGTAGACCATCATAGAAAAGCTCAACTAATACTGACCTTCATCTTGCTTCTTTGTTGGTTAAACAGTATTTGAGATGGATAACGGAATGAACTCTTATGTCTCAGCCATATCTCCTCCTACCTGGTGAGTCCTGTGCTGTCCAGTCACTGACAACACAATTATAACATGTGATATCAACAAGTTAAATGCCATTGTCTCAGAGATCCTTAAAGGTTTGTCAGCCAACTCACTGGAATGTAAAATATTTTGAAGCAGCTAACAAAAATTTTATAACATTTTAAATATTTGCTTTCTGAAAGTTGTTGTCTCGTGCACCTTTGACATACTGTAATGAAAAAATATTCAAAGATTTATAGTTCCTACCCCAAAACAAAACATTCAAACACAAACGATGCATTTTTCCTCCAACACAAATTGCGACGCTTTATAGCCATCATACAGTAAAATTGTACAGAAGAATGAGGTGTAAAAACCGCACACCATAGGTCCATTTACTTACATAAAACCCACATGAGAAATTGTTCAGAAATCTTCTGCAATGTCATGTTGTGCTCGCATAGACAGCTTGCAAGCTTTGCACTGGCCAGGTCCCTCACCAACAGCAGCCTGACTTCAGCAAATCATTTCTCATTGACATTATAGATTTGGTGGTTGGTTCATAATCGTCACCTGTCCAGTGCTACATTCCTAGACTAGGGGTGTAAAACTGTCCTGTGTGAGCAGGTCAAAGAGGTTACTTTTTTTGTCATCAAGTGATAGTGAGTGTTACTATAGAAAGCATCATTGCCTGTGGCGCTTTGCATGATCCATACATGTCACTGATTGGATTTTCCTCTGTCCCTCTCTCATTAACACACAATGTTTGCGCAGCTATCCTTGTTAGGCCATTCCACTGACATACATTCATGTTGAACAGTCTTACCCGAGTCCTAATCCCTTCTCCTAGAGTTAACTAATTGATGCCTAACCCTACATTGTTTTGTGCTACAATAAGATGGTCTGTGTTGCCCTTGAGGACAAGGGGCCCTGATTAGGTTATTGTTTGTGTCACAAAAGGTCTCCAGCAGGTAACAAAAAACAAATACATACATTCACATATCAAAAATGTTTAAAAATAATACTTAGAGGGTGGACTGGATTACACACACACACACACACACACACACACATATATATATATATATAGTAAATATGGAACGCCTAGTGTGTGCAGAGTACCATCACTCCAACTTTGTATCTGATAGGTGGAGATATCATGTGACAATGGTCCCAGGTGAAACTTCCGGTTTAAAAACAGTTATAGTTAAGAGACTGAATTATTAAATCGGAATGACTTGTATTTTTGTTGTCATGGTAACGTTAACGCCATGTTAAGTGATGTAGAACAAAATACCTTAATTGTACGGAGTAAATGAGATGCAAAATTAAGTTTAAAGTGGGAATACTTAAGTCAAGTACATTAAGACAGCAGTATTTGCGTGAAAGTACTTGGAGCATGTCAACTTTCCGGGAGTTGTTACCTTCTGGTCGACGATGGAGCACGCCATCTCCCGGAGCTGGCTAAGGCTCAGCTCCGCGGCGTCCAGCAGCACCGGCTCCCGGCTCAGTCCGATCTGAATGTGAAAGGAGACTATACCGCCACCTCCTCCTCCTCCCCCGCTACCGGTAGTGTTTGTCCCCCCTGAGAACGGGAGCGGGCTGGGCGCACGGATAACCGGAGTCGCACTCATAGGAGCCTTTTCCCCGGTGGCCTCCAGCACTGCCGGCAAACACAGACAGGAACCACGATGGATGGTGACCACGGAGGAACCGATGAGGGATTAACGGCGAGTCCAGGTGGAGTAGCAACCGCTTTAGGATTCACACCGGGGCGCTCGGACACACGGAACTCCCCAAATAGCCAGAAGAGCGCAAACACGACAGTTAACCCAATTAAAACTATAAAACTAAATGTTACAACAGAGAAGCGACTAGAACACAGAGGGAAGTAGAGGAAACACAGTGACTACATGACTAAAGTGGGGAACCGCGTGGAGATTGGTGATGAAGGTGAGAGAGACACGGACGTCAACTGTGGCTAGAGAGAAAGGAGAGGGAGGGGGCGGTGGCGAGGGGAGGAAGCAAAGGAAACGAAAGTGAAGAGGAGACAAGAGAGCAAAGGATACAGAGGAGATGAATTAAGAGTAGCGGAAACAACAGAGGAGAGGATTTGACGGAAGAAACGATATAAACCATGCAGAGAAGGGGAGGAGAAGGAGACAGGAGATGATACGAAAGGACATTAGACAGAAGAAGGGTAGTGGAAAGGAAACGGCAAGAAAGGGGAGAGGGCATAAGAGAGGTAACAGTGGAGGAGAGGAAACGAACGAAGCAACAGGAGACAGGAAACGAGAGGAAATGAGAGAGATGAAGACACAAAAAAGGAAAGGAAACAAGGAGAGGAGACAACAGGGGGAGAAACAGGAGATGAAACTTTATAAGAGAGGAGATCATACGAGGAAGAGGAAGCTGGAGATGAGGAAATTAGATGGGGAACTTCCAGGACAGAACTGGGTGGTGACTGGTGCAGCAGCTTGATAAGTGCAGTCCTGGTGTTGTTGAGATGGTTTCTTCTTCTGACTCCATCACTCATAAAAACCTCACAAAAATTAAAAGTTGCATTTGTGTCTGTCACAATCATCTGATGAACACACAAGTCATATTAAGGATGACTTGAATTTCTCAAGTATTAATGACATCTTATGTTGAGTTCATCACGACATGATGTCAGTGGTCAACGTGAAATTGACGCTGATATTACTGCTCATCTTGATGCTAAACTTCGATCACAACCTGAATTAAAAATACATCTTAATATCTAACAACCCTGATTGCTGTTGGGTGTCTTCTTTACTTTTTTAAATTTATTATCAGAATCAACTTCATGGCAGGTAAAGTTTACACTCTGTTTGGAAGTGAGAAAAGCTGTACAGTATACAAATAGTGATGTACTGATGCTGCACTTGTGAGAAATAGTCTTGTGTCGTACATGAGTAATCATGTTGAGGTTTGCTGTTGCCTTGAATGTCTGTGTAGTTTTCTTTACGATGCTTTCAGAAACGTGAGCTACTGGAAGCAAGAACAGTTAATTGGCAAGCTGTGACAGGACAGAGTGCACTGTTGATGACCAACCACTTCTCTTAAGGTCTGCACATTTTAAGTATCATCGAGATCAGTGGTTCCCAACCTTTTCTCATCTCATTTGCTTGTCACATGTCTAATAGTTGAAGGGAAAAAAAACAAAATAATGAAAATAATATTTTAAAATTTTAATATCCTTTTAAATGTAACTGATTTTTAACATTTAAAATGTTATTCTGGGGCTGCACGGTGGTGCAGTGGTTAGCACTGTGGCCTCACAGCAAGAAGGTTCCGGGTTCGAGTCCCGGCTCGGGCACGGGATCTTTCTGTGTGGAGTTTGCATGTTCTCCCCGTGTCTGCGTGGGTTCTCTCCGGGTACTCCGGCTTCCTCCCACAGTCCAAAAACATGCAATTGGGGACTAGGCTGATTGAATACTCTAAATTGACTGTAGGTATGAATGTGAGTGTGAATGGTTGTTCGTCTCTCTATGTCGGCCCTGCGATGGACTGGCGACCTGTCCAGGGTGTACCCCGCCTCTCGCCTGTTGACGCTGGGATAGGCTCCAGCCCCCCTGCGACCTTTAATGTGTAGGAATAAGCGGAAGATGACGATGGATGGATGGATGTTATTCTGTATATTTTTATTTTTATATAATTACATTTCTACCCCCCCAACAAAAATCACACATTTCATACATTTCAATTCCATTTTCGATTCTGCTTAACGATCCATTTCTTTATTGATTCTCTTATCGATTCTCATTTGGTTGGTTAGTTACCTGCAATATTATGAGCAGAGGACTTGCTAATGTTGCCGCTGCTCCTAGGTTGAGATTCACTCCGGAGCAGATTGAAAATGCGACATTCATTCAACGTTATCACATGCTGTGTGTGTAAATGTTTCTGCATATTGATAGTATTTCTTCCCTTTGATGAAATATCCACTTTGCAAGTATTGCAAGTTGCCCTGTTGTCATCCTTTCTCATGAAATGTAATAACATTTTTGAGTGTTTGTGCCGCTTGGGCAGCATGATTCCTGCTGGCTGCACTGGTGAATGATGTCGCTATGCACTTGCATGGCAATGTCATTTGCGCCAACTGGAATCGATAAGGGAATTGTTTGCAAAATTGGCTAATGATTCCAAGGAATTGAAGCACTCGGAACTTCTTGTTGTTCAATTCCCATCTCTAGGATTCAATGATCTGGATGAGACAATTAATCATTAAATGTCAAAACAAATTGAGCATTACTGTCAGTCACAAACTGGAAATAATCTGCATTTTGAGAATACAACAATGTGATTTCAAGATTATACGAATGATTAAATCAGCAGAACTGCTTCATCAGCTCATTGGCCTTAGTGCAGAGAGAATCAGATTAAAGGATGTGTGTTAAGCACATAAGAATCCCATCGGAAATGTTGGAAACATCTTCCCTCTTCACCACATGAAAACCTCTCAGTTCTGCAGTGACCAGACGGATGCTTGTTTCCCACTGTGACTCACACGGTTTGTTGTCAGTGTTGTAATAGTTCTTATTTATAGAGCGGAGTTTCAGATGATGAGTCACAGCAGATGAAGCTTTGACAGAAAACTTTTATTTGCCAGAAGCAAACATGGAGAAAGAGAAAGTCCTCATTGTGAGGGAAGTGTTCTTGGCATGCAAACCTCTGGTGAACATCCAGTTTCAGATGGCCCTCACAAAGAAAATTCCCAGATAGACAGATAAATATGTGTCCAAAAATGCTAATTTTATGAGGTGTTCGTGACAATGTGGGCATAGAACTATGTGAATGAATTCTAAAGGAGAGAGGGTAGGTCAGTAGCATTAACGCAACAACAGAAAAGGTGAAAGTCTCCTAAACTTAATTCAGTCAGGTATACGGTCATCATAGACTAAACCGTTCGTGCAACATATTGATATAGTTTGGCTGACAACGCCACTCTAAATGCTCCTCAGGTTAGCCAAGCAGCATGCTTCACCAAACCAGGAAATACAGAGAAAAATCCCCTTCAGCACAAAGCAGAACATAAGCTCTGCCCCAAATCACATACTTCTGTATGAAACACGAGTGCACAAGTTTGCAAAGTGCATTAGCAATGAGATGTATGTACTTCAGGCATACTCAAATTTGTCCACAAACTGAATAGAACAAATACAACTATCTAACCTATAGTTAGGTGACTATAGATGACTTCATGGAGAGTCAAATTCCTCTCAACATTTGCAATGGGCCCAGGGATTAGTAGCAACCTGGCTTTTGCATTAAGTCAAGTCAAGTCAATTTTATTTGTATAGCGCCAAATCATAACTAAAGTTATCTCATGACACTTTGCAAGTAGAGTTGGTCTAGTACCACACTCCTTCACTGAATTTACACCCAACAATTCTCCATAAGCAACCACATCCTGCAACACCGGCGACTAAAACCTTCGTCTTAACTGGCAGGATTGGGAGCAGACCCAGGCTCAATGGGGAAGGCCTTCTGTTTTGACCGCTTGGGGGGAAAGAGAGCAAGAGAGCAGGGCAGAGACAAAGACAGATAATGGAGGGAAACAGATATACAGAAGGAAAAAGAGGGACAGAGATAAAGAGGGACAGAAATGGAAAGAGACTGATGGACAGACAGGGACGTGAGCAGGTGGTGCTACAGGTGGCAGCTTGAGCCCCTTCAGGTCTGTAGCCTCCTCCAGCAGCACCCGGAATCTGGGATGTCAGGAGCCTGAAGGCTCCGGAGAAGAAGATGAGTTAGTAACACATATGAGTAGGATTTATGTACAACACATAGAGGAGGATAGAGAGGAAAGAGAGGAGGAGAGAGAAGCTCAGTGCACCATGGGAGATCCCCTGGCAGTCTAAGCCTATAGCAGCATATCTAAGGGCTAGCTTAAGCAGCCCTAACTATAAGCTTTACCAAAACGGAAGATCTTAAGTCTGCTCTTAAACATAGAGAGGGTGTCTGCAGCCCGGACCAAAACTGGGAGGCGGTTCCACAGGAGGGGAGCCTGATAGCTGAAGGCTCTGGCTCCCATTCTACTCTTAGAAACTGAAAGAACCACAAGTAACCCTGCACCAATATGTATATATGCTTTTGTCAGGGAGTTACTGTCAGTCATTTTTGTTAGGTCTGTAATGACTTTGTACTGTTAGCATGGCACTAACTAGCTAATGTGTGCCGAGCTACATTGGAACATTTTGTTCAGGCATTAAAGTTGTGGTATATGTTTGGTGTATCTGTGACATATTCCGATTCGCAGGCATAAAAACCATTACCACTTCTGGTAAGTGCAAAAGTATTGGAGTAGATATATTGGTTGCACCCCCCCCACCAAAGAAAAAAGAAATGGCCAAAAACTTATCCATCCATCCATCCATCCATTTTCTACTGCTTATCCTGTTAAGGGTCGCAGGGTGGCTGGAGCCTATCCCAGCAGCCTTCAGGCATGAGGCGGGGTTCACCCTGGATGGGTTGCCAATCCATCGCAGGGCCAACACATAGAGACAGACAAACATTTACACTCACAGCCACGCCTACAGTCAATTTAGAGTTTCCAATTAGCCTAGTCTCCACTTGCATGTCTTTGGACTGTGGGAGGAAGCCGGAGTACCCAAAGAGAGCTCACATAGCCACAGGGAGAACACAGAAAGATCTGAGATCTGGGCTCGAATGCGGAACCTTCTTGCTGTGAGGCGACAGTGCTAACCACTGCACCACCATCCCGCCCCCAAAAAGTTATTTTGATCTTGATTTTTTTTAACCACTGATTTTGATGGTAAATTAGGCATTTCATTTATCTTGAATATTATGACTCTTTATTCATGGCAGGATTGTCATAAATTTCATTTCATGTTTGTGGGATGAACTATAAAATAAAGTAGGATTTAATTCCAGCATGTTGAAAATGTGCAGAACAGTGTTTGGGTATGCAAGTGGGTGTTAGCGTATTTTTTTTTTTTTTTGTTTTGTCTACTTGTTTGTTTTTGGATTGTGGGAAAAGGACTTCACTGCTGCTGGTGTTAGTCAAATGGTTCTAGATACTGTCTTGTCCAAGATATAAAATCAATTTTTGAGCTTGTCATTGCAAACTTCACTGGTTGTGAATCTTCTTTGTTTTCTCAAGACCACTGGCAACTTATGTGTTGAAGCTTTCTCTGTCTCACAGGCTGAATTTTTTGCTTTGAAAAGACCTGAATCATATGCAGATCATCAGTGCATCTCAGCCCCTGGAGACATGACAGGTTAGACAATCATTTCATAGAACCTGTTGCCATGGAGATGCAGGTAATAATACCAGTGTGTGTGTGTGTGTGTGTGTGTGTGTGTGTGTGTGTGTGTGTGTGTGTGTGCGTGTGTCAGCTGGGTAGCAGTGTGGAGTGGAAATGATTATCATCCTTTCAGGGCTGCACTTTCTTCAAACCTTTCTCTGTTACTTTCTTTCCTCCAGCAGCATCATTGGATCATATTAGTCAGGTGGTGAGAGGAGCAGCCAATCAGATGACCTCTCCAACAGGCTGTTACTTGGGGTCTGTTTAAAGGACTGCTGCTTTTTTGCCTCCCTGTCTATGTAGACCAGTGTCTCATATGGCATCACTTTTAAGTAAAGGAATAGCCTAAAAGCATTGGTTTCAGTTGAGCTTTTAGGAAGAAATTCATGGAGTAGAGGATGTAACTAATTACAGCACACAAAGTGTTTTTGAGATGTGTATAATTTTCCACAGAAGGCCTTTAGTGCAGGCAGGTGATGAGAAAAATGCTCAAATGCAAAAATCCATTGTCTTCCGCTTATTCCTGTTAAGGGTCGCGGGGGGGCTGGAGCCTATCCGAGCGGCTATGGGCGAGAGGCGGGGTTCACCCTGAACAGGTCACCTGTCCATCGCAGGGCCAACACATACAGACAAACAACCATACACACTCACACCTACAGTCAATTTAGAGTATCAATCAGCCTCATCCCCTCTTGATGTCTTTGGAAGCTGGAGTACCTGGAGAGAACCCAGAAAGATCCTGTGCCCGGACTCAAACCAGAACCTTCTCACTGTGAGGCGACAGTGCTGACCACTGCACCACCATGCAGCCTAAGAGAAAATATATTCCTGACTATATTATAGCAGTAGAAAATGATCTTAGTCTGAGAATTTCATCTGCACATTTTCCCAGTGTTTTCTGATAAAAACTGCAACTCCTCTCTAAAAAATATGTGTAAATCTTGAAGTCTTTGAAGATTTGAACATACTGAATAATAGATTTTTTATCTGGCATTTCACATCACTTCTCTCCTACAACGTGACATCTGTCTGCCTCGCTGCAGTGAGCATGTTCAGACTGCAACACCTCAAAACACACACACACACACACACACACACACACACACCACATATAACACTCAGCTTCTAAGTTATTCACACACAATGGTAGCAAACTGAACACACGCACACATACACACACAGCACACTTGACAGATTTGACACCCGCCAACCGTTGCCATGTCTCCACAGCCCCTCCTCCCTTCATGGGTGCTATTCCCGGGTGCTGTGGGGTGTGGGAGATGCAACAAAGTGCTAAAAAGCTGCCATCTTGTCTTAGTAAACTTGGTGTTGCTGTTTTATGTTGTTGTGCAAATGTTTTGAGGGGAAGTTTGCAGATGCCAGTGTACAGCGAGGTACAACAGTAGTCAGAGGTCTGCTATAGGAAGCTGAGTTGTATCTGTCTGCTGGTTACAGTTCAAGCTGCCCACCTTTTACAGTTGTTTCTAATTACTTTCATATCCTCTGTAATTGTAGCTAATTTTTGCAAAACATGGAGGGAAGTTACCTCAGGATCCTTCATTTCTTTTGACTTCCCCTTTCCGTCCAGGACCTACGAGCTTCTGGCTCTGTCACCAAACAGACAGTCGGAACTTAAATGCCTCAAAAACCATGGTAGACTCTACCCATTTCGTAGGTTTTTTTTTTTGCATTATAACCCTGACATATTTGATTTGACTTTTACAAATTCTCCTTTACTTAGTTTGTGAGAGAGAATAAGCGGAATGTGTTATGACTGATCCATTTGAAATGATCAATGTTGGGGAGGGTGAGTGGAGTAATGGATTAGCTAACATGTTTGAATAGTTAACATGTTTCTAATACTACCTGACGTAGGGCAAATAGTAGGGATGAGCCTGACACTGGATGAAATGAGTATCTGGTGAGATACAGCAGTCATGACAAAGCAAATGAGTCATTGTCTGTTCTTGGATGTTTTTTGTGGAGGGAAAGTCCTCATTGCCTCCCTGTGTCCCACAATGTCCCTGATAGGCAGCTGGCCTGTCTCACACACACACACACACACATACACAAACACATGCGCACACACACACACACACACACACACACACACACACACACACACACACACACAAAGTCCCTCCCCCCACATAAATGCACACACAGCTGAGAATAGCCATTTGCTGCTGCTGCTTCCGTAATCAGTAATCACAAAGAAGATTCGTTTCCTCCTCCATGAGTGCAGACACAACTTTGTTGTGTACACAATCCACTTCTTTCTTTGCTGTGTCCACACTGTTTGGGATTTATTCCTCCATCAACCTGCTTCTATTTGGAAAGTAACAGATAAGCAGACTGCTATAGGTCAACAGACCAAGTGCTTATATACGACTTTGCTTTATTTCTACATTGGATATAGGGTTGCAGATTCATAAAAAGTAGACCTGGTGCTTTTATTGAAAATAAAACAGTAAGCACTCCATCATCCCTAGGTCTACATTCACACTGTGAGTTCATTGAGACATTAAAAAAATCCCTAGCCATTATCTCACTTGCAAATAATTGAAACTTCCCCCTTTCATTAAAAGGCACTCTCTCTCTCTCTCTCTCTCTCTCTCTCTCTCTCTCTCTCTCTCTCTCGCTGTGTCTCATTTAATTAGGGGTCTCTATTGAAATTGCCAAGGTCATTATTATTATTATTATTATTATTATTGTATTTTTTTACATAAAAATGCAACAAAATTCTGTAAAAAGACTGCTGAAGGAATAATAATAATTAAAGCTGCAAGCAGCGTTGTTAGGGCCTGAGCCCCTGCGCGGCCTACGGCCGCGTCCTTGACACCGGCCGGAATCCAACGGTGTAATCGGCAAATCCCTAGGCCTTGTAGTTTAGGAGATACGAGCATCAGTGCGCTGCACAGTGTGAGTGCAGAGCTGAGAGCCGGCCCTTTAAGAGCCCCTCCCTTCTCTGCTCGCTCTCTGCCATCTCTGTCAGAGCTGAGAGCAGAGCTGAGAGCAGAGCTGCCAGCTGGCCCTTTAAGAACCCCTCCCCCGCTGCACTGTGTCTGATCTGTGCTGGAGTGGAGAGAGTGGAGGATTCAGAGAAATGTAGTGTGTAAAAGGTGAATAACTCGGCATACGTTGGTCAAAAGTCACACAAAATACCATATTTTTGTAGGGATTTTTGTGAGGAATACAGTGGTGTGTTTTTAAAAGCTGTGGAATGTATGGTGTAGATGTGAGAAGCATTTGTTTGAGAGTATGTACCCTGAGAGGACACGCTCTCCCCATAGACTTCCATTGTAAGGCGAAAAGTGTCTCCCCCACTTTGACGGCTCATAAAATCCAAACCGAGCGCGTAGTATATTAACCTTGAACAACTTTTAATCAGCACAGTTGGGAGAGTAATGTGTGAAAGTTTGGAAGCCCTGGCATTTACGGTTTAGGAGGAGATAGATTTTGTTCGGGGTGCAAAATTGTCCAAAATTAGACATTCGTGTCCAAATTGTGGACATCCTGTTACAGTTAGGTCAAGGGTGTGAGTGTATGATTTATCCGTCTTGATGAGACGAGTTCAATGGTGTTGGTCCCATGTCTCTAGGACATTCCTACAGTCTGTGGCGTGGTTTTTTGTGTATGTAGGTGGCGCTATTGAGTAGAGCGCCTCTTTTTTTTTTAATTATCTAATTTTTCGCCGCACCCGATGTGCTTACCAAATTTGGTGAGTTTTCAAGCATGTTTAGGGGGTCAAATTAACTTTTGAAGTGGCGAGTGTGACTTCGAAACATAATAGGGTCTTCGCCAGGGACTGGCTCAGGCCCTAATAACTGTGCCTGCACTTCAGCAGTGACACTTATGTGAGAGATGCTGCCAAACACTATTTCCTTATACACCTGTGTATGACAACAAAGCTTTTTCTTATATGTAAATTTACATACACAGAAAAAGAAAGAAATAATGATTCAAATGTATGTAATTTTGGTGGTGTGAATCTGGTAATAATGGTTAAAAACTTGTTTTATTGTGTTGTTTTTCTGTAGAATTTCATAAATCTGACAAGTCCTTGAAATTGATTAAATTAAAAATTCCATCTTCTCCATGTTTGTGGGAATAAAATGATCAAAAATGAGGCTGTGAATTATAATTATTATATTGTTTTTGAATGTCTTGTCATACAGCTATTTTGGTGAAAGTAACGCAAAAGTATTGTAATCAGTAACTTATTACTGTACTCAGAAAATTATACTGTCGATGAATTCATTACTATTAAATGAAAGTAAAAAATTTTTTTTTAAAAAGGTCACCCAAATAAGAAATGGACAAACATTTGCAGAAGAAGAAACCAGCTGCACCTGGGTGCTGCTTTTGCCGGACACTGATCACATTCAATGTAAAATAACTGGATCAGTTTTGTGTTTTTATGCCCAAAAATTAATTTCAGAAAAAAGAATTATCTAACCTCATCTCAGTAGAGACTATCTAAATTGACTGGGTTACCGTATCTACCTAATAGAAAAATTGAAGCTGAATGTTATACACATTCTTTCCCTCACCTGATATTTTTAAAGTATATTGAATGTGTAACAAAAGGCCTCCTCTGGAGAAACAGTGTGTTTCACACAACATGTGTTCCACTACAACACTTTGGAATAAATTACCAAACAGTCTATTTAATCATCTCTGAGGTTGTCACCTTCCTTTGCTGCTGGTCGCAGCATCACATCCCCATACCTCTACTGTAAAAGGTGAAGAGATTCATGATTTAACTTGTTGTCTACAAGCTTTTCTGGAAGACCAGCTCCACACTGACCTACTAGGATTTCTTTAAGCATGAAATGGTTTTAATAGATGAGACAGCCCAGTGCTAGTTCATTATCATGCTAACCTGAGTACATATCTGCAAGACAACATTACACTTATTTGATTGGTGATCAGATCATTAATCAGCGATTGATTGGACCTACCACAACTGTTTTTTCCAAAGACAATTGGCTCGCCTATTAAAATTTAATGGGAATTTAGGAATGTGAATGCCTGTTTGGGAGTTTTTGGCTGTGCTAGAGATAAAAAATTCTAGCTATGCTACACACGAGTAAAAGGTTGCTAAAAAAATAAGACAAGGAAGCCTTGCTGGATCAAGGAACAGAGTGCAGATTTGACTATTTTCCAGGATGTCTCTCATTTGGATGCTCATTAGGATTCATAACATCTTCTTTCAATATTGTAGTGTCAGATTAGGCTCCAATACGTAATTGTACAGTTGTCACGTGACATTTGTTTTTCCAGGCTATCATGTCGAGATGCTTCAGTGGGAATCCAATATTTTAAGTTTCAGCACTCTTTACCCTTACAAATTTTAACTTAAGATAAAATCACATGAGATATGCTTCACCTTTTGCAGCGCGGCCTCCTCCTTCCCGCGCATCAACATATGGCAAAGGAAATGAAACATGAAAGCTGTCAGCTTCTGCACCGTTGCTCGGATGCAGGCACTGACACTCCTCAATATTTAAATACGACTCACCAGGGAAACGTATAACGTGTAGGAGCAGGTGTCATTGTTGTCATGGTATTCAAACAGTCGGCAAAGTCAGAATTCCCCCCAAAAAACTGGGAGAAACTTGATGGCCAATCATACTTATAATCCTCTCATAAATCCTCTCATATAGTACACTGCTGCCTCAAACTGTAGTGACATCCCTCATATGACATTGGTACCAATGAGCTGACCCAAATGACACTTTAGAGTGCGAAACATTTCAGTTTTTCTGGTACCATCTGCAACTTAGTGTACCTTGGGAGCAAGGATAGATCGTGAAGTTGATGAACAACTCAACTTGTAGTCTAATTTGATTGCCCATTTTAGGCTGCACGGCGGTGCAGTGGTTAGAACTGTCGCCTCACAGCAAGAAGGTTCCGGGTTCGAGTCCTGGCTCGGGCACGGGATCTTTCTGTGAGGAGTTTGCATGTTCTCCCTGTGCCTGTGTGGGTTCTCTACATCTACTCTGTCTTTCTCCCACAGTCCAAAGTCATGCAAGAGGGGACTAGGTTTATTGAATACCCTATATTGACCGTAGGCATGGCTGTGAGTGTGAATGGTTGTCTGTCTATATGTGTTGGCCCTGCGATGGACTGGTGACCTGTCCAGGGCGAACCCCTCCTCTCGCCCGAAGGCTGCTGGGATAGGCTCCAGTCCCCTCGCAACCCTCAACAGGATAAGCAATAGAAAATGGATGGATGGAAAATAGCTACGCTGTACTTGAATATCACTTTGCACACTCATGGCATTCTCTTAATGAGCTTCATGAAATGGTTTTCCAACAGCATTGACGGAGTTCCCAGAGATGCTGAACACTTGTTGGCCCTTTTGCTTTAATTCTGCAGTCCATCTCATCCCAAACCATTTTGACTGGGTTTTGGTTAGGTGACTGGAGGCCAGGTCTTCTGGCGCAGCAGTCCATCACTCTCCTTCTTGGTCAAATAGCCCTTACACAGCCTGGAGGTGTGTTTGGGGTCATTGTCCTGTTGAAAAATAAATGATTGTCCAAATAAATGCAAACAGGGGTAGTAAGCACCATCATCCCCAGGTCCACATTCACATTGTGAGTTCATTGAGACATTAAATAAAACCCTAGCCGGAGTACCTGAAGAGAACCCACACACTCATAGGGAGAACATGCAACTCCCCACAGAAAGACTCCGTGCTCAAGCCAGGCTCGAATCTGAAGCCTTCTTGGAGTGCAATGCTAACCAGCACACCACCGTGCTGCCCCAAAAATATTTGTGTTCAACTGATAGTTTTCTTCATTATCTTATAAAACACACTGATATACAGTATTTTTGCATTTCTGTCCTATTTCTCTCATTAAAAATGTCATTTGTAAAGTTAAAAACCAGTGAGATGTCAGTGTGTCAATATGAACCTAATGGTCCTTTTGTCAAAACTGCAGCACATTACGCCCAAAGCTTTACCAAGTGTAAAATGTGCAGATCCTGTATGATAAATATTTCCCTCTGCAAGCGTAAATCAGTCGATGATCCTGCTGTGTGTGTCAGCAACTGCCATCCGCCCTGCTGCGATGCATTTATCAATTTGCAAACACTGATACATATTTCATATAACATCAAAACAAAAGCCCGAGGCTCATTGAAGGATCATATTTCATTTATCTTCATGTGGAAAAACGATTAAATAACAGAGGTTTATCACCTGCTGCCTGCTGTTGAATTATATATGTGATTATACAGTATATTTAATGAATATTTAACATTTACACTCTATAAAGAAGGAAGGCAGTAGAGTGGATGTGGAGCTGTAATCAGGCTGTTATCAATGTTTGAGTGATTGTCTTCTTAAGAAACAGACCTCCGACTGGAGATGCACACTCTCCCATGTTTCCATCACTTCAGAGGACTTTTCAGTGATTTTTATTCCTTCTAAAGTAATTTAACCCAAACTAACCTCAAGCTTAAACCCAAAACTTTATATTATATTATATTACATTATATTATATTTAATGTCTATTGTATTTTTACATTATATCATATTAAAATCTATGTTATAGAGATTTCTTTTGTTCCAGGAAGGGAAAAGAGTCCCCTCAATGGAATTGTTTTAACAGCTTGGTTTATGTCCCTGGAACATGAGGAAAAAGCAGCACCACACACACACACACACACACACACACACACACACACACACACACACACACACGCTCTCAGAGACTTGTTTACAGACAAACACTTGATGTAGAATTGTGATCAACACTTGTTATCCATCAAAACATTTCACAAACACATGATTTATTAATTTGTTCTAATGTGTTTTTTCTGCATGTGTGTGTGTCTAATAACATACTAGTATATACATTTTAAGAATAAAAGAATTAGCATCTAATTATCATTTAATAATCATCTTACAGGCATCAGATACAGCATAATGTACTCAAACAGATGAATCATCATACATTCTTCCAGGGTAAAAGGAAGAAGATGTGATGAATTTGAATTAAAATGCCTGATGATGTCTCCAATTCAGGAAAAAAATATTGCCCCTGCATGACTTCATGGTGGGGCAGCTCGGTGGTGGAGTGTTTAACACTGTCACCTCACAACAAGAAGGTTCTGGGCTCAAGCCCCAGCTTGAGGATCTTTCTGTGTGGAGTCTGCATGTTTTCCCTGTGCCTGCACTGGTTCTCTTTGGGTACTCCAACTCCCTCCCACAGTCTAAAGACATACAAGAGGGGACGAGGTTTATCAGATACTCTAAATTGACCATGGGTGTGACTGTGAGAGTGAATGGTTGTCTGTCTACATGTGTTGGCCCTTCAATGGACTGGTGAAAATGGATGGATGGATGGACTTCATGGTGAATACAGAATGAATACAAGGTCAGCCCTCATATCTGTTGGAGGCAACTGGAGACAGATTAACAACAGCAAAACTATACAAAAAATCTGTTCATGAAGTCAAATACCTTGCCTTTATAATCAAAATTTTATCGAGTAACACTCAGTACTAAACATACACTTTGATTTAAGCTAAAACTGTTCTGCTTGTATGTGATCAAGCGTTATCAGCATATAGCACTTGTCCAAGCTTCCACTCCCTGCATTTCCAGACCCTGCAAGTTGTCCTGCTCACCATGAGGGCGATTAGACACATTACAGTATACACACACAATCATAAGCAATATGAGTGACATGCATAATAATAATGTTAATAATAATAAAAAATAATGTAGTGTTTAACTGTACAACAATTTACAAAAATTTACACAGATTACATGATCTCATTTTGAGTGTAAACCCACTGGTAAACAGAGGGTCTAACCCCTCAGAAAGAAAAGAAATGTCTTTGTTTTTTTGGGGGGGGGGGGGGGTTGCTTCTTTTTTTTTAACAGTACAAGTAGACAGAGCTTCTTTCTGGTCATATGCTGCCCCCCATTGGTGGAAGCACATGTTTCAATCACCTCCAAATAGAAGCTTTACATTTCCCAATGGGAGTCATGGGGTAATGCATGTCTCTCCAATATGAGAGTAATGACACACACACACAGACACAGACACAGACACACACAGACACAGACACACACACACACACACACACACACACACACACACACACACACAAGCACTCACATACACACGCAAAGTGGCATCATCAACAGCAGACACAAAGCTTCATTAATTATTTTCCCTTTCAGACAAACAACTTTAATTGGGACACAAGCACCTCGACAGTTGATAGCTGCAAATTGACCTGCATGTGTGTTTCTTGTATTACTCCGTTAATTTATGGGACCTTAAAATTTTATTTTAGGATGAAAACCTGGAATAAAGGTTGATTTATACCATGGCCAATGCTGAATTGCCCACCTTGAGGTGAGAGCTATTTAGCTCCCAGACCACTCTGAGGTTTGGCAGTTGCTAGCCATGTCATTACTTCTCATAATCACCGTTCTTCTGAACTCTGTGTGAGTGCTCTCTGGAGTCAGTTCTTGGTAAGCTCACTGTCACAAATGGATATGTTTCCCTCATGCATTGTATAGCATCAACCCATCACCCACATATTATGTATAGCATGGAACTATGGACGGTAGTGTTGTCTGGTTTGCAGTAGTGTACACCCACTGTGAAGATTCCCACAACCCCTTCACCACAAATGATTACACAACCCAGAACAACACCCTACAATCTCAAAATAACCATCATAATCACTATAAACTACTGTATATGCATGTGCACACAATTCCAGCCATTACTTTGGTACAGTTTGTCTTATCAAAACCAATGTTTCCTAAGGGAGGCTTTCACATTACAGGCTTGTGTGAGAATTTTGTTGGAAAACTATGTTGATATAAATCTTTGCACAAATTTAGGGGGGGTTACTGAAATTCTAGAATTCTTTTGTGTACTCAATAGTCCCACATGTGTTGTGTACTCAATAGTCCCACATATCACATAGACCAGTGATTTGCAAACTATGGTACATGTAACACTGATGGTAAGCAGGCTCCCTCAAGTGGTCCGCAGAGGAATCCCTGAGATATGTTTTTGAAAATTTAACAAGTCAATAACATTTAAAACAAAAAATACTATCAAACAGCAAATATTTTGGAATGAAAATGTTATTTTAACAGAAAGTTTTTCTTTCTTGTAATATTCTTGTGTCTGTCTGACCACTGGTCATCTACATAGATGTTGTGTGTATGCAGCCGAAGTTTGATGTATCTCCCTCTGCTAATGTTTGCCTCAAGCGATGCAAGATGGTAAGGAGCTATGGCCCTAATAATCTCCAATTTGGATTCAGCTGGACTGAGGAGCAGCATGGCTCGGAGGTAAAGTGGCTGTCTAGCAACCGAAGGGTCATTGGTTTGATCCTCACTTCCCCAGTGACCATGTTGAAGTGTCCTTGAGCAAGATACTGAACCTATTATTGCTCCTGATGAGTAGGTTGGCACTTTGCAAGGCAGCTTCCACCATCAGTGTCTGTGTGTGTGTGAAAGGGTGAATGAGATGACACTGTAAAGTGCTTTGAGTGCTGCTAAGGTAGAAAGGCACTATATAAAAAATGAGTCCATTTAACATTTACCAAAGCCCCAGTTTGTGGTGAAGTTCTCAGCAGTGAATCTATGAAACCAGTGCATCTTCAGATGACTCCTCTAAACCAGAAACCAGGGCTGAAAGACAAACTGCTGGATTTCTTTCTGAGAAAAGCCTACACATTGAATCAGTCCATGTTCACGATTCCAACACTTTTTTTACACCCACAGCTGCATTTCACATTTTTTTCCCTCTTTATGGATTTCTCCATCATGCTGGGTAAATAATGTAAAGACACCACCCAGTTATTTATTTTCATATACTGATAACAGTGATAAAAGTGGATCTTCTCAATGTATCCTCAGATTTCAACAGAGCAACACTCACAGTCGAAAACAATTTCAAATTCATGAACATATTCCAGCATGTATGTTTCATGTTTCCTTTCGATTGTCTATTTTACAGCCCTCCCTTACTTTGTGGAAGCCAATGTGGCCCCCAAGAAAAAAAAATTGTTGTCTACCCTTGCTGTACCTGGCTAGAGTTGCTGCATTACTGAATACTTCACACATACAGTAATGATGGTAATAGGGTTTTTATTTTTTCTGAGGTGGTACTTGTTTAAAATGTTTAAGAACCACTGACATAGACAACACCCCTATCTAAAGCAGAGCACACATTGCATGTATGGCAACACATTGGTAAGTAAGACCTCATTTGGCACTATATACCACAATTGATGCTCATTAATCTCACAGCACTGATGTGAAGGATGCACATTGAACAGTTTGAAAAGAAAGAGATCTGTCATCTGTCAGTGCATGCATCACTGAAGTAATTGACAGCAATTATCATCTGACCTGACCACTCATTGTATAGAGGCACTGCATTCGACCAGCGCTGCAGGTAGAGAGAAATCATCAGAGATGGAGAAAGACTCGGGTTCTCTTGGTTGGGCTATGTATCTCACTGTTTACTTTGTTTGCTCTTTTGTGATTGGCTAGCGATGTTTGTGACATAGATTTAGGTAGTGTCTTTCAATGCTATTGGCTCTGATGAGTGGTTGGTCATCCATATTAAACAATAGGTTCCTGAGGCACAGTGTGTAACACATAATATGTGTGAGTCAGTGCGTGAGACATTAAGTACCAAAGCTCAGAGCGAATTAGCTTCCCTCTCTCCATTCACATATTTTTTATCCTTTGTAGAGCCTGTGTACCATATTGTTAATGTTATGAACAGGTTCAAACTAGTTTGTTTTTTTTTGGTCAATTTCCCCCATGCAGGATTATTTACCCAACTGCATTGTTGTGGGTTAGGAATGAAATTTTCTCAACTGTAGGCCAGTGGATGAATATGTTTTTGAAGGAATCAATTCAAACTGGTTTATCTTTCGATTTCACCAGCACACAACTCTTTACCCCAACATGTTGTAGTGTGTGTAGCAACATTTTCCATTGTAGACCTGTGAACGAATACATTTTCATAATTAATGTTATTTACAATATTTTTTCTCAACAATTTTTCCACAGTTATGATGAAGATGATGATGATGATTACGATTTTACACCAAAGTCAGGGCCATCAAAGTGTACTTCCACCTCACAGTCATAAAAAGTCTTCAAGTGATATGCTTCCCTTCCCATTTCTTGGCCAAGTTTTGTTTTGATCCACCAACTGCACTTTGTAGAATTTGTGTCATACTGTAAGCCTAATGAGCTGGTTCAAATAGGTCAAAACTGTCCAGTTGTGTCAAAAATTGCACATTTGATTTTACTTTTTTTTTTTACATGCTTACAGTTTGCACATGAACATTTGCAAAAATTTAAAAATCAATCCACTAAAGTTGGAGTCAAAAGTTATCTCCTTTTTTTTCTTTTTTTGAATGGGTAAATATATCAAAACAAACCCTTAAAACAGTTGTAATTTAATGGAATGACACTTTTTTTTAATAAAGCGTTTTAATGCTAGTAGATATATAGTAATCATTTCAAGAGCTTGCCTTAATATTTCTTGACTAAAACCTCACTGAAATTTTTCTTTACTGTTTTAGCACCACATTTGGTACAGGTAATGGTCAGATGTTGCACTATAGAGGCTCTCAAGTCTTTCAAGAGGCATTTTGGGTGCAACTGCATCATTTGAAAGGGATATGCATTCTAAAAGGGTAAAAGGTTTCTAATTATAATAGTTACAATTATAACAAGATAATACAAATACACCTTGTAATGAGATATACTCATTTTACTTTGGGCCTGTCACTTTTAAGCAGAGGTATAAAAAAGGCCTAGACTTTAATTAGTGTCGCTGATACAGACAGAACTAAATGTCGATGCCCTGACCCTGTATGTACTAATCATAATTATAATTAATATTTGCATGCTATTTTATTTGTTTATCTGAGCAGAGGTTTTTTTTTTTACTTAATATGTATATGTGTGTGTGCGTTTCATAATTTCAAAATGTTATGTGGTCAAAATCATTAAATAGATTTTATAGACATGAAATATTCTACACGTCAGGGCCTTAAAGATAATAACTGTTTGTTTATGAAAAGTTGTTGTCCTTCAGATGGAACAATGAACCACCATTAAATTATCCTCACGTCCCTTCCACTTGTCATGTTGTTTTGGAAATAAACCACACCCGTTTCAGCTACTGAATGACACGGAATGACGAAGCCAATCAGAGGGGAGGAGAAGGCTGAGCAACATTTGAGAATTGTCAAGAAAAAAAGCTTGTTGTACTGAAGGTGGTGTGAAGAAAGAGAGAGCATGCCAGAATGTGGGTTTGTATTTTATTGGATTAGATGTGTGTTTTTATGATTGTTTACACACCTCTGCTCCCTACCCCAACCCCACACACACTGATGCATGTTGTTGTCAGACTGTGTACACACTTTACTGCATGTTTGCATAAGATTCTGCAATGTTTTATTTGCTACCATGTGTGTTTGCGTGCTGTTTACCCACCTCTGTGCCGTGTGTGTGCATGATTGTGTGTGTGTGTGTGTGTGTGTGTGTGCCATCAGTACACGGCCCAACACACATTGTAATAGAGCCCACAGGGACATAAGCACATGAGTGAGTGTACAGTTGCTAGCTGTAAATTGACCTCCCACAGTGTGTGTGTGCATGTGTGTGTTTGCTTGCGCACGTGCTTCCACATCCACAGAGAGCCATAATAACTATTATCTCTCCCCACAGACCCTTATCATTTCACACCGCTTTTTTCACAGTTACACAGCAGCAGTAATAATTAGAGGGCTTCGCCATCATTGGGTCAGAAGGACACTCAAACCGTCTGTGTTCAAAAATATATCCATAAATAAAACATAAGCATCTGATTAAAGCCACACTGAGAAAGATTAAAAGATGTTTAACCAACTACCTGTATAATAATTTGAGAAGGAAAATATGATACTGCATCAAAGTAAAGGAAACATGAATTTGGTCTCTAGTAGGGTGTACCTTTCTGAAATAGCTTGTAGAGGTCTAAACAATATATGAAATAACATACAAAAATTTCATTTGCACTTCTTCATCGTTCCATTGTGCAAAATTTGAAAAGACTTCCTCAAATTTCCTGATAGACTGTTAAGCAACAGACACACCATATATTAAGGTATAAGGTTTCTTTTATTGTCTACCATAGGATAAACTGTCTTGACTTATGGGTCGGCTGCATCAAACAAGATATTACTAGATAAACAGATGAATACATTAATATATGATGCATGTGCTGAGAAAAAAAATAAAGAAAACATCCTCACAACAAACACTCACTAATCAAATGTATTGCAGTGTTTAAATGATACATTTGGATCATCATTGATAGACAATTATTAGATAGTTGGAGAGGCTCTATTTCATAAGTCAGTAAGTGGAGGAGACATAGAAGCACCACTGTGCAAATTCACGAATACCCTGTTAGGGACAATATAATGCAGAAATTCCATAGACGTCATTGACTTTCTCCGGTGTGTCTAGTAGAGTCCCACCACTGATCTAATACAGCCATCTGTCCAGCAGCAGCCTGATGTGGTGTTTCACCATCACAAGTGTGCATTCAGTGCACTGTTGAACCTGTACTCTTGCTCCATTTCAGAGTTTTACATGTATAAATATATGAACATAAAGCAGTGTATTTTCTCAAGAGGAAATGGCTCCTCCATCCTGTAACTGTGTCCCTGTGATCATCAAAAGCTATATTTCTATTACTTGTTTTTTAAATGAATATGTATGCTCTCATGGCAATCCTCCAGCTCCATTAGGTCAGACCTGCTGCACTGCCAGGTCAAGCTGACTTGAAAATCCATGTACAGACACATCAGCATTGTTAAATGCTGAGATTTGCATGGAAATGATTGTACGCCCAAAGCACACTACATTCCTTTGAAAAATAAGGGCCAAAGTGTTATGTCACCATCTACCAAGCAGAGTGTGCGAACAATTTACTGTACTATAAAAACAATCTGACATTGTTGTACAGTATAAAATATAGAAAATTGGACAGAGCAAAAAAAAGGTATGCTAATTGATTCCATCAACATCTTTTGGAATAAACTATAAAAGTTATCTTATTTCTGGGAAAAAAAACTAGCACGCATGTCTTTGCAAGAAAAATACAAGAAAAATGGAAAGTAGACATAAACTTCAAACAGCATTACAGTATTTCTGAGGCTTAATGAGGCTTTGTTTTCTAGGTTGGTGTGCAGGGCCAGTTGAATCAGAGAAGAAACGTATGTGACCCTTGTAAGATACGCCCCCTCCTGACACATCACCTTGTCTCCTGTGTGTTTAATTGCAGCAGCTGTGTTGTGTCCACGTCCGCAGGTTGCTACTTAATTGGTACTGGAGGCTCGCTTGTTAACTCGGCTCTCATCTGGTTCCTAAACAAGCTCACGCCAATTACCAACCTCTCTCACCATGTTTGTGTGTCCCTTGCAGCCTTACTTTCTAATTTTGTAAATTATATGAAATGTTATATAGTTTGTGTGTACACTGTGCATTATATATATTGTTCGCTACTTCTGTGCCCCCAAAGAGTGTAGTGGATGTTCTAAAATCATATCATCATCATATCATATTAGTCCTGTACTTCAAGATCTTATGCTCTCAGAATTGTCTGAGAATGTCTCTGCATGTGCTGTAACATCCCCCTGTAATGTAATATAATATAACATAATATAATGTATATATCAGAATTTTTCTGGTACCAATACCTGTGTTAGAAAAGCCTCTGAAACAGCCAAAAATGCCAGATTTAGAATTGGCCAGCACATGAGTCTTGAACTGATCTGATACCACATCTTTAATACCACGTAACTAAACAAAGTGACAGTTTTCCTTTCAGGGAATTATGTCTTTATTTCTCTTAAACAGCACAGTATTGCCACTGGCAACTACTAACTAACTAGGTAAAGAAGAAATAGCAAGTGTTTGCTGTTAAGAAATCACTACTCATTCACCATTTAAAAATCAGTAGGTCCAAAGTCACGCATTTGGTGATATTTTTCATTAGAAAGTGCCTCAAATAAAACTGTGACATGTAGAGAGTACAAGGTTTTAGTTCTGAGGTCATGGCACCAACGTTTGGAGGTTCAACAACAGCAACCTTTTCGAGCATTTGTTTTTGTTTTTGTTTTTGTTTTTTTTCAACCTGTCCTGTTCAGTAGCTGAGGCAAGCAGCATCAATGTTCCTGGTGCCTTGTACTGAAGCAGTCTTATTCTGCATAGGAGGAATCTGATAAACTGTTTAATTTTATTAGGGATGGTATTGGTTCATTGATAACGCGACTGGACTGAGGCTCAGGAGTGGACAGGAAGAGAGAACAGGGACAGGACAGCAAAGACAAGGGGGAGGGGGGAGACAAAACAACAACAACAGCAGAAAACAACAACAACAACAATAAGAAAACACAAAAAAACAAAACGAACAAACAAAAACCAAATAAACAAACAAAGAAAAAGTAACAACAACAAAAGAAAAAGAAAGAAAAAAAACATTGGTTGCAGAATTTCGAGTGCAGGCTTACCATTTGGTTTAATATAATTTTAAGATAAATATCTGAGTGTGTGTTTATGGGTCAGTTGTGCGCCCCATGCGTGTATGTGTGTATACGCGTGTGTATGTGTGTGTGCTACAGGTTTGTCTTGGATGCTGTGCGTAGCTGGCTGTAGCTGATGTGGGGGGCCAGGACATCGCACCCCCAGTCCAGAATAGCAGGTAGGTCAGGATCAGGTCACCAGAGCACCCCGAAACCCCCAGGACACTGGGAGCCCCAGGACACCAACCCCCCCCCCCCCCCCCAGGAAACAGCCACAGGCCCAACCCATGCCAGGACCCATAGGAAAGCATAGGAGCAGCAACCCCCACCCAGAAGCAACCCACAGAGAGAGCATTTGAAGATGCATCATACCAAAGAACACAATGAGTTTAACAAGGCAAATAAACTGCAGCAGAACATGCATCAAACTATCAGTTGATTAATTAATTAAAAATAAATAATTAATTCCAGAAAAACAGCCTTTTGTAAAAGTATTCTTATATATTCCTCAGTTTAGATTCAGGTGTTATTTTTCTTTTAAGTCACTCACTGTTCACTACAGTTGTAAAATTTACAGTAATGGTATAAAAAGCTTTTATTTGACCAAATTGTATAAACAGATGGCTCAACGTGTTTTATTCCAAGATTTGTGTTCTGTCTCAGTTATGATTGCATGTCAAAGTAGAAAACAGAAAGCTTAAAGGCATTAATTCCCATATGCAATTATTTTACAAATGGATAGGTGTATTATCACATCAGTACAGGGTTAGTAGTTTACAGCTCTTAAAGATTTTATTAAAATATGTTTGTTTTTTTATACCTAGTGCATTAAAAAAAACATGTTTTTTAATGCAATACCTAGTGCATTAAAAAAAACATGCTTTTTTTTTAATGCACTAGGTATTTGATTGGAACTCTGGATCAAAGTTCAGGAATCAGAATCAGAATTCAAATCATGTTGGAAAATCTCCAGCAAAAACTAACAGTCCCTTTAGTTCTCCATTCACTTGTGTTCCCTGAATGTTTGAAGAACCTTTAAGGACATCACTGAAACCTTAGTTAGGGCCTGAGCCAGAAGGTACTTGTGGCGAAGACCCTATTATGTTTGCTCGTTGTATTTAGGTTCTTATGTCAACTTCCTAGAATGCAGGCACAATTTAATTAACATCACAGGAACTTTCTGCAGCACACCTGAAGGAAAAATTCTCTGTATGTTACACTAACTTCCCTAATATTTCCAGAACATCCCGAATAATCCCTGAAAGCCTTACTAACATTTAAAGAATTCCACTTGTTGACTGTCTTCAAATGTTCTGAGAAAGATAAAAGACAGTGTCCTTTACGATAGCAGAGATATTTTCAGAATATTCTTAGATGTGCAATAACATTACAAGCTGGAAACTGCTGATGTGCTTCCATTTCATGTTTTTATGAATTGACCAAGTCAATGAATTAAGTAGATAGCCTTCCTTTAGCACCTATATGTTAAATACAAATTGAAAAAAAAAATCACAGAGGTTACCTATACAACAATAAAATAGGAGTATGATCTTCATAAAAAACACATCAGATATAAATCCACATAAATTTGACCGCTTAAGAACATCATTCTATAGCCTTCATTTTATTGACTAACTACAGTGACACCTTGAAATACAACAATATAACTCCAAAAATAGCATAGTGTATGTGTACACAGCTGTCACCCTCATAATTATGATGCATTTGGATGTTTCTCATCTTTATGCTTGTCAGTAAATAACATGATGAGGTCAACCAGAGATGCTGTTTTTTTTAAGAGTTAGCACTGTGTAGAAAGCTAGCCCAGGTAATACAACCTGTTTGTGGTCAGACCACAGTACCTCAAATCTATACCGATGATCACTGATTATGTTCAAACTAGAATACAAACAGCAACCAGCATTCTGTAAAGTACTGTAAATGATCGAATGATGATCCAAGTCAGACCTTCTGAAACAGTCATTCAGGAACCACACAAAATGTCAACATCATTTGTTCTCTATTGTTTCAGTTTGAAGCCTGAGGACAGATGGGAGCTGAAAGCTTCAAGACCTCTCCCAATGCTTGTTTGTCAGCCAGAAAAGTGTGAAAACACACCAGCAGTATGATAAAAACTGGTGTTCCATCACACAAGCAGTGTGTGTGTGTGTGTGTGTGTGTGTGTGTGTGTGTGTGTGTGTGTGCACGCACATGTGCATACAAGCAGTCCTTATCCTTTCTTGCCACTCGGATCTCCCCGCCAGTTCATCATCACATAGAGAACCCATTGAAATCGTTGATATTTTTTTCACTCACGGAAACACTGAGAGATTATACTTAGCAGTTTCTGTTGAGTTTGTCATCATAATAAGCATCCATGCTAATTCAAGTTTATCATATGTTCCTTGCAAGTGTAGGCTATTAAACATTACATGCTTGACTGCTACAAGCTTATACTTCTCTATGATCACCTACAAAGTGTGTGCTTATATAATAAAACATGCACCTGTGAACAAATTTCAGTATTCTACCCAGAATGCATGATGTTTGCTCACTTTGCTCCAGTATCGTTTGCTCGATACTTGACTATGGTTTGGGGAAGTTCCACACAAGTGATTGTGACAGCTATTGCTAAAATCAGCACTGTGGTAAACAAAGGTTGACGACATGATTGTCCAGCGAGATCATCTTCATTAATGAGCACTACATTTATGATTTTTCAAGTATAAATGCAATCACTGGAAGTACAAATTATAATGTTAGGCGATGAAGGACCTACACTGTGAATGCATGACTTCAACATCACCATAACTAAGCTTTATGTTTCTCCAACCATCACTTTTTAAGACGCATAAACACATGAGATTTTGACTGTGATATTTAGGGATGTAGTGCATGTCATACAACAAACCGCGAATTTTAGGCGTTCAACTACAAACCAATTGATTTGAAGATTTAGAAATCCAACAGTTTAAACAAGCTGATACAGTTTCATCCATCCATCCATTTTCAACTGCTTATCCTGTTAAGGGTTGCAGGGGGGCTGGAGCCTATCCCAGTAGCATTCGGGCCGGAGGCAGGGTACACACTGGATGAGTCGCCAGTCCATCGCAGGGCCAACATAAATAGACAGACAACCATTCACACTCACAGCCACACTTACAGTCAATTTAGAGTATCAATCAGCCTCGTCCCCATTTGCATGTCTTTGAAGTGTGGGAGGAAGCTGGAGTACCCAGAGAGAACCCATGCTGGCACAGGGAGAACATGCAGACTCCACACAGAAAGATCCCGTGCCCGAGCAGGGGATCAAACCCAAAACCTTCTTGCTGTATGGTGACAGTGGTAACCACTGCACCACCGTGCCGCCGATACAGTTTCATTTACTGAAATCAATATGACACTAAACAGAGTCTAAACCAGAGGAGGAGATGTCGTAGAAATGCATATACGGGGAAATATTCTGGCATATAAGGGGAATATAATGACTGGTACATCACAAGATGTACCAGTCATTGCGACATATACTGTAGTTACATTACAATGTAGGTGCACCACAGGCTACAGCACAGGGGACACAGCCATGAGTGTAGGCACTGTAGGTTACAACATACATTTGATGTCCACCTTTATAGCTTTATACATAAGCTTTAATTAAGGATTGTTCAACTTGGTCCTGGTCCAACTGTGTGTTTTCAAATCAAACTGAAAATATGGACCAAACAAGGTCACTGGGGAAGGTCTTTAGATTAAAATAAGCAGTGGAGGCTTTTTAAGCATTCCAATTGACAAGATGATACCACAGCAGTCTCAGTCAGCTCTACCCTCTACTTCCAGTGAAGTCAGTACTGACAACAATGCCAGACTTCAATAGGATTCAAAAGGGATGGGCGACATCAACCAGGCAATGACCACTTCTGTAAAATGGTTAGTAGCGAATTAAAAATTATTGTTCATGAATTTATACAAATATAGTTGTTTTTCTCTTTCTAACCAATAAAGTAAAGTATTGAATGTCCAGTTCTCACAAATTATCTGCAATATATTGATGTTGATTGGTCTGTTAATTAATCCCATCCATCTCCCTGTGTTACATGTCTCATTAAATATTTTCATTTGATGTCACAGTATTTATTTTAAACGTGTGTATGTGTCTGTCTCTTATTATTGGGTGGCTGAGAGGCCGTGTGGGCTGATTACAGCCTCTTAAATGACATCCTCCTCTAAATGGGAAGGTACAGCTGCCACTGTGTGTGAGTGTTTGCACGTGTCACACTAAGTGTGTGTGTGTGTGCATGTGTGTCTGTGTGTTTGTGTGAGTGTTTATTCGTGTGCTTGTGTCGAGTGGCCCATTAGCAAGCACCTGATTGACAGACTCAAGGATGGTGTGGTGTAGCTTCATTAAACAGATGTTGGGAGTGTATGTGTCCTTTCTGTTTTTCTCTCTATCTATCTATCTATCTATCTATCTATCTATCTATCTATCTATCTATCTATCTATCTATCTATCTATCTATCTATCTATCTATCTATCTATGAGTCTATGTGTCTGTATCCAAATCCTTCATGCATAATCCTACAAATGTCCAACAACATGATTGGTCAGTGCCCTGTTCCTCCAACAAGTAGGTCAAGTTTTCAATGATATACTGTATATCTATTTTTTTCAGCAGGATGACGCAAAAAAATATGGGGTCAATTTTCACCAAACTTGGTAGAGGACTGTAGAATGAGCCAAGACAGACCCCGTTCAATTTTGGAGCAGATCCATTCATACAGTTGTATGCAAACTTTGGGCAACCCTGATCAAATTTTCTTTTACTGTGAATCTTTAAGTAAGTAAAGGACGAACTGATTTCCGAAAGGTTTTAAGTGAAAGTCACGTTTTATGCAGTGGTCTTGTATTACTTTTGCTTTGTACAGTTCTACAGTTAAAAAAGGAATGGAAAACCCTGCAAAAATTTGGGTACCCCACGAATTTTGACCTCTTAGGTAACTTGAACAATGGACTCAGACCTCAATGATGTGGTTATGGCTTGTTCACAATCATCATTTTGGAAAGGCCAGGAAATGCAAATTCCAAAAAGCTTTACTCAATTGCCAAAATCTTTTAACCTTGTCTCAACAATCTGGGGTCCTCTAAGCTGCTGCCAAGACCTCTGAAAATCAAAATAATTGATGCCCGCAATGCAGGAGAAAGATATGAGAAGATACCAAATTGTTTTCAGGTAACCATGCTCTCTGTTCATAATAAAATTAAGAAATGGCAGTTAACAGAAACCATCCAGGTCAAGTTGAGGTCTGGAGGTCAAGAAAACTTTCTGACTGAACTGCTTGTCCTATTACTATAAAAGGAAATCAACACAGCCATTTAACCGCAAAAGAAGTTCAGGAAAATTAAACACACTGAAGTCAAGGTCCACTGTTCTACTGTTCAGCGACACCAGCACAAAAAAAATTGTAGATGAATCATGAGAAGGAAACCTTTCCTATGTCTTCACCACAAAATTCAGCCATTGAAGTTTGCTAAGGAACATCTAAACTAGCTTGATGGATTTCAAAAACATGTCCTGTCGATCAGTGAAGTTAAAATGGAACTCTTCTGCCTCAATGAGCAAAGGTATGTTTGAAGGAAAAAAAAAAGAGTGCCATGTTTCATGAAAAGAACAACTCTCCAACTGTTAAGCGTGGGGGTGGATCAATCATGCTTTGTATTACAGCCAACAGCACAGGGAATATGGCACCAGTAGATGGAAGAATGGAATTCAATTAAATTCCAGCAAATTCTGGAAGAAAACATCCCACCATCAGTAAATAAGCCAAAGTTGAAAAGAGGATGGCTTCTGCTGCAGGATAATGATCCAAATCCATAACTGACTACCTCAAGGGGGTCAAGCTGAAGGTTTTATGATGGCCCTGACAGTCCCCTGACCTCAAGATCACTGACAATTTGTGAGTAGATCTCAAAAGAGCATGCTCAGCCAAACAGAACAAGAAGCATTTGGCAAGGAAAACATAGAGATGAAATGGTGAGGCCTCAGGACACTTGGCTTACTTCAGATCAGTAGCATGGATTAAGTTTATGGTTTTTACATGTAATTTGTACAATTAATTGTTAATCACTTCAATTGTTTGTAAGATTACTGCAGCCTTTTTCCTGTGAAACTCTTAACAGTGTTTTGTAGACAAAAACTTCACCCTTCCATCAGCACTACAGTGAGTAGATGGTGACAGCAGTTTAATTTTTTCGTGAGGTTTCCCCTTAAGGGTTCAGTATTTTGCTCAAGGACTCTTCAACACAGTCATCAAGGGAAGCAAAGCTAAGATCAGCAACCAGTAAAGGGCCACTCCGAGCCTCCACATACCAAACAAGTTCCCAGTATACCTCTCAAATGGCAGACTTAAGCTGAGACAACATCAAGTTTATCTCATTGTCTATCCACAAATGCATGAATGTCATCTAATTTTCTACAACAACAATGATACTTTCTTGACTATATGCTGTTCGACACAAAGGTCTACAGCAAGACCTATGGAAGATGCATTTATTAGAGTGCCTTGCCAATTTTGCGCCAACTGAATTGTGTACAGACAAGAGTAAATCAGCCCCCAACTGTAATAAAAATGTTTTGGAGCTCATATGTGGATGAACACAATAGATTAACATTTTGTAATTTACAGACTGCAATGTATGTAGTGTATTTTTTGACTACCAAGGAGGTTATTCGATAATGGCATTATTTGTCAGGTAGCAGATTATCTAAAAAACAGTTAAGGACTGATTTTGATAGTAGAACTTAGGTTGAGGAGCAATTGATTCAATTTTTTTCAATCTGATGACATTTTGCCTTGGCAGAGTGCTGCACTCTTTCAGTGAATGTTATGTTTTTGCTGTATGTTGTCAGTCCATATTCTCAGTATGTATTAAATGTGTGTCATTAGTGTTTACTGTCTGTGTATCTTTGTTGTGTGTTGCTAGTGTGTGTTTAGTATTTGTTTCCAGTGTGTACCTCCAGCTGCCCTGTGAGAGAAGGTGTTTGCAGCAGCTCCTCTTGGGTCCCAGACTTCCCGCTACTGAAGCCTTGTTAGAGCTTATAATGAGCCATAAAAGTGCTCAGCTGGAGCTAACATGCATGTGAATATCGCCTGTCTGCACAGATACATATGCACACACAGGTGCGCACGCACTGACACAGCTCTCCCATAGGAACAAATAAAGCCAAATTGTCCCCGAGCTGATTGCTGTGATAATTAATGTAGCATACGACTAGAAAAACACTCTGAGACCAATTATGTTGGCGAGAGAAAGACATGGATGGGGAGAGAGAGAGGGAGAGAGAGAGAGAGTCTGTTTGTGAGATATTAAAAACTTTATTTATAGACTGTCTTTAAGGTTCCAAAGGTAAGACAGAACAGAATAATGGAAAGAAAAAGTCTAGTGTTAAGCTTTGTTGAGCAAAAGGAAAAATGAACCTCAGATCAGGCTTATATTCTTCCACTTTACCTGGCCTGCGTTGGCCAACAAATAACACGGCCTTGGATTGGTTCTCATGTGAGGGTGTATGTTATTTCTTTCGAGCAATATGCACATTTTTGTTTTGAGGATTTTATTGCCATTTGACTTGTGTGATTTGTGTCCAGTCACACAAATCTGAGGAGAAAAGTTCAACATGACAATTATAATGCTAATCAATGTTATTCATAGGCACCTTTCCAAGTACCCAAGGACACCTTACAATGCATCACAAAACAAAAGCAAACGATGAAAGTAGTTAAAAGTGTTCACCTTGAGCCAGTGAGAAGAGGCTTTTATTTGCATTCAATTTAAGAAGATGGTTTTACATCAAAATGTTGATGACCTGTGGGCAACTGGAAAGGGTAGAAGGGGAGAGGGAATTGTTCGGTTTGGTGGATAGGTAAAATTGTGTGCTATCAACACAACAGTAAAGTCTGAATTCCAAAGGAGTGCAGGATTTGATTTCGATGAAAGAAGTTGCTGGGCCAAGAGACATAGGAGTATGGCTCAAAGTCTTCCCGTGAAACAACCACCACCTCCAAACTAGCTGGCAACTGGCAACCTACATGCTGAAAATAGCCAGTTTTGAGGAAGATTCGAAAATCATAAAAATGTTTGTCTGCACTGTTCTTTTATGGAATCGTTTTTTTTTTTTAAAGATTTAATGTGTATGAATATATAAACAAGCTTCCTGCACAGAAAGGGGTACAGGCCTACCCCAACTTTAATTTGCAAGGGCACCGTTGCTGCATCCTGAGTGCTGGCCACAATGGTTATGATTGGCTCACAGAAATATAAAACAGTGTATTTCAACTACAGCAGAATGATAATAGATTGAGCCAAACAAATGTCCTGAGCTGACACAGTGTCATGGAGGGACATCTGGCTGTGCAATACTGATCTCTATCAGGGACAAACTGGACCCCTAATTCAGATGGCTGGACTGGCCGTTTGGGAATCGTCCCACTTTTTCCAGTGGCCATCAAGTCCCTGATCACAATGTAGTGTTTCACCAGAAGGTAACCACAGCTAACATGGACTCATTCTGGCTTTTTTGAAGGACCATAGTTTGATTTTTTTGGTCCATAGTATTTAAACCTATTGTCCAGAGGAGGTTTTATACCAGTGAATTTAGATTGAATCAAATTTAAAAACTCCAAAAGTCCAGACCAAATGGTAACCTTTCTAGAGGCAGTTTGAATGCATCTTACTTAAACAGACATCAGACTGGTATTAAACAATAGTCAATAATTTGCTGCAACTGTTGCTGCAGTGAATGTCTTTGATCACATATCTTTGTGTGTTTTGTTTCTTTTAATGTTAATTAAATGTTAATTCTCTTTTGATTGGCTCTAACTGAGCAGTTCTAACTACTTATTTTATATACCCAGTACTTGGGGGTGCCCTGCGTATCTGACCTAGTCAGTTTAGAGGGGAATCTCCTGCCCTAGTAACCTGGCAATTACACAGACTATCCAATATACTGTAAGAATCTTTGAATTGTGATGTCTTATGTTTCCCAGAACCCCCTGGTCACATTCACATGAATGAGCTATTTTGAATGAACAATGAACACAAGTACAGCCAGCGCTTGATACGCTGATAACCATTAGCACATTCATAAACATTAGTTACAAAACAAGAATGATTCCAGAGGTCTTCTTGGGCAGAAAAACTGTCCTAAGGACGACAATTGAAGATAATAAGCAGGAGTCAAATTTATCCTACTATGCATTGATATGTAGGGACGGCTAAGCAAAACATAGTTATCTAAATTTTCATTATTACAATAAAATCTGCTATTAGAGAGTGTTTTACCCACTTGAGTTCGGATTTGATCAGCCACAGTAAGTTGGACATGATGTAACTGAGGCTAAACATTTTTCCTAACAATAATTTTCAGAATTTCGATATAAATCTCTTGACATCCGTGGTGATCTTTTAAAGGGGACACAATGTATAATGTATACACCTTTCACTTTTAGGTATGAAGTATGAAATTAAAAGATACTGGTGGGTACAATAGGTAAGGATTTTTTTTTTGTTTTTACATATTTACGTAAAAAATGTCTCTCTCACCCTTGTAGGGTGGTTCTGTCATCCTCTAGTTTGGGGCCTCAACCAGAGACCTGGGAGCTTTAGGGTTCTACACAATATCTCAGCTGTTCCTGGGACTGTGCTCTTCTGGACTGAGGTTTCAGATAATTTTCCTGGAATCTGCTGGAGCCACTCTCCCAGTTTGGCCCAGTTTGGGGGTCACCTTCCAAAGTGCTGCTACCACCACAGGGACCATGTCAACCTTGACCTTCCAAATCCGTTCTAGCTTTTCTTTTAACCCCTGATACTTCTCAACCTTCTTGTGTTCCTTCTTCCTGATGTTGGTGTCAGCTGGTGTTGCCACATCTATCACCCATGCTCTCTTCTGCTGTTTGTCCATCACAACAATATCTGGTTGGGTCGTCAGTAGCTGTTTGTCAGTCTGGAAGCTGAAGTCACACAGCAACTTAGCCCTGTTGTTCTCCACCACTTTTGGTGGTTATTCTCATTGGGATTTGAGTACTTCTAGTTCATACTGGATACATATCTTTCTGTGCACTATCCCCACCACTCAGTTGTGCCTCTCTATGTATGCATTTGCGGCTAGCTTGTTACACCCCACAACTATGTGTTGGACTGTCTCAGGAGCATCCTTACACAGCCAGCACCTTGGGTCTGATCTGATGTGGTAGACCTTGGCCTCAATGGCTCTTGTGCTGCCATGATGAGTGCCTCTGTGCTGTCTTTCGGTCCAGCATTTTCAAGCCATTGGTAGGTCTTCTTGATGTCAGCCACTTCCGTGATCTGGCAGTTTTTAATCCTTTGTAGAGGCTCTGTCCACGTCTGCACCTCTCCCTCTTCACTCTCATCGGGTTTCAGCTGTCTCAGGCATTCACTGAGCAGCTCGTCCTGAGGGGCCATCTCCTTGATATACTCTTGGATTTTCAATATTTCATCCTAAACAATGGCTCTGATGCTCACTTGTCCTCATCCTCCCTCTTTCCGCTTAGTGAACAGCCTCAGGGTGCTGGTCTTAAGGTGAAATCCTCCATACATGGTAAGGAGCAACCTGGTCTTGATATCGATGGCTTCTATCTCCTCCTTTGGCCAGCTTATGATCCCAGTGGGTCCAGTTCTTCATCTCTGAAAGTGTGTCTTTGATGTCTGCCATTGAGGTGATGACTGATTTTTGTCCTGGGAGATTTCTGTGGTCAGTTTCAGGTCTAGGAATTTGCACCAGTGTTGTTTGATGCTTCTCTTTCTCATATGCGCTTCCAGTACTTTTCCATCTGAGCTCTTGGTAGGCCTGGTTGGTTGCTATCCCCCTGCTCCTGAGAGTATACTTTGGCTGGGTTGGTGGAGAAAATCTAGTTTATTCTCCTGTCCTTGTCCTCACAGTACTTCCTTGATTTATCTCTTCAGTCAGGTGGCCAGATGTGTTGGAGGTGTTTGGCAGTTTCGAGTCCCTCTGGTATGGTTAGCTTGGTGTGTTTCTGGGGCACACTTTTATTTTCCATATTTCCTTGTTGCAGCTCTGCTAGTTGGCTAACTTCCCTCCTTGTTGCCTTTATTTTGGCCTCTATCCTTCTCTTCCATAGAGGGTATTGTTTCTTTTGCTCCATGTCCATGGTAAGCTTGTACCCTTGCATCTCCAGTTTTACTGTTGCCATACTGTGCAGCAGCTTGTTGGTGTCTGTGATGGTTACCGTATGTACTGTATTCAGTGCGACATTCACACCCACTTGTACATCTTCTAAAGGGTACTTGACAATTCAGCTTTGGTATTCATTGGAGGTTCCAGGATTGTTGTTGGTTTATGATCTTCCTTCTTAGGTCAGCAGTTCTTGTTTCAAGGTTGCTCATAGCTAATGGGGCTTGGTGCCCAATCTCAGTTTGTGGGGATATTGATGACAATCCCCGCTGACCTGTCGTTCTGGCTCCCCCTTGCCGTAGCATTTTTGTTGTATCTCATTTATCTCCAGTTGTGACAATACTTTTAGGTTATGGATGTATCCTTTCTCTCTGGGATTGCTTGTATGGGAGCATTCCAACAATTCTGTATTTTTCGCCCTCGTTCAATTGTGTCTTGTTCCAGTATCCCATTTCTCATCTGATTGCCCTGGTTCCCAAGCAACTGACAGGGACCTTGTTTACCCAGGAGAGCCCCGAGCTGGTATGACTCTATTATTTGTATCACTCATGCTCTGAGGCAGGCCTGTGTAGCATTAGGGGTGATGTCTTAGGACCCTTACTGGATGTCCCTTACACTAACACAGTTTCACACCCTACAATGTATTTGTCAAAGAACGACGTTTGGTCAAGTCCCCTTGGCCTTGAGGGTTGACATGGGTGGTACCCTTTCGCCTTGCGAGCGGGATAGAGGGTTTTTTCCAGGGTTTTCCATGATGCCACATGGTTTTCTCTGATACATTCACATCCATTTCCACTGGCAACCCCAGACTCGGTCTTACAACTCCCTCTTTCATCTGGTCCTATTTGCTTATTTATCAACTATTCTTAGTGTTGTTAAGGTTAAGTTTAGGATTAGGGTTAGGGACAGGTTATTGCCTCGACATTGTCTTGTTTGCATGGAAAAATCCCCTTTAAAAATCATCCCACGATGCCGGATTTGCCATCTGCATTGTCAAACGACGCAGAGGGGATACCCTCAACGTTGCCTGTAGATACGCCTGTAGATACAGGGGAACTTGACCAAATATCATTGTTTGGCAACTAGGGGATGAGACTGTGTTGCCTTCACACACACACACACACACACACACATATATATATATATATATATAGATATATATATATATCATTAAATTATCTTCCAGGCAGGTTTCCATGTAGAGACGTCGAGACAGTTTCATGTGGTTTCAGCCTTGCTGATGTCCAGGTGTAATTAAAAGCAGCAGAGCTGCTTTCACCTCACAGCCTAGAAACATGTGGCAACTTGTTAATTTACCTGCACTCCTCTCCCTTGATTCACCTCCTTCTCCCCGAGGAGAAGAGGAAGCAGATGGGCCAAAGTCACCTGAGGCAGCGACAGGCCTGGAGGCTTTGATCAAAACTGTATGAGTGGCTGACACAACAAATAACGGTGTGAGAATAAATAAAACAATGAACGGAATCCAGAAGAAAACAACGGTGATTGTGGCAAAAAAAAAAGATAAATAACTGAATGAACCCTAAAAAATGTTAACCTTATGCGGTGTGCTGTTTTTTTGTTTTTTTTTAATTTAGGCAAGACAATGATTTAAAATAGGCGGCACGGTGGTGCAGTGGTTAGCACTGTTGCCTCACAGCGAGAAGGTTCCGGGTCGAGTCCCGGCTCGGGCACAGGATCTTTCTGTGTGGAGTTTGCATGTTCCCTCCATGCCTGCATGGGTTCTCTCCATATATTCTGGCTTCTTCCCACCTTCCAAAGACATGCCATTGGGGACTAGGCTGATTGGATACTCTAAATTGACCATAAGTATGAATGGGAGTGTGAATGGTTGTTTGTCTCTATTTGTTGGCCCTGCGATGGACTGGCGACCTGTCCAGGGTGTACCCCACCTACGCTTGCCCGTAGCCGCTGGGATAGGCTCCAGTCCCCCGTGACCCTTAACAGGAATAAGCGGAAGACAATGGATGGATGGAATGATTTAAAATCACAGTCATCGTTAGTAGTGTTTTACCACAGCCATGGTAGTAGCACCATATGGTGATGAATAAATATAAATCACCAAAACCATCAGCACCACAAAACACAACAGTACATGTAGAGGTTATAAAGCCCAAAAGAATGCAGTAGCTGCCTGATGGAATAGTTATTGATAATGGCTCTGTGGGACACAATAGGCTAAAATAAGCATGAAGTCATGATTTGACAGATGTTTAAGCACAAAAACTAGACATAATACCATGCAAATTTCTCACCTTAGTTGAAAAATTTCATTTAGCCTGAACTTACTTTGTATGCCATCATAGATGCAGTGTGCAAAAACTGTCTTCATTTTTGGTCTGAGTAAAATATTAAAGTGCTATTAAGGGTACTTGCCAAAATATCTTATTTTAGCTCACTCTTGATGATAATTACAGTACTTGAGTCCTTGATACTTGATATTGCACTTTTGTGGTTCAAATTGTCAAAGAGGTGACATCGTATACTTTCCATTGTTGGTCCAAAAGCAAAAAGAAGTTCAAAGATGATAAGTCTGATTATATTTATATAAATTACAACTATTCCCAAGAATAATTATGGCTCAGATGTTGTTTCAGGTTTATTTTTAAAGCTCTTAAACATCAGCCTCCATCTTGACATCATGTTGAGGTTAACTCAGGTTAAATGCTTTATGGTCTCTAGCAAAATACTAAGAAAACCTCTTCCAGATAAAGATTCAAATTCAGTTTATTAAAAACACACATTGTACTATAAATGAAATATGACTTAAGCTGGAAAAATCAGTCCAGTAAAAAAAACAACAAAAAAATGTACAACCCTGTATGATTAACTAAGTTTTTAATCATTGCAATATTACAGAATCAGTAAGCTCAAGAGGACCATAATTTGTCTCACAAGTCATATTAATTATTAAAATATTTTTCATGCAAAGTCTTTTTTTTTGGAATGTTTAAACTCTGGCAGGGACACTGCTGGGCCCCTAATTCATCCCAGGAAGTAGAGCTGCAGAGGCCCTATAGGCAATGGCCAAAATGGTGGGCACATTTTGGGTAATTTTAGGCACAAATCACTGTCAATAGGTCATATTAATAACACCTGCCTTAACAATAAATATAAACAGATTACCATTGTACTGAATCAAAACAAGACCTAGGTGACATTCACACTGTATTGCAAACTATTGCTAAAGAATTCAGCCTTACTTTGTGACCAAATAATTTGCATAATAAATGCATGAATGGCCTGCTAGGTCTAACATTTAGCCATTTCAACATGCTTTAAATTTCCCCCATGCCCACCTGTCATCGTGTCTGCCGTGATGGGTCCTGCTCCTGCAGCTTCAGCATCCTTATGACCACCATGCGATATTATTGTGTCTGCTGTCCTGGTGCTACCTTGATTAAAAAAAAAAAATGTGTGTATTAAAAATTATATAGGCCTATGAATTTTTTTTCTCCACATCCTGGCTGGCCTGGGCTGGACCATTTTGGAATTGTCCCACTTTTCCCATTGGTCAGCAAGTCCCTGAACTCCAGCAATCTATTTTCTCCAGTGACACCATTTAAATTAAACCAAGCAAATGCGCAACATTTAATGTTGTAACCCAATAAAATTAGCCATGAAGACTTAAGTACAATCCTCCTTTCATAACCTGATGAAATTTCTCTTTACCCAACATCATTACAGTGGGGCTAAATGTACTTACCGTAAAATGTATGAACATTTTCAGTTGTCAGGTTTCGGTTCTGTCACGCCTTCAGGGGACACTGTAACCAAGGTATGGAGGGATCATCTGTAACTCCCATAATACAAATTACTTGTTGAAAAAAACTTCACATGCATTTTTTCCTAGAATTTAGAAGAGTCTTATAACTATTTCAACCTTTTTTTTCACAAATTAAAAAAGGCTAACAAAGAAATGTTGCAAACCCTTCTAAGGCTGAGTCAGATTTGCCAAAATTTTGCAGGAACAATTTGTCAACTTTCAGAAATCAGAAAAATACTGTGAAATTTGAAAATAAATTATTAAGTTACATTCATAACATTTTCATGTTTTTATACCCTCAAAATCTGACTGTAATGGGATATGGGTGTGTGACCAGCTTTAAGTCCTAAAGTTGTGTTTACAGGCAAAGCAAAGTGTTTGTTCCCTTAAAATGTATAAAAAGTAATTGTAAAGATAATTTAAAAAGCTTTTGCTTTGAGATCTCTGAAGTCAAATTTCAATAAATCTCATTGTTAGTGAACCAATAAAGAAAATTGAAACAGCCACAAGGAGCGTTTAAACTGCGACAGTTTGATGGAAATTTTTCTCCTTATTTCAGATGGTGCAAGGAGTTTTTTTTCTGTATTCAGTGTATTGTGGTGTGTGTGTGTGTGTGTGTGTGTGTGTGTGTGTGTGTGTGTGTGTGTGTGTGTGTGTCTCTCAGGAGTTATTTTGCATACACTGACATGTTGGCTGGTTAATTAAGGTGTATAATTCTTGTTTAGCGCCATCACAAAAAAAGGAATGATAATAGATTGTGTGTGTGTGTGTGTGTGTGTGTGTGTGTGTGTGTGTGTGTACATGTGCCACATGTATGTGTGTTGGGAAATAATTGGATGTAGGTTGGTGCTGTGTAATGATTGGACATCTGAACTCCAAACACAGTGACAGCAGCCTGCAGGCAGTGTTTGCTGTACAAGTAAAAAGAGAACAAACATCGGTGAGGTTGTTTACTCCAGCTGACTGTAAATACACAAAAATAAACTTAATAGGACAAAAGAAATAAACAATAAATAGCTTTACTCCTCATCCTCATGAACCATATGACCTTGATGATTTCATTCCCTCTGGTTTTATTTCAACGGTAAACAAACAAATGTCTTTGCATTATAAATAGGTCAGGAAATACTTGTGTAAATCGATGTATTCACACAAAACAAATGACTGGGTCATTATTTATTTTTTTAAGCACAAATATTGAGACGATAGTAAATCATATATTCTATTAATTTACATATGTTTGAATACAACATAGAATTCACTATTAAAAGTTATTATTACATTTAAGTTGATACAGAAACGATAAAAATGAAATAGAGGGGCAAATTTGTTGATTTAATACAGTCTAATGTCTGTATTTTTAAAATATAAATGCATGTATTAATTATAGTTTTTACTGGTATTACAGGGCTAATTTGAATATTACATTTTATTGGTGACATTTCATCATTGCAAAGTATTAAATCATATGTAACAATTTTTAAAATATGTATTTACAAATAAATATATATTCAAAGTTGAAATACATTTGAATATTTGGTTTGAATATACATATGATGTATTTAAAACTTTCAGTTCCCTTTTGTATTGAAATAGATCCAGTGATGATGGATTGCAGGCAAACACGATGTGATGTGCAATATCAGATAATTACATAAATTGTAAAAAAATAAAAATAAAATAAGAGTGTGGTGTGGCTCATTCACTGTTTTCTGCTGCCATCTACAGGCAGTTAATGTTTGTTTTATTTTAACAAAGGTGAAGAAAACAGGGGGTTTTAAAACTGAAAGGTGTCATTGGCAGAAGGAAATATATGTGAAAAATGTGACTTTTTTTAAAAGAATATATTATAAATTGTATTACATATTTCACAGATGAGATTCAACTTAAGTCAATCAAAACATTCAAGTTTCATCAAAACTGAAACAGATAGAGGTCAACAACATTTGATGACAAAAAGAGATTTTGTTATTTTAAGGACTATAACCTTTTCCATGTTCTTTGATATTTTTGAAGTTATGTCTTGTGGCCACAAACAAATTACAAGCTGCTTGTAACATTATTTAAAGCATAAACAATGTTCGTGGTACCTTAAGGAACAGTTAAAACCATGTCCTTCTTATAAATGAGCACCATTATTAATATATTATTTTTAGACACACTGGTTAACTAACACTCTGTTAATACCCCTTTTCATAAATTCACAATTTTTGCTTAAAATCATATTTCAAATCTACCATTATTGAGACTCTGTAGTTGTATCAGGTCAGCAGATGGATTTGAAACCTGTATTCAAATATTTGTTTCTGGTGATGAAAGCAGGATGTAGCTAATCAGAACACAACAAAGTCATCTGTTGCAAGTTGTGGAATAACAATTCTTGTGAGGGGACATGTTGTACTAAGGTCCTCTTCTCCCAGAGCTCCAAAGACTCCCATGTCAGCCTCCATCACTCTATTTTTATAACAATTAATTGAATTTATATAATATAGAGCATCTCTTCTCAAAGCTGTTTGCTTTCAAATATTGTTTTCTTCAACCCCTAAAAAAACCTTTGTTGCAGTCGTGCGGTTTCTACCCCCCAGACAGTGTGTCATCCATATGCACCTTATCTTACCTGGCCAGTTAGTTTATATAACTGTAGTATTGTTAAATGCTTGACAGGGCCTACACACAAAAATGTGGTATGTCCACCTGAGATGAATGACACAAAAAATATTAACCTTTGAAGGTTATTAAGTTTGTGTAATAGTTACTAAAATTAAATGACAGTAAGTTGTACCTTAAACAGTAGCGTCAACATCCTTTTTACCCTGATGTTTTGACATCAGGCAACCAAAATTCGCTTTCATAGAATATCTGATGCCATCTAGACACAAAATACTGATGATAGTGGATGATGATGTTTTATTAACCATAATATAATGCTCATGCCAACAATATCTTGACACTGAGGTATTTTGACTATTATGAACAATAAACACGTGGATACATTAGAAAAAAATACTTTTTGAGAAAAAATCTTTGAGGGTGGAATTTGACTGGCTTTACCGACTATTGTCACAGTCTTTGCTGTAGCAGTGTTCACTTTGTCAGGTGAAACAATGAGCAAACCTGCTGGTTTTCTGAATTGAGTTAAGTGCATCTGGAAGAGATCTCTGATGTTGTGAACCAGCTCTCATCCCTTGTCTTGTTTTTACTCATAAAATGGTCATAAATTCTTTAAGTATGTCCATTGATGTGGTTGAGAAATGATGTCACTGGCCAAAGTATATGCTTCCCATATTGTTACTTGCTGTTACTGGCTTGAGCTACTACAATATGATCCGTTCATCTGTCCAAGTTGACGATTTGAAAGAATTCCTATGATGTGATAATGCTGTCTCTGGCACAGAACTTTCTTTAAACAGATATGAATTCTCTGCCACTAACTTCTCTCTACTTTTTTTAGACTTAACCATTTCCTTCAGGCATGGACCTTTAACTGGACAAAGTTTCGCTGGCACAGATACATAATTAGTGTGTGAATTCTAGTGTTACAGCTACAACATGTTCGCACCACATCACAGTTACCTTTGAGCACCAAATTCTAATCAATTTATCATTTAAAAAAAGGGAGAATTTCAAAAAAAATTAAAGAAATGCCCGTAAGTCATTAAGATGTTTTCATGTTCACAGGAATTGGACAGAAAGACGAACAACCTAAATTGATAATGCTTCCTGCCATGGCTTGTACTGACCCTGGTACTGGCATAGAGGCAAAAAGAGGGCACAGCTTTAGCTGGATGACAAAAGGTCAGGGGCTTCAGAACGACCTGGCATCTACCTCTGCATGCATCAGGTTATATATAACTGCAGAAGTTTTAGTAGATAAGTACAGCTAAAGCACCAAGGTTTTTCTTAGAATTCACAATTGTTGTCTCTGGAGGAGGATGTCAAAGTGCCAACACTTTTGGAAAAAATGAACAAAAAGCAAATAGATCAGGGCCATTCAGTCTCTCTACCAGAGGAGTGAGAGTCTGGTTCACATTGCAGTAAGTTGGACTTGTTCCCAGTGAGGGTTGGACTCTGTCAAGGCTGCCCTTTGTCACCAGTTCTGTTCATAACTTTTATGAACAGAATTTCTCGGTGCAGCCACAGAGGGGGTCGAGTATGGTGGCGGTATGATGTCGTCTCTGCTTTTTGCAGATGATGCGGTCCTCTTAGCTCCATCAAGCTACGACTTCCTGCTCTTGCTGGGACAGTTCACAGCTGAATGTGAAGCGGCAGGGATGAGAATCAGCACCTTCAAGTTTGAGGCCATGGTTCTCAATCGGAAAAGGGAGGCCTGCCCACTCCAGGTTGGGGGGGGGGGGTTCCTGCCTCAGGTGGAGGAGTTTAAGAGTTTAAGTGTCTTGGGCCTTGTTCACGAGTGAGGGTAGGATGGAGCAGGAGATTGACAGGCGAAGCTCTCGATTTACCGGTCAATCTACATTCCAACCCTCACCCATGGTCATGAGCTTTGGGTAATGACCGAAAGAACAAAATCGCAAATACAAGCAGCCGAAATAAGTTTCCTCCATGGCCAGGAGGGACATGGCCGCTGCTCCTCTATGTCAAGAGGAGTCAATTGAGGTGGTTCAGGCATCTGGTGAGGATGCCTCCTGGACACCACCCTCAGGAGGTCTATCAGGCATGTCCGACTGGGAGGAGGCCTCGGGGCCAGCCCAGGACACGCTGGAGGGATTAAATCTCTTTGCTGGCCTGGGAACACCTCGGCATTCCCCCGGAAAAGCTGATGGAAGTGACTGGGGAGAGGACAGTCCAGGCTTCCTTGCTGAGGCTGCTGCCCCTGTGACCCGGACCCGGAGAAGCAGAGGACAACAACGACGACCAATACATCAAGAAAATGTGCAGCAAATCACAAGAAGATCACCTTTATGAGTTTAAGAAAATCTGTGACATAAATCTATTTCTCCATAAATTCCATATAAAATATTCGGTCAGTGAACAATTGACCTTACTGTTTCCTCTGGACGATATATTTTGTCTCCCACTTTGACCACTGACCTATCCTCTCTCACTTTTAGGAAACTGTCATTATACCTGAAGACTGCTTGTCAACTCCCAGCAATAAGTCATTACCCAGCAGCCCAAGGTGAAGGCAAACAAGAACATCATATACAGGTGCACCAGGAATCCACCTCATTGGACATGAAGCAGGCATGGGTGGAGGTGTTGATTAGAGGTTCCATGTTTTCGGACATCAAAAGAACCAAATTGGAGTGCAGCACATCCGCCCATCTGTTTGATGCGCCAATCAAATAGCTCTTCATACATAACACTATTGACCAAAGAACAGCTTCTTCTTGGTGAATGGTGCAAATGTTTTCTGGTGTCCCAAAAAAAGTAATATACCATCGTTGTGCCAGACCATGCCTCATTGGCATTCTTAAGTATATGCTGGCACTGTTGGAGTACAGTTTCACTTGCTAGCTAAATGACACTAAGCGTGAAAACATCGTTTACACCAGGTTGAAATTAGAAGAGCCAGCTTGCACCAGTTTAAGATAGGGCCGAGAAGAAAATTTGCATGCATACATATAGGACGGCACAGTGGTGCAGTGGTTAGCACTGTCGCCTCACAGCAACAAGGTTCCGAGTTTGAGCCCCGGCTCGAGCATGGGTCTTTCTGTGTGGAATTTGTATGTTCTCCCTATGCCTGCATGGGTTCTCTCCTGGTACTCTCCCACAGTCCAAAGACATGCAACAAGTGACTAATTGGATACTTTAAATTAACCATAGGCATAGCTCTGAGCGTGAATGGTTGTCTGTCTATATGTGTTGGGCCTGCGATGGACCAAGACATATAGACTGGCCACCCGTCTCTCGCATGAAGGCTGCTGGGATATTGGGATAGGCTCCAGTCCCCCCCCCCCCCCCCCCCACCACCACCACCCTTAACAGGATAAGTGATAGAAAATGGATGGATGGATGGATAGATGGATGCTGACATATAGACAAGAATGATTACATGTGAAAAGTGAGGATGATGGATTTATCATTACATTACATGTCAGACATCTCAGAAATTTTTGTTGGCTGTCGTGGCAGTGAGCCTCCAGTGCTAAGGAGCCTTCTGAAAGTGTTATGGCAATATTTCAGCAGAGGAAGCAGTTTGATCAAGCTGCAGCAAAAGTCAAACTGTGATCCTCCCAAATTCATGACAGACATAAACAACATGGACAACTCATTGAAATTCAACAAGAGGATCTGTTTTTGATAAAAATAACACAATCATTTGATCATTTTGTGGACGAAATCACTGAGGCCATGTTTTTTCATGTCAGAGAGTCCAAGAGATGTTATGTATTGTGTTCTGGATTGAACTGGAAGTATGGCTTTGTATGTTAGAGGAAGAAATATTCTGAATTAAACAGGGAGCCAATGCAAAAGCCAGTCCAGGAGAGATCTGGTCTCATGGTCAACTCAGCTTGACTAGTTTGACTAGTTTTTCTGCATTGTTTTGAGACAGGATTTGTCTGATCTTAGCGATGTTACGTAAATGAAAGAAATTAGTCCTGGAGATTTGCTTTATGTGGGATTTCAAGAACAGATCCTGATCAAAAATAACCCCTAGGTTCCTTACTGTAGTGCTGGCGGCCAGGGTGATGCCATCCAGGGTATCTGTCTCATTAGATAAGATTTGGGCCCAGCATAATAACTAGTATTGTCAGCCCTTAGAGTTTGATATAAAAGTGTCGTCAGAGATTGATTCACTGCTGTGAACTTCACACCATATACTACACACTGGGGCTTTGTCTTCTTCAGTCCGAATGATCCAAATTGTAGAAACTTCAGTCATATCTCTTTACCGTCAGGCTTTGATTGTTGCTAACATTTGTAGGAGCAGGTGCAGGGCTGTGTGCTTCGGCTGTGCTCACAAGCAGACTGAATTTGACTATGAAGCTGTCTGACACAAAAATATCACAAAAAAGACAAAACTTATTGTGAAGTTACCATTTTCATTCCAAAGTGTTTAAAGTTTTGATACTAATTATGTATTTTAATGTTTTTGACTTGTTTCATTTTCAAAAATATTTCTGGGATTCCTCCACATACCACTTGAGCTTGCATACCTCTGGTGGTATAGATACTACAGTTTGAGAATCACTGATCTAGGATTTTAAACTACAGTCCATATTTACAGACTTGCTTCAGGTTCAGCTATTTACTGTATTTGTATGAGTGTTAAACCTTAAGTTCTGTCATTTACTTTATTTCAGATGGCAATGCATTTGATTGTTCACCTGAAAAGGGTGATGACTGAATGTTGGTCTATGTTTTTTAATGTCAAATAGTTTCCACTTAGTAGACCTCATAATAGTACTATTCTTTATTATCTTATTACCATTGGTCAAAGAGTATTCAGTAATTGTAATTGCAATTTAATCTTTTTTGAGGCTTGTATAATAATGAAAGTAATGCTTTGTGTAATACTAAGACCAACACATAAGCCTACTTGTATGGTGGATCCAGCACGTTATTTACAAGTGTGCATGTCTGCGTGTGTGTGCGTGCGTGTGTGTGTATGTGTGTGTTTTTCTGGTCGAGTGGTCCAATGTGGCAAGGAGCAGCCCTGATTTTCTTGTATGTTGTAATGAGGAAGGTTCCTGCACTCTCACATTCACTTATTCCTGTTTTACATTCAGTGTCTCTGTTACAGTAAAAAAGATCTAGGAAAAAATCTGAAATAAGCCACAAATAAGAAAACAACGATGCCAAGATGTCGATTGACGGATGAATAGACCTGGAAGCAGCTTGGCGTGCTGCTGTGCCCCGCTCTGAACCCAAATTAGGGAGCACGTGAAAAGACAGAAAGACAGAAAGTGGCTGCTCTCTCCTTCTACTTCTTGTTGTGCAATTTAATTTCCCCCAGCGCCGGTGCTTCAGCCGAAATCTAATTTGAGTGAAAAATGGCAATCCAGCTGTTCGGTTGACAGAGCCCAACCAAAACATGGTTTTCTTTCAGTGCAAAAACATGCGGCGGCCATCTTCATCTGCACATCAATGGCTGCTGAGCAGAGGCTGAGCGCCGCACAAGGTAGTAATTACAGTTTTTGCATGTGTGCTCGTGTATGTGTGAGTGTTTTGTACTATTAGTGTGTGTGTGTTGCAGTGGGGATAATTTGCAGCTTGGCTCCGCCTCCCTGCTCTCGATGACGGTTACAGAGAAAGAATGAAGTTATTGAGGCTGCAGTGATTGCAATGAGAGGCGCCATCTCTCTCGTTCTCTCTCTCTTTCTGCTGTTGTTTGCTTTGTGTCATCATGGAGGATGAGATGAAGCGGGAGTTAAAAACCCCCCACCCCACCCCAACCCACCTCCACCTCCTTCCCAAATCTATTATGCAAACAGAAGTGGTTAATTGTCTACATATTTGCATGCAGCGGGTAAATAAATTATACAAGAGCTATGTTGCTTAGCAACAGCCTTGGTTGACAGAGAGGGAAAAACAGGTGAGGTTTGCGATTGGAGGCTCAGAGATGACATCAAGGTGTCACAGAACACATTCAGAAAACAAAAAGGTGCAAGGCTTGTGCAGGAAAAATGGATATGGATTCAGTTTCCCACTCTGATCCAGACCTCTTAGACCCTGTCACATCATTGAGGTTTAAAGAGGTAGGGCTTCACTCATTTCTTGGAAAGCTGCTCATTTCCAGATGAAGCCAGAAGAGTTTGACTTCTTGGCTTTCGTTTGGGTTCTATGTATATTTAGCTTTAACACTTAGTGCACCTCCTCGGCCATATTTAAGCATCCAAAAATGTGAGGTCCAGCACGTACAGCTCAAGTGGCTTTCTGTCAAATTTTCCAGGCTAATGTTCTTTTTGCATAGCTGGACCCAAGGCACAAAGGTGTTGTCGTTAACCTCTCAATGAATCATACTGTAAATGTGTTTTGCAAGTAGAAGGAATACACAAAAAAACAATGTATCGCTCTATCTTGCCTTTAGAGTTTCATCTCTTCTCTTCATGCTCAAGGTTCTTCTATCCTGTGATGCTCATAATGTTGGCTTGTTAAACATATTCCACATAGCTGTGCTGTATATGGTAACCTCACTGCACTCATAAAAACCACTGAAAGCATCTTTAATCTAAATCATCATAGAAACATCAAACATCAACACAACAAACAAATCACATAAAAAATAAACAAACCTTTGAGAGACTAAAATTTTTAATTCAAATTCATTTAATCTCAAATTTAAAATTTGCATGCTGTCTCTCTTAATGTCGAGACACACCAATCTAATATGCTGCAGGGACTAACCGCAAGAAGACATCTATGGTAACAGTCCCACTCCACCACGGATCCCTAAGGTGAGGCAGATGTGATTTTCACCATTATAATCTTCCACATCGGAATCTTTTAGTTGTGTCCATGCTCATGTTGCTGATTTTATTGGTGAATGATGTGTGTTGGCAAAGCTTACAGTCAGAACTTTGAGTCATAGACTTTAGACCTAGTTATTTTTCATCAGGTGCACCAACAGTGCTCCTGAGCAAACGTCTTTAAGATCAAGCACCTGTTGGTGTTATATTGATATTGATAAATGAAACTGGTATTCAAAGATTATGAACTAAGCAAAACTATGCTCAGTTCCATGCACCATTCTTGAAAGTACACAAAGAAACTCAACAGTGGCATAAATGTCCCACCAACTCTGTTTTGGCAGTTTAATTGCAGCATGACCAAACGTGATCATCTCAGAAGTATAATCACACTTTAGGAAGGCTGTGTAGTGTATGGACTAAAAAAGAGGCTTGACGCAGACATTCAATGCAGTGCAGTCTTTTTCACCATCATGGAAGAAATAATAGATATGACAGTTGCACTCAGGCGGCACAGTGGTGCAGTGGTTAGCACTGTCACCTCACAGCAAGAAGTTTCAGGGTTCGAGTCCGGCTCGTGCACGGGAGGAGTGTGTGGGGTTTGCATGTTCTCCCTGTGCCTGTGTGGGTTCTCTGTGGGTACTCCGGCTTCCTCCCACAGTCCAAAGACATGCAAATGGGGACTAGGCTGATTGATACTCGAAACTGACCGTAGGTGTGACTGTGAGTGTGAATGGTTGTCTGTCTCTATGTGTTGGCCCTGCGATGGACTGGCGACCTGTCCAGGGTGAACCCTGCCTCTTGCCCGAAAGCCGCTGGGATAGGCTCCAACCCCCCCCCCCCCCCTTAATGGCCCTTAATCAGGATAAGTGGAAGGATGGATGGATGGACAGTTGAACTCCATAAAGCAAAACTGTGGACTGTTGAATAACATTGATTTTCTCATCCAGCCAATCATGAATTTGGCTGGATGACTGCTGAAAAATTTCATTCTGGTTCTGATGGAAAGGAATCAGAACACAGTGCATCAGAGTATGTGGCATGTAGTTGCTACAGTGAGCATGTGACCATCAGAACTGAACCATTTAGGAATGGAACAAGGTGGCCTGGTCTGATGAATCATGTTTTCTTTGCCATCATGGGGATGGCTGAGTGTGTGGGTGTGGTTTACCTGGGAAAGATATGGCACTGGGAAGCACTGTAGGAGGAAGTGAGTGAGCAGAAACAGACATGAGATACTTTGGGTAATTTTCTGATGGGAAACTTTAGGTATTACTGTCACTTACTTTGACTCATACCACTTTCTAAAACATTGTTGCTGATTATGTTCTCCCTCAAGGAAACAATGTTTCCTCATGGCAGTGGCCTCATTCAGTGGGATACAATGTCCTGCCACACTGCAAAAATATTTTTGGAAAGATTTGAGGAACACGATTTCAAGGTGTTGACTTGGCCCCCAAATTCCCCAGATCTAGGATGTGCCAATCCAAAAGGTGATCCAGGTGACTTCCAGTAATAATAATAATAATAATAAGAAGAAGAACAACAACAACAACAACAATAAATCAGTCTTATATTGCACATTTCCAGGACCCAAAGCGCTTCACAACCAAAAAAGGGAAAAAAGAATGTAGCTAATGAAAAGTGGGGGGGGGGGGGGAGTATCCAAGCAGAGGTGAACTAATGTTGGAAGCAGTGGATTCAGCTACTTTGTCTGAATTTCTTTGTAAGTCACAAATTGCACACCAACGACTGAAATATTACATTTCGAGATGTGGTCTGGTTGGCTGACCAAAAGAGGTCAAGTACAAGTAGGCTAGAGTGGTCGGTGTCAATGCTGACAGGAAATGCATCATGAGAGGTATATATAAGTACCTTCCCAAGCAACCTTGTTCCCATCATGAAGCCACAAAACAAAGGAGGACCTACAAGAAATGGTAATGGAACCAAGACGCTTTAAACTAAAATCCCTGCCACACTCCTTCATAGAGATGTCGGATGTCTAGTTATCCTACTTCCAATTGAAAAACAGCAAGCACCTTCAGCAGTGTTGTGAGGTCCATGACTCAGTTACTCAAAACTGTTTTGGCAGCAGAATGGGGACTACCCAATATGGGAGGAGTGAGTATTTAGTCAACCACGGAAATTGGCTTGGTTGCATACCAGTTGAACAGGCAACTAACAACTCCACTGACAGAATAGAAACAAAATGTCTCAAAAAATATTTACCAGTCTTACATTTTACATGGTCCTCATTAACATCTCTATATTTTTCAGTAAAATCAATAGGACAATAGGCCCAACAGGAGATTCAATTATTCCAAACACCCCTGCAATGGTTACTGAATGATTTCACTTACCGATGTCTCTTCCTCAAGAGACATAGGTAAGTTAAAGTCACACACATTAACATGTGTTTTGGACATTACATTCCTCACACTAAAATGAAACACTGAAACATAAATTGAAACAAGTGTGACGGCTTGAAATACCAACCACTAGGGGTGTTATGAAATTTTCATGGAACAAAAAATTATGAAATAAAATTCAAATAAAAATCAATGTAAAAAAAACAAAAAACAATGCTTATTGGTGCCGCGCACCACTAACACTGATGATTTTTCACCCTCTCGCCTGCTGTATACACGTATTACAAGATTAAGAAGAACATTGTAGCAACACTACATAAAAAAAAAGAAGCAAAACAATTATTTCTAAATGGAGGAAGACAAGGTCGAAGAAGTACCGGACACTCCATCAAACAAATCGGTTGTGTAGACTTATTTTGGCTTTCCATGTAAAAGATAAGACAACGGTGATATATATATATATATATATATATATATATATATATATATATATATATATATATATATATATATATATAATAAATATTTGGTTTTTCAAAGCAAATAAATATTTATTTTGTACTGATGCAACAATAACTTGTATATCTGCATATTAAGGAAGAAATAACGGAAGAAATTAAGGAAGAAATAAAGAATATTTGATTTTTGCATTTCTGATTTTCTTTAATCTTTATTTTGTATCGTGAGCCCTGTTTCGTATTTCGTATCGTTTCGTGAGTTGACTATTTCGTTTCACCCCTACCAACCACTAATGGAAAAAAAATGTTTAGAGTTTTAGAACTTGTTATCACTTAAGGCTTTATGAATTTATTTTAGTCTTCACAGACTACAGACAAACAAAGCAGCCAAGAAGCTAAACAATGCACTAACATGCTAAAACATTTTCAATTAGCCAAACTACATATTTGTGTGTTGTAATTTACTAGCATTGTATCAATTTACAAAATTTTAATGTTATCAAAAATCTATTAATGAGGTGAATGTTGATTACACACGTCCATGGCATGGGTCAAGTAATTCGGCCACACACAACTAAATACCAAGCTATAGACACAACCCAAGCCAACATCACCTTCTGTCCTAACATGGATCTCGTCTGTGGTTGAACAAGTCCACCTGCTGAGGAAGATCATGTGATGGATCTTGTCAAAATCTGACCTCTCCAACTGTCTTCAAGGTAAATCTTCCAGAGTTATTTTATGTCACCGGTCCACTCTATTTGTAAACGATGTGTCTGCACGTATTTAGGAAGTGTGAGATGAAATGTTAGAAATCAAATGTATCAAACAAACCAGCCTGAATACATTCTCCATCCGGTGCCCTTGCATACTTGCAGATGAGCATCTCAAACTGTGTCTCTGCAGGTTGGCTGGCATTATGAGCTTCATCACAGTTAATGGCGTCAGTCCTCGCCTGCCTCTAATTGGCTCGGCAAAACCCAATTAGCTGTGGCTGTTATCACATGCAGTTTAGCCCAAATAGATGAATGGGTTTGAGACCTGATAATTAAGATGGAACGCTGCCACCACTGTGGGACTTAAGTTTGAAGTGTAAAATTTTCATCCGCATCAGAGCAGTTCAGGTGTCAAATAGTGTTGAAATATGAGCCATTTAGCAGTGTGAGATATGAATTATGGAGACCCAGTTACAAAAAGGCACTTAATGATGAATCTGACAGCTGAGTAAATGCTGCCGCTAAGGTTTGAGCGATCATATTAGTTTTACTTTTGTTAGGTTGAGACATATTGGCCAAGCTTTACGGGTTTTATTTTAAATGAATTGTAAGTATTTAGATGCTCTAGCTCTTGTGCGCTTGGCACTGTTGTAACCATGGTTACGAGTGTGTATTTGCTTGTCAAGAGTTGTTGGTTGTCAATTTACATGAAACACAAATTTTCATAAAACCTACAAAAGAAAATGTGTATGTTCGCACTACTTCAAGATCAGCAGCAGGTGACGGTAATTCTCCAGTCAGTTGATATTACACCATGGTACAAGAAGAGAGCGCAGTAGTGCCGCTACACACATATATTCAGTTTTTTAAGGCTTTTCAGAATTCACTAGCTTGTCGATATCAAATCAGCAGAAAAGCTGATCAGTCGTGTGCGTTAAGTGCTCACAATGTCAGAATAGACAGGATATTTTCTCTTGGCCTGACATATATTAACAACAAACTAGTAACCCACTGTCAACAGCATAGTACAATTAATTTAGCTAATTAAAACTACAAGGTAATCTGATCATGTGGACTCATGAAAATGTTTAATTTGTGATTGGAGTGTCATTTCTCACAAGTGCAACCATGCCATTAAGCATTTCTTGTTGGATATTATGAGGTGGAAAGATGTAAGGAACTTCCCCTCCACCCAGGTAGACATTAGACATAGTGCACAGTACTATGCACACCCTTGACAGTCCCTCCCAGTCAAAGATGTGTGTGTATGTGTGTGTGTGTGTGTGTGTGTGTGTGTGTGTGTGTGTGTGTGTGTGTGTGTGTGTGTGTGTGTGTGTGCTTGCCCCAGTTGACTACATTTACTATCATTCTCTGATTGGATAAACACATTAATAATGTGTTGAAATTCCCCTTTGATTAGTTTGTCAATTCTCTGCCACATAGCTTGACTGTCACTGAGCAGCTGATATCAGTGTTCCAACGGCACAATTTGTTAATAGACCTGTTTCTATTTTCAGTTTGGACACAGACAAAACCATGTTTAAAGATAACAACATGCTCTGGTCATGTGATAGTGTGTTAGTCTGTGCCTCTGTGTGTGTTGTTTTCCTCTTAGAAGTTGAACCAGCGGTGACCTGCTTACGCTGTTTCAGCGAGATCAAATGCCGGTTAGGAAACTCGCCTTCATGTTCGTGCATCAGTATGCAACACACACACACACACACACACACACCCGCACACACACACACACACACACACACATCTTTCCTAACCCCATTTCTTATCTGCTTTTTCCTCCCCTTTTCTTTCCTCTCCTCTTTGCCCTTTTTCCTCTACACTTCCCCCTCCTCTCCCCTTCCATTTCTCACTAGTCCACTCACTCTTTTTCTTCCCTTTCCCCCTCACCCATATTAACTCTCATTTTATCCTCTCTCCCTCTCTTTCCCCTTCATCTAAGTCACTCTTCCTCCTTTATTCTGCCTTTCTTCACTAGTGGTATTCATCCTCTCTCTCCATCTTCCTTCTCCTCCTTTATGCCCCCCACCACGTTGCGTGATAGCTGCTCTCCTCTCTTTTCGGCTCACTGCTCTGATGTTAACTTGCTGTGACATGTTACACAGAAACTACTTTATGGAATCAATATTACATTCACAGGCTACGACACTGAAGTCTAACCACACTGACTCTGTGTGTGTGTGTGTATGTGTGTGTGGGGGGTCACGGGTCATTCACGTGTGTGTCTGCAACAGTACAGTGAATGTGTGTTTATGTGTAAGGAAAATGCCTGTGTGTGTTTGTTTTGGTCTTTCATCACTATTGAGGACCAGCTGAAGCCTAAAACAAGAAAAAACATCTAAACACTGTTTTAAAGCCAAAACAGTGTTTACTTATTTATTTTGACTTTATTAACAACATAAACGTCTCATGGGGATTAACATCACTTTTTCTTTTTTTACGATCTGGATTTTGTTGATCTGGTGTTTAAGAGGAGAGTTGGAAGCATGGTATAACAGGGGAATAAAGTGACAAGAAAGGCAGCAAAAGCTTGAAACAAATAATACAAACAATACAAAAAGGCTACATTCCAGATGTCAAGAGGAGAAAATGTCCACTTAGATTGCATACAGAGCAAAGGGTGTAGGAGCGAGTTTAATATTAACCAGCTATGTTTACACTTTTTATTATAAGCATTGTAATCAAATGTGTGTCTAGTGCACTCATGCGTACAAGTTTTAGCATAAGAGGTGAATGAAAAAGAAAATTTCATTGGATTTACACATCTGTATAATGTATGTAGCCAATACATGTGGAGTTGATAAAGACATCCTCCCCAAAACCAGCCACTCTTTTGCTGTAGTTGTGGCAACGAAAAGGTGAACCAGAGCGCAAAACACAAATACCTATAAAAATAAATCTGTGTTTGTTTGGAAGTCATAAATGTACCAACATTTGATCAAAATAAGGTGTAAATCATTTCAGAGGTGGAGTCTGAATCATGTTCAACATGTGGTAAGGAAAAGCCCTCACAAATATACTATTAAAAATACATGGGAGGTTGTGTGCGTAAAGCTAGAATGTGTGTGGATATGGGTGTTCACTCAAGTGTGTGAGAGAGTGAGAGGCTGTGTGTGTGTGTGTGTGTGTGTGTGTGTGTGTGTGTGTGCGTGTGTGTGTGTGTGTGCGTGTGTGGTATCCTGTGGGTGAATTAGAGCAGAGGCAGTCATGTTTGATCGCAAGGTCTCGACATCGATGAAAACACTCTAAAACGGCACGCAAACTTTGAACGGCAGAAAAAAAAAAGGGGGGGGCGTGGGGTGTTGGGAGGGTGAAGGAATGAAGGGGAGGGACAAGAATGGACACTGAGAGAGGGAGGAGAAGACGTTCTTGATGAGACTGGAACACTGTTTTCTCTGCTAAATGTTACACAGCTGTTTTTCTGTTTTTCAGAGGCTCAGTTGGCTGAAGTTGCCTTAATGTTTCCTGGTCTTGTTGGAAGTTGTGATGTTCGGGCCAACTTTGTACCTTTGATGTGGCAGTCCAATATTTTAATGAATAATTTAATCATGTGGTTCTTGTAGACATTTTAAAAGTTACTGGACCAAAAGGATCTAATTCTGATGGTGTAACAAGTCATTTTGCAGGGTGTGACACTCAAAACAATGTATCCAATGTTTTACAGCCATAACAGTAATGAACAAGGAGCCTATAATGGAGCCACATGTTGCAAATAATGTGTCGACAATTGTTTGTAATATCTCTCAGTGCCAGAAGATGGAGACAAACATACCACTCCACAGCTTTAAAGTGTTCCAGTCAGTAGCGGGAGGGGATCGGTGTAAACCAGGTAGAGTTTTTTCTGTGTATATAGTCCTTCTAAAAATATATTGTGTTGTTGAATGTGACAATCATATCAGGCTGATAATGAGACTAAAAACATTTTGCTTCTGAGACACATCATAAAACAGAACTGAGTTGTGACTCCAGTGGTCAGTGGTGTTGCAGGACTTGATTATTTGATTCATTACTGCCCTTGATATTCTGCACAGAAATTATGTAAGGTTTTGGCCTGTAGCCTTTGTTGAGTCGTCTGTAATGCAGCTCTGAGCCAATCATGATTATACAGTATGCATATATATATATATATATATATATATATATATATATATATATATATATAGAAAGAGAGAGAGAGAGAGAGAGAGAGAGAAAGAGAGATGGATAGATTGATAGATAGATAGATATAGATATATAGATATTAGATATGGTGCCATAGGCTTCGACTGCCGGGGGATCTCCCATGGTGCACTGGGCTTCTCTCTCCTCCTCTCTTTCCTCTCTGTAACTAACTCATCTTCTTCTCTGAGCCTTCAGGCTCCCCACATCCCAGATCCCGGGTGCTGCTGGAGAAGGCTACACACCTGAAGAGGCTCAAGTGACCACCTGTAGCACCACCTGCTCACGTCCCCATCTTTCCATCAATCAGTTCCCTTTCTCTCCCTCTTTATCTCTCTCTCTCTTTCCTTCTGTATATCTGTCTTCCACCATTACCTGTCTTTGTCTCTGCCCTGCCCTCCTGCTATCTTTCCCCCCAACCAGTCAAAGCAGAAGGCCGTCCCCATTGAGCCTGGATCTGCTTGACATTTCTGCCTGTGAAAAGGAAGGATTTCGTCACCACTGTTGCAGGATGTGCTTGCTCATGGAGAATTGTTGGGTGTAAATTCATTGAAGGAATGTGGTACTAGACCATAGGGTTTCAAGATTTCTGCTGTCTGAGGCATTCACTGAGCAGCTTGTCCTGATGAACTCTTGGATTTTCAATGTTTCATCCTGGACAGTGGCTCTGATGCATACTAGTCCTCATCCTTCCTCTTTCCACTTAGTGTACAGCTTCAGGATGCTGGACTTAGGGTGAAATCCTCCATGCATGGTGAGGAGCTTTCTGGTCTTAGACGTCTGTGACTTCTATCTCCTCCTTTGGCCAGCTTATGATCCCAGCGGGGTATCTGATGAGCAGCAGAGCATACACGTTGATGGCTCGGACTTTGTTCTTATTGTTCAGCTGACTTTTCAGTACTTGTCTTACTCTCCGAAGGTATTTGGTCGTGGTTCTTGGTTCTTGTTCTGGAAGGTTTCTGTGGTCAGTTCTGTGCATCAGTGTTGTGTGATGCTTCTCTTTACCATATGCCCTTCCAATACTCCATCCCTGCTCTTGGTGGGCCTGGTTGGTTGTCATTCCCCTGCCACTGAGAGTTGTCTTTGGCTGGGTTGGTGGAGAACATCTTGTTTATTCTCCAAGCCTCTACCATTTTGGTGTTTCTCTTTAGTTGGGTGGCGAAAGCTGTTAGCCTTTGTTTGGCAGTTTCAAGAGCCTCTGGTATGGCTTGCTTGCTGTATTTCTGGGGCACACCTTTATTCACCATGTTTCCTCTCTGCAGCTCTGCTAGCTAGCTAATTTCTCTCCTTGTTGCCTTTATTTTGGCCTCTATTGTGGTGTCTACAAGACTTACTTTTAATTTGTAGGAACAGTTTCTGTGACTTTGTTAAGTTGGGACTTTCATACAAAGTGCAGTGGTGAGTCCTAGCTGATGCAGCTGAAATGAAACGTAAGGCTGAGTGGTAGAGTACATCTAGTTGTTTTTTTTTAATAAAGAAGAAGTAGAGTGAATATAAATTAGGTCACCATAATCCAACACTGATAAAAAAAGTGCTCTGCATTAACCTTTTCCTTGCTGAATAAGGAAAGCATTTCCTCAATATAAAGAAAAAAACAAACTTAGATCTAAGTTTTTTTGAGAAGCTCTCGATATGAACCCCAAAAAACAGCTTATCATCCAACCAAATACAGAAGAATTTGTGTGTCAGTTGCCAGTCTTTTTCAGCAGCTCAGGTCATACAGTAGACAAAAGAACAGAATCAGTTAATAGTAAGACAAACTTTGATTGCTAAATGACTTCTACTAATAAATGACTTCCAAGGTGAAAGTTACAAGTCAAAAGCACAATAACTGTGGTCATTGCTTAATTTGTAAATCATAAGGTGCCAGAACGCAAAGTACATATGACAGCTCAACATTTTTTTAATTTCCCCTAAAGTCTAGGATTGACAACTGCTGCTCTGTCAGACCGTGTTGGTTCTATCAAACAAAGGTGCCAGGCTAGCTCATAGGATGATCTTATGGTTTGTTGAGATTCCAGAACCTTCAATTTACCAATCTGCAGAAGTAGATTATACCACCAACTGATTCTCACTGTTGCAGTTGAAATACGCTAGACACATCCATCAGCAGTCAGCTTGAAATGGGACCTGGATGGCATCCTACCCATATCCAGGCGAGGACCATGGGCTCAGATTTGGAGGTGCTGATTCTCATCCTGACTGCTTCACACTTAGCTGCGAACCAGCAAGAGCTGAAGGTCACGGCCTGATAAAGCCAGCAGGACCACATTGTCTGTAAAAAGCAGAAACACAATCCTGCAGCCACCAAATTGGATCCCCTCAACACCCTGGCTGCACCTAGAGATTCTGTCAGTAAAAGTTATGAACAGAGTCGGTGACCTGGTGGAGTCCAACCTTCACCGGAAATGAGTCCGCCTTACTGTTGGCAATGCAGACCAAACTCTCGAGAAGCAAACTGCCTGAATCAGGCGGTCCAATACCCCATACTCATTGCTTAATTTGTAAATCATAAGGTGCCGGAATGCAAAGTACATATGACAGCTCAGGGATGAGAGAGGGGCACAGGTCCCGGAACATATACAGAAAACATGCTGAAAACAACATACAAATGCCCACTTGCCATACTGTGAGACTTACAAGCCTCAATTTCAAATGATATCCATGGTGTAAAAGTTATGAAGATAATTTACAATTATTTTAGGCTACTCTGCGCAGCACAGGCAAATGCCTGCATCACCACAGGTGGGACTTACAGTATACAGTCAGCAATTAATTTCTCAACAGGTCTAACTTGTAAAACAAACAAAAAAAGAGCTCACAATAATTCACACAAATGTTCCATTATTATTATGGTTTTTAAAAATTGGCACAGCGGCCTATTATTAGACAGTATGCTCACCATTTAGTTGTCCAAAACACCCCACATCACATTAGACCTGGCTTGGCTAGCTGTAGGTGAACCTGGCTAGCCTCCTGCTGCAGCTGATTTTGATCGTCAACATGACCGTCGCCACATGTGGAGGCTTTTCTGACTTGTTTTGAAGAGTCATGCAACTCTTCTGTCTTTTTGAAAAAAGACAGCAAATTTGTCTTTTTGACATGTTGGCATTGAAATAGTAACTTTTTTTTCCCTCTCTGCCTGCTCCTCAGATGCAGTGAATTTCAAAAGGGTTTTTTTTGTTTGTTTTTTCTGTATCAGGGGCATGGTTTGTTGGCATCAGTGCATCAACAGATCTCCGACTCTTTCAAATGACACTAAAGCTTAATAAACAACATGAAACTCTTAGGATTTGTTCTGTAAATGAATATATGCACATTATTATTTTATTTTAAACATTTTAAAAATGTTTTGATATGTGTCTATTTAATTTTCGGTACCAGATCTGCTCAAATAAGTACCAGAACACAGGGAGTCCAAAATTCAGGGGTGCCGGATCTTGTTTCGGCAGGATTCGGCTAAAATTAACCCCTGACTGTGGTCATGGACAACAGCTTCAGTGGTGGAGATCAGAAAGAAAAAAAGTAATATATAATGTTGAGGCTGAGCTGGAACTATTAAAAATAGGATGTTATATGGATGAAAATCTAGAAGTTTGCTCTCACCATTTTCTCTAAGAAAAAAAATTCTGTGCATGAATAATATTCAGCTTGTCTTCAAAGAAATATGGTTATTCCTCACCTGAAAAGACTTGCCCCACCAAAACTATTTGAGTTACAGTCAGCCCACCACATGCAATGGCTGTTCAACAGAGGGTCAATCTTAGTCTTTTGAGTGGGTCTCCTCTCAGTTCCCATCTTCTGTGAAGAGGAACAGAGTCCAAACGTTGAGCGAGATTGCTGCTTTCCACATTCCTCAAACCCAACAGACAGTTTATGTGTTCAAACAAATTGTCAATTTGTGTACCATGGATCCGGCGTTTGGGAGATCGAGGCTTGGCAGCGGAGGTTTGAGTGGCTGCTTCCTTAGCTTACCAAGTAGTCCAGCCCTGCAGCCCTGCTTTTGTATCCTCTCGCACCACCATCTGCGTCGCCTTCCCAACCTGATAACAATCCCTGGTCTCACTATTTCGTCTGGAATGTTGTGTGTGCAATGAAAATCGCAACAGACGGTCGCTTTCAGTTGAAAACCGATGTCTAATAAGTCTGTACGTCTGTAGCCTATAGTAGAGTCCATAAACAGCGTAGTAGTCCGTAAGCAATGTACAACACACAAAAAACAACAAAAAGGCTCAAATAGGGAGAGCTAGAAGCCGCTCCGTCTGTGCACACCGCCATCTTACAAAGATGACAAACAGAGCCCAAAAGGCTGACAATTACCACCTGGCCTGACAATACCCTCGCCCAACTGCAGGTCTGCAGGTCTGCTTTGAATGAACACAGTGGGAAACCTTCTACCATGCAGACCTGGCTACATTCATAGACACAGTACTGTCTTACATCAAGTACTGTATTGAAATGGTCACTGTGGAAAAGTGCATCCGGGTGTTTCCCAATCAAAACTCATGGATGACTAGCAAGGTCCGCACGCACCTGCGGGCCCGAGACGCAGCCTTCAGATCGGGTGACAGAGCACTGTACAGCGCTGCTCGCGCTGACCTGAGGAGAGGCATCAAGATCGCCAAAGCAGAACTCAAGAGGAGGATAGAGGAACAGCTCAACAACCCCCGGCAAGGTGTGGCAGAGCATACAGTCCATTACCAACTACAGAGGCTGCACTACAACACCCTGGGACTTGCGGTACTGGCAGAGGAGCTGAATAGCTTCTTTGCCCGATCTAGGCACAGCCCACCACCCCAACTCCCATCACAATCCGGGAGCCCCCGGCACCCCCCTCCCACTCACTCTTGAAGTGGAGGATGTGAGACGAGTACTCTGTGCCCAGGAAGGTGCTCAAGGCATGTGCCGACCAACTAGCACAGGTTTTCACTGACGTTTTCCATCCGTCACTGAAACAGGCCGTTATTCCAGCCTGCTTGAAATCTGCCACTATCATCCCAGTCCCCAAAAAGTCTCCCACAACCACCCTTAACGAATTCCGCCCTGTTGCACTCACCCCAGTCATGACCAAGTGCTTCGAAAAACTGGTTCTGAGACACATCAAAGCCTGTCTCCCCCCCCACCCTGGACCCACACCAATTTGCATATTGGTCAAACAGATCCACCGAAGACACGATGGCCATCGCCCTCCACCCTGCTCTGAACCATCTGAAGAAACCGGGAGCTACGTCAGGATGCTCTTCATTGACTTCAGCTCAGCTTTCAGTACAATAAAACCAGCCATTCTGATCCCCAAGTAAGCCTACCCGGGGCTCCCATCATCCACCTGCTCCTAGAATAAGGACTTCCTGGTCAACCAACCCCAGCAGGTGAAACTGGGATTCCCCTCTCCTCCGCCCGGACCCTCAGCCCTGGCTCCCCTCAGGGCTGTGTGCTGAGCCCACTTATCTACTCACTCTACACATCCGACTGTAGTCCTGCCCACCCAGGTAACATCATTGTCAAATTTGATGATGACACAACAGTAGTGGGGTTGATAACAGGGGACAATGAGGCAGCCTAAAGAGATGAGGTCCTGAAACTTGGTGACTGGTGTACGTAAAACAACCTGGCACTAAACACCTTCAAGACTAAGGAACTCATCCTGGATTTCTGGTGGAACAGATCCACCCCTGCCCCCCTGTACATCAACAGTGAATGTGTGGGAGAGGGGAGACATTCAAATTCCTCGGGGTCCACATCTCTGCAGACCTTTCCTGGACAGTCAACTCCTCAATATTGGTCAAGAAGGCCCAGCAGAGGCTACACTTCCCGAGAGTGCTCAGGAAAGGAACATCTAGACACACGCCTTCTGGTGACCTTCTACTGATCCACCATCGAGAGCCTGCTGACCTACGCCGTATCAGTTTGACACTCCAGCTGCACAGAGGCGGACAAGAAAAGACTGCAGAGGGTGACCAACACAGCACAGAAAATCATTGGCCTTCCATATCCACCATTCACAACTCCTCCTGCCTCACCAGAGCCAAAAACATTCTAAAAGACAATACTCACCCCGGCTTCCATCTCTTCAACCTGTTCAACCTGCTGCCTTCTGGCAGGCATTTCAGATCCATACTGGCCAGAGCAAATAGACCCAGTGATAGCTTCTTCCCCAAAGCTGTCACCTTACTGAACTCAAATCTGCACTAAGAGCTGACTTTACCTGACTTATTTGCACTGACCACTGCACATCGGTCATAGCTTCCTCCACACTCAGTATGCTGCTACTCCATAACTGACCACTGCACATCGGTCATAACTTCCTCCACACTCAATATGCTGCTACTGCACTAATGTTTGTGCCATCTCTAACCATTACCTGTTTTTAACATTACATGTGCAGTACTTAATTTTAGATTTTATTTTATCTGTCTGTCTGTCTGTGTATTTTTACTGTTAGGTGTTTTTTTTATAGTATACTTTTATATTGTGAGTGCACACTGAAGGAGCTGCTTTTCAAATCTCATTGTACTGTGTATAATGACAATAAAGGCTTTCTATTCTATTCTATTCTATTCTATTCTAACCAAGCCTCTACATCCTGATCTCCCAAGTTGATTTCATGTCTTTCTCTGCCTGCTCCTGCTACAGTTGCAGGAGAAAACAATCCTCTGTTGTGGTTTTTTTTCATTCACCTTTGGTGGTGAACTGGCAGCTGGTTGCTCACAAGGCCAGCCTGAGGAAAAACCTGAGGATCAGCAAAACAAGGAGAAGCAGGAGTAGGAAACAAAGGAGACCAAGGGAAAAGAACCCAAGGAGGAAAGTGGGATTAGCGTGAGAATAGGCAGGATGGTGGGGGAAATACACGACAGGAGGAAAAGCAGAAGCATAAGAGGCACTGGCAGGAAAAAATGGAGCATTGGGAGGAAAGGCAGGACGCGGAACTGTGCAAGAGGATAGACATGAGCAGGATAGTGAACATGGTGGTGAGGAGACGCAGCAGGAACATGACATTGCCTGGCCACACCACTGGCAATGAACTTGGTACCTGAGAAAAAAAAGAGCAAACTTAGAATATTTCCATGCATATCAAACAGGAAGAACAAAAAAAATTACCTTAAATAAGTCAGGTTTCAGGTGGCACGGTGGTGCAGAGGTTAGCACTATCACCTCACAGCAAGAAGGTTCCAGGTTCATGGCATGGGGTCTTTCTGTGTGGAGTTTGCATGTTCTCCCTGTGCCTGCGTGGGTTTGCTCTGGGTTCTCCAGCTTCCTCCCACAGTCCAAGGACATGCAAGTGGGGACTATGCTAATTGAATACTCTAAATTTACCGTAGGCGTGGCTGTGAGTGTGAATGTTTGTTTGTCTATATGTGTTGGCCCTCTCCCCCGAAGGCTGCTGGGATAGGCTCCCTTGACAGGATAAGCTGTAGAAAATGGATGGATGGATGGATGGATAGATGGATGGATCGAAGTCAGTTTTCCATACACTAACTGTAAATCCTGCACCACATTCGTTGTTGCACTTAATAAGTTCTTCCCATTTAGAAGCTTATTGATATCATTTAAATCAAAGCAAAATGTTATCAATACAGCTCCCACCTAAATGTTAGGACAAAGCCCCCAGTGTGATATTTCAACATTAATCTTATACTTGACTGTCACTTTCTGTTTGAGTGAACGCTGGCGCGATTTGCTGCAGCTGCTCTCCGGTTGTTTTTTAACGATTTTATGATTTTCTGCACAGTTCGCAGCTGATCATCTACTCCTGGTGAACGCGGTATTGTTGATCTTTAACCTGGTCTTTCTGTCAATACGATCAGTGGAAGTAGTTCCGTAGGGAGGTGGACCACAGCGTGCTAGCAAGCCTAGCCAGGTCGGCTAATGCCAGCTTCTCCAACAGCTCAGCGACATCAAATTTGGATTATTTAACATCCGTTCCCTTACTGGCAAGGGACATCTACTGCTGGGCTTCCTCCTTGACCGCAAGTATGACTTTCTTTGCCTTATGGAGACTTGGCAGCAACCTAACGACTTTTCCCAGTTGAATGAGTCTACTCCACCTGGGTTTGTTTACATCAGCCAGCCCTGCCTCTCTGGAAGAGGAGGTGGTCTTGCGATAATCCACCGCTATACCTGGAAGGTCTCCCCTGTCACTGTTCCTGTGTTTCAGTCTTTTGAATCTGTCACCCTACAACTGAATGGACCCACTCCAACTGTTTAAGTCAATATTTATTGTCCACCCAAACATAATAAGGACTTCATTGATGAATTCTCTACATTTCTCACCCACATCCGTTCACTCTCATCAAATATAATTGTTTTGGGTGATCTTAATATTCACATGGACATCACCAATAATGCTTTCACCAAGGACTTCACTTCTTGTCTGGACAGTGTTGGTCTCCAACAATTCATTGACTTCCCTACCCACTCTAAATTTCATATTTTAGAATTGGTCTGTTGCTCTGGCGTCTCCCCCTCTCAACTCTTCTGCTGTTGATCTTCCCAGCTTGGATCACATGCTTGTTTCATTCAATTTGTCTCTGTCACTATCCAAAATCAAACAGTCAAGTGCCATGTCCTTCCGCAATTTAAAAAATATTAATTAGCAGCTCTCACAACAGGCATTGACAGTCTCCCCACCACCAGTTTCCCATGCACCCTGGATCAGTTGGTCTCCATTTACAACAATGGTCTCCAAGCCCTGCTGAAGTCCCTTGCTCCCCTCAAAACTCGGACTGTCTCGTTCCCCCATTCTTCCCCTTGGTTCTCACCTCACCTCCGTCAGCTGAAAGCCAAAGGATGCCAACTGGAGCGGCTTTTCAGAAGAACAGCGGCCTCATGTATCAATGCGTTCTGCGTACGTCAGGATCGATGCTCACATTCAGATGTATCAACACGAAAAGTTCGTAGATTCTTGCTCTGTTTCACGTCAACTCTAGAGGTGCCGTAGAAGTTGGCGGAAAGCCGATTGTCGCGTTAACTGCACTTTGGTCCATTGGCGACACCCTGTGGCGGTGTTTGGTCTCCCGCAGGTACATTAAATTCCCTTACAGTGTGGTTGAACAGGTCAATATTAAAGCGCAATTTGCAGCAATAGCCAGATTCTCTAATGTCTAATTCTCTAATGACAGCACTCATGTTGCCATAAAAGCGCCGTCCCATGAGGAATACGCTTACGTTCACCGTAAGCATTTCCACTTCATCAATGTGCAGATCATCAATGCGCAGAGGCTGGAGGGATGGATCCTGATCCCAGCCAGGCAGCCGTCCTCGCACGTCAGAATTTAATTTCCACAGTGTGAATGGGTAAGAAGCTACTACACGATTCGTGAAGCCGGATTAATTTATTTTGTCCACGAAACATTCCAGAACATTTATCAGGCGGTCAAGCCGCTCATTGATCCCCGTTATGTCCTGCAACTGCAGGACCGCCTGTGTGAGGACCCTCCCACTGAATCCGGGTGGGCTGGAGGACCGTCCGCCACTTGTGCTGGGAATGGGTGACGGGCCGGCCCAAATGCCGCTGGTCCTGATGGATGACTCCGAGCCAGCGGATGGGCTGGCGCGGGAGCTGGTGGGGGTGCTGCACGTCGGCGGCATGGCAGATGGATCAATTTCTATCAAACATATTGGTTTATTTAAATGGCTGATTCTGTGTATTTTTTACCTTTACATCTGTGGCAAAGCATGTAGAAATGTTGCGTAAGAAATGGAGTTACCACTTACCCTCCAGGCTCTCTGAGTTAGCCTGGATGGTGTCAACAATCCCCCGATGGATTTCGCCCCTGCCACAGCACAGAAACAGCCCTTCTCAAGATCACAAATGACCTCCTGATGGCAGCTGACTCCGGACTATTATCCATCCTCATCCTCCTCGACCTTAACATGGCCTTTGACACCATATCCCACACCAACCTCCTTCACAGACTAGCCTCCATTGATAAAACTGGCACACCCCTCCACTGGTTTCACTCCTATCTCTCTGGCCGTACTCAGTTCATCCAGTTGAAATCTTTAACTTCCGATCCATTCCCCCTCTCCTCTGGTGTTCCCTAGAGCTCTGTCCTTGGCCCTATCCTATTCATCATTCACCTCCTCCAACTTAGTTTAATCTTCCATAAACACAACATCCACTTCCACTGTTTCGCTGACAACACGCAGCTCTATGTCTCCTCCAAACCCACTTCCATTTTCCCACCCTCCTCCCTCTCTGCCTGCTTGCAGGAAATCAAATCCTGGTTTTCCTCTAATTTTCTGAAACTGAACTCTGATAAAACTGAAGTAGTCCTCATTGGCTCCAAGTCCACCCTCTCCAAACATCCCAGTTACACCCTCACCACTGACAACTCCTCGGTTTCCCCCTCCCTCAGGTTAAGAGTCTGGGTGTCATCCTTGACAGCACTCTATCATTCCATACCCACATCAACAACACCATTCGGTCCGCTTACTTCCTCCTCCGCAACATCAACCACCTCCGCATTTCACTCACTCCCAACAGCACAGCAATCCTGGTTCACTCTCTTGTCACTTCCCGTATGGACGATTGTAATTCCCTGCTCTTTGGTCTCCCACAAAAACTCCTCCATAAACTTCAACTGGTCCAGAACGCAGCTACCCGCTTCATCACCACAACACCATCCATCAGTCATATTGCCACTGGCTTCCCATTAAACATCGCATTAACTATAAAGTTTTCCTTTATACATTCAAGGCCATTCACAACCTCGCTCCTCCATACCTCTCTGACCTCCTACACATCAACATTCCTACCCGGTCTCTCAGGTCTGCCTCCTCCATCAACCTGACCATCCCCCCAGCCCATTTGTCCACCATGGGGGCTAGGGCCTTCAGCTGCTCTGCCCCTCACCTCTGGACCCCCCCCCCCCCCCCAATCAGGAATATTGATTCCATTACCTTATTCAAGTCCCTCCTCAAAACCCATCTGTTTAAGCTCACTTACAATCTCTATATGTTCCATTGTTTGGTGTTCTGCTGCTAACTCTATGTTTTTACTTGTTTTTTATTCTACTATGTTTTAATTGTATTGCTCTTATTTTAATTGTTGTACGGCGACCTTGAGTGCCTTGAAAGGCGCCTTATGTCACCGAAATGTATACTTATATCCAGAGTAAAACATCCAGGGAGATGTCAAATTTAGCATTATGCATCCTTTCCACGATGAGGATGGATGGAATCCAGTCAGGGAGCTGGGCTCCACTGGTAGTCAACCAATATCAGCCATGTTTGTGAATCTAAAGCAGGCTCTAATTGAATTTACACCGATCAAAATTTACACACCAGATTTTTCTTTATTTCAACTGTCCATCGAGTGAGTCTTTGTGCAATTTTATGAAAAAAAAACATAGGATGTTTGTGGCTCATGCAAATTTAATTACATCACGCTGGTAAAAATCCAAAACAGTAAGTACAAAAAAATCTTAATACAATGGTGTCATTTCCATTTATTTGTCATTTTTATTTTATTTTTTTGCCATTTGAGAATGTATTGCACTGTTTGTTCACTGGGAATAGCAGCAGTAAACTAACAGGTAAACAGTTCCAAACAGTCACCAATGTGATATTTCAATATAAATAAAAATGGATGGATGGATGGGTTAATGAGCTTGGTTTCAAATTGATCATTCTTAAGTTATTTTGTTGTCATGAATTACACTGTAATCAAATTAAGAAATTGGACTGGAAATTTCATTCATGATGATCTGGGATGTGTTGCTTACGGTTTTTCACGATTGTCAACACATGCTTCTCAATACAATAACGGCTTTCTCAATACTGCACACACAAAATGCTAAACCTGTCACTCCCTTTGCAAGAAGACTCTTGTCATCAAATCTCTACATTGTGTTCACAAAATGGAACTCTTGTTTTCATTTGCTACACACAGTCGTATTTTCCAATGACACATACCATTCATTGAGCACACACAACTAAGCTTTTGCTGCACACTACCAAGCATTTACAGCACATTGTGGTGTAAAACTGAAAACACTATTGTAAAATGGAACACACCATATGAATGACAATGACTCTGGAAAATAAGATATTTCTCCTTCTGTAAAAATGACTGAGTGTAGCCTAATTTTTTTTATAAAACAAACTTATAACACCACACAAATATGCAGCCAAAAATGTTTTATTTTTGTACATGATTGAGGAATCATCATGATCAAGCATCATCATGCCTTCGGTTTCTGTCAGGCCGAATGGCCTCATCCACATCACAGGCGATGGTCTCCCTATCTAAACATCTCTGGAAGAACCGCCTTGAGTGGCGCATGAATCCCTGAATGGACTCGAGGCTGACATCACCACAGGCTTCTTCCATGGCCTGGACGAGTGGGACCTGGGTCTGGGGGTTTCGCTCATACACCTTCCACCTCCAAGCAGAAAAGAACTCCTCTATGTGGTTGAGGAATGGAGAGTACGGCGGGAGGAATAACACCATAAAATGTGGGGTGTTCTGGAACCACTGATGTACAAGCAGAGCCCAGTGGAAACTCACATTGTCCCAGATGACAACATAATTGATTCTTTGTGGATCATCAGTGTAATCTGGTGGAACAAGTTGTGGAGGTCATCAAGGAAGGCCAGCAGTAAGTCTGTGTTATAGGCACCAAGATGTACATGGCGGTGCAGGACACCATGGTGATTTATTGCTGCACACATGGTTATGTTCCCACCACACTGGCCGGGGACCCCAACAATGGCCCGCTGGCCTATGATATTTCTTCCCCTGCGCCTCCTCTTGACCAGATTAAACCCAGCCTCAGCTATGAAAATACATTCATATAGTTCATTCGCCGTATCAAGCTCCTGGATTTGCTGAAACAAAAACAAAGAGAATGCAAGTTACTGTATGGACAAAGCGGTCTAAAGACACTGTAGAAAAGGAAAAAAATATGTATTACTGTACATCACACATAGGCTACAATACCTGTATCTCAGTGCTTACTGTAATGTATGGGACTTACAAGCACAAACTGGCGCCGTAGCTCCTTCACGTGGTCTGTGTTTCTTTCGAACGGGACCCTATAGACCTGTTTCATAGCTAATGAATTCCTCTTGAGGACACGGTCCAGAGTCGTCAGGCTGACATTCTGGATCGTATTGAAAGCTGCATTATCTGCTAGGATCTTCTGTTTAATTTGTCTTAGGGTAATTGCATTGTTTTCACGAACCATGTTCACAATTAGGGTCTTCTGCTCTGGTGTAAAAACATGTCTTTTTCCCCCCCTGTGAGGTTGTCTTTTGGTCCTGCAAAATGTAACTCTTGTGAGCGCACGCTATTGTATTGAAATGGAGTATTGTATTACAGTACACAAGACAAATAGATTTATAGTAAAGCATAAACTAGTACCTGTTCTCCATCCTGAATGTTCTTATGATGGCACCAACTGTGAATCGGCTGAGATTGGGCTGACCCTCAAGCCAGCCTCCCTCATGCTCAAACCATGGTTCAGCACATGGTCTCATTAGATATAATAGTTCTCCTTCTTCTTACTCCTCCTGCTCCTCTCTGTCCTCCTGCTCCTTGTGCTCCAATCTGTCCTCCTGCTCCTGCTTTTCTCTGTCCTCCTCCTTGCCCTCCTTCTCCTCTCTCCTCCCCTCCTTGTCCTCTTTCTCCTTCTCCTTGTTCTCCCCCTCCTCCTCTCACTCTTACACTTCTCCTTCTCTGGGTGCTCTCTTCAAGGTTCTCCATTGTTTACCAAACACAGAGGAGGAGGCTCAAGGCACTTATATGCTGCAGTCCTGATTGCCAATTGCTCACCAGACCTGAATTTGTTGAGTTTTGAACACGTGTGTTGTAGGTTGATACCACTGAGATGTTACATGAGAAGTGTGTGTAACAACAGAACATTGTGTGTAGTGTTTTGACAAGTTCATGTGCAATTGACTGCAGAGTGTATTGTAGGTTGAAGCTTTGAGCTTTTACATGAGAGGTGTGTGCAACAACTGAACATTGTGTGTAGTGTTTAGACAACAAGGTGATGTGCATTTGGCGTCAGAGTGTAAAGAAGGAAAGTCAGAGTCTAGGGGAGTCATAAGGGAGTTTGAAGTAGAGACAATTCGGGCGAATGGTAGGTGAAGTTCAGGTTGTGCAAATTGTGCCAAAGTTTAGATTTTGGTGTGTTAACAATCATGAAAAACTGTAAGTGTTCCCTTTATTTTTTGACCAGTGTAATTCCCTATGACAATTTGTATTTATTACAAGTGGTACAAACAGGTATGTCACTCAAATGCAGCAGATATGAAACATCTCTATTTGCATTGTTGTGGATACTCACGCACTCAGAGAGCTGACAATGAAATGGAACATGTGGGTCTGGGAGCTGCAACAACAGCAAGCCTTCAACAGCATCAGAATATCAAGAAAGAATATAAAAATTAGATGTTGACAATTAAATATCAGATCCCTGATGCCAAAAACTGTATTAGTGAATAATTTAATATCTAACAATTGCATTGACTTGTTCTGCCTGAAACTTGGCTGTGTAATGATGACTATGTTAGTCTCAATAAATCCACTCTTCCAAGTCATACACTCTTAACCCAAATTAGTCGACTTTACTCGAAATTTGCGTTGCCTCAAACAATTCTAGTTTTTACAAAAGGTGAAACTAACCAAGTTAAGTTAAAACAACATAGAACCTTAACTGGATATTGTAGACGTATTGAAGGTTACATTAGTTATCATTACTAAAAATAATTAGTTCACATAAATAATTTATCTGGAGTCTTAGTTATATGAAATAACTTTTTTTAAACTAGCATAAACATATCAAATGAGAAATGTTACATTATTTAAACTATTTAAAATAATTTGTTGATACAATAATTTTTCTCCGAGTTAAATTATATTTTTGATTTTGAGATTGTATTAGGGGGTTGCACGGTGGTGCAGTGGTTAGCACTGTGGACTCACAGCGAGAAGGTTCTGGGTTTGAGTCCCAGCTCGGGCACGGAATCTTTCTGTGTGGAGTCTGCATGTTCTCCCTGTGCCTGCGTGGGTTCTCACCGGGTACTCCAGCTTCCTCCCACCGTCCAAAGACATGCAAGAGGGGACTAGGCTGATTGGATTCTCTAACTTGACCGTAGGTATGAATGTGAGTGTGAATGGTTTGTCTCATCCGCTCGTTACTCACCTGCATCTAATCAGCTCCCTCTGGCTAGTATAAGTTTGTTTGCCTCCCAGTCCTCGTTGCGAGTTTGTCCTGAAGAGTGCAGATAAGTTTTCCTCAGTCTTCTCTGTTCGGAATATTGTTCCCTTGTGTAGGTTTCCTGGAGAGTTTGCCCCATGAAGAATTCTCTCTGCGCATTCCCTTGGATGTTCCCATCGTGACTTTCTGATCACTTCTGTTGTTTGGAATTCATGTTCCTCATTCTCTGTATTCCCTGGACCCTATTACCCCCTGGGATTTCGGACCTTAAAGGAACTGTTTGATTTTTCTGGGCCTTAAAGGAACACTTGGCTTTTTTCGTCACCTTAAAGGAACTACCCGGAAGTGAAGTTACTCAGGCCTCCCTTGGCCCACAGAAGCTCCTGTGACAGTGCTTTCAGTTGAAGCCTTATTCCTCTGAGATTACTGCTATTAAACCCTCGCCAGTTTGGCAACCTTACCTGTTGTCTTGTGTCGTGCTATTGGGTTCATTCTACAAACCTTAACATACAGTCCTCTTCAGCTTGAAGGACAGTTGAACAGTGATGAAGGGAAAATGTTGCCATTCAAGTAGATGTACAGTCCTTATTGCTTGCATTCATTCATTGCACTTGTATATAGTCCGCACTTGGATATAGTTTTCTCTGTCATTATGTGCATCATGTGCATAGCCTTGTTCTTTTTCTTTCCATGTTTATTGTTGTTGAGTGAAGCACTGTTGAGAAGAGAATTTCCTTTGGGGATGAATAAAGTATTCTGATTTCTATCAGAGTAACATTGATGTTCGTGGTCAACCACAGCAGCTAATGTCAAGTTTTAACCGACAGGTGTTTGTTTCAAACAATTTTGGACTCTATTGCCCCACTGAAAAAGAATACCATGAAACAAAGGAAACAAGCACCTTGGTACATTTCTGAAACCTCACAGCTTAAGCAAAAAACTCAGAAACTGGAGAGGATATGGTGCTCCTTGAAACTTGAAGAGTCACATGCAATCTGGCAAGACAGCCCTCAAAATTATATTAAAACCAACAAACAAAAATTTCTTCTTCTAAATCATCTGCCTGTCTAGTAGACCCCATCCCTCTCTCTCTCTTTCGTGTATTGTCTTCATATGTCCAGCTTCATGTCGTGTAGCCACGCCCTCGTCTCAGGTCCCACTCGGAAGAGGCCTTCCTCTGAAGGTGGTCTATGCAGGGGGCAGGTGGTGATAATGTGGTTGGCAGTCTGTTCAGGCTCCCCGCACTCACATGCTGCAATGTCTGTTTGGCCCCACTTTTTCATGGACACTTTGAAGCAGCCAACCCCTGTGCGAAGGTGGTTCAGGAGGGTCCATTGCCGGTGAGGTAGGTCTTCTCCTTCAACGCCACCTCCAGGATCCTTGATGTAATGGTGTAGGCATGTCTGTCCTGCCGACTCCCACTCCCGCTTCCATGCCGCCTCCAGCCAGGCTTTGGTTGTCAAATCCTCCGGGATGGAATTAAGCATCTCTTGCGCGACCTGATTGTATGGGTGGTGGGACTTGAGTCTGCTTGAAGGTATTGCCATGGTGGTGGTGTTATGGAGGAGGTGCCAGCTGTGTTCCTGGGCTTTCCTTGCCAGGGCGAGGGTGGCGGCCTCTTGCCGTAAGCCGGCTGGCGCTATTCCTGCTAGGACTGGCAGGTAGGACACGGTGGTGGGTTTTAGGCAGCCAGTTACTATCTGGAGTGCACTGTGATGGCCATATCGACCTTCTTGGCATGTGGGCTTCTGCTCCAGGTTGGGGCGCAGTACTTGGCTGCAGAGAATACGAGGGCTTGTGTGGAGATGCGTAATACCTTGGCAGAGGCCCCCCAGGTTGTGCCAGCCAGGCGACGAATGAGTGAGACCCTTGCTGTTACTTTAGCCCTCACTTCATCTAGGTGTTGTTTGTAGGACAATGTCCTGTCCAAGCGTACGCCCAGGTACTTTGGGGCCTGCTGGAACTCCAGGGGTTTGTTGTCCACGCATATTTCCAACTCCCTTCTTGCTTCCCTGTTGCAGAGGTGGAATGCTGCTGATATGGTTTTTCCGGTGCTGAGCTGCAGGCGCCACCTCCGAAGGTAGGCAGCCAGGATGTCCATGTCATGAGTGAGGCCCTCTTCAACTGCCTTCCATGTGGGTTGGTGTAGCATGATAGCTAGGTCGTCCGTGTACCCATACCTTCTAGATGTCGTCACCGGTAGGTCAAAAATGTAAATGTTGAAGAGCATCGGTGAGAGGACAGACCCTTGTGGGACCCCGTTTCTCAGCCTCCTGAGTCTGCTGCGCTGGCCGTCACTGGTCTGGAGAATGAAGCTGTGGTTTGACAACATCTCCATGATGAAGTTGACCATGTGACGGTCCGGGATGGTTCTTAGCAACTTCAGGTGAAGTCCACGGTGCCAGATGGTGACGTAGGCGGCAGTCAGGTCCAGTTGTACCACCCCAGCTTTGGCTTTGGTTTGGAAGCTGTCCTTGAGATCTTGTGTGAGGAGGGTTACCTGATCCACTGTAGACCTGCCCCGACCCCATCTCAACTATGCTGTTTATAGACACCTGATGCCTAGTTAACACCTCTCTTAGATTTGGTAATGAGTTGCTTTCGTTTGGTACCATGGACCAATATTAAATCTTCCTTTTCAAAATTCTTGAGAAAACAGTTGCTAAACAGCTTTGTGACTTTCTTAAAGACCAACAACTTATTTGAGGATTTCCTGGCTGGTTTTAGGGTTTGTCATAGCACAGAAACAGCATTAGCCAAAGTAATAAATGACCTTCTCCTGGTATCAGATGAAGGACTTGTCTCTGTGCTGGTCTTGTTAGATATTGGTGCAGCTTTTGATAACATTGACTATCACATCACGGTGAATAGAACATGTCATTGACATTGAAGGAGCCGCACTAAGAGGCTTTAGGTCATATTCACTAAATTAGTCTCAGTGTATACTTGTTAGTAATGATTCCTCTGAGATCACTACAGTTAGCTACTGTGTTCCACAAGGGTCTGTTTTTGGACCGATACTCTTCACTCTATATGTGCTTCCATTAGGTAACATTACAAGGAAACACTCAATTTATTTTCATTGTTACGCAGAGGATACACAACTGTACAGCTTTGCAGAGCATCCACATGAAACCAATCAACTGACTAAACAAACAAAAAAGACTAAAGCAAACAACCTGGCATACTGAGAAACACATGTGGGGAGCCAAACAAAGAATCATAACATATAATGTGACAATTAATGAAACAGAAAGTCAAACTAAAATACAAAATAATCCAATCACACAACAAGAAACAGGTGGGAGAATACATTGCTAAGGAAGGAGCTGAGTGGGTGAGAAACACTGGGAACAAGGCTGTGACTGTAATGAGGACTGATAAACTAACAAGACATGGGTAAAAAAAAAAAAAAAAAAAAAAACACAAAGAAGGTGGGTAACAGACCAAAGCAGGAAGTGTAAAGCAAACAAAGACAAGGTAGGGAAATGATGCAAAATTATACAGGAACTGAGTGTAACAGGGGTACAACAAGTGCAAATAATTAGAACAAACAACCAGAATGAGCATGTACAGATGACAAAGCATAGATTCCTTTAATGACAGGTCAGCCAACCTCTCTCACAACCTATGATGCATAGTATGAACTAATATTTTGTTTCAGTAGTCATTTCTTTCCAGAACAAATAGAACAGCAAAGTTTTTATGATGAAGCTATTTTAATTTTAGCTTGTTTGTTGTTAGTTTGGTGAGCTAATTAATTCAGTGTTTTCATCCCCATCAGTAAAAATTACTTTATTTCTTGTGTTGTACTACTCTGATGGTAAAATTAAAAAACCTCTCTCTTTAGTCCCTAAACAACAGAAGGTTAATTCAGCCCTGAATTCTGCTAGAATCCCTTATAAAGTAAATGTTAGGTGATTGCTTTCTCACACCCCGAGACTAGAACTGAATCCCTCTAAAATTTGGTTGTAGCCATATTCAGCACAGGGTACATACCCACTGGTTTTAGCACTACACAAGCACTGTAAGTCTCCCTGCATGGGCCAGGTTGTGATTCATTTGGGTCCATCATGTTGATTTTGCCCCCTGCAGAGTCTGGTGACAACACCAGCTGTAACACACTCACAGATTCTAGATTTGACAAACTAGTCATAGCAAAAGGACAAAAACCACATATTGAACATTTAAAAGACTTAGTTAATTACACAGATAAAATAGGCTATAATAAAGAGGGGTGCAAAACACATTCTCTGTCCTCTTTGAACAATATGAGATATTGGGGGGAAAAATAATTCAAAACCAACTCATGGCCAAATGTGTCAAAAAGGTTTTTTTGTTGTTTTTTTTGTTTTTCCCAAGGGTTATCAAACACTTGATTTGCATACCTTCTCAGTGATTTCTTCAACCAAGTTACCTTTTTAATATTTGACCTTTTGATGATTTCTTTGACGAGTGTCTCACTGCAGTTGCATTGCTACCTCTTTCCATTCAATGGTCCATTTCCTTCTCCCCCCAAAAAACTCCAACATACAGACAAATGTTATTTCCTCAAGTTCATTTCTCACAGAGGCAAAGACATATTGGATGTGTTTATTATTGTAACATGGGTGTTAAATTGGTCGAGCGGTCAGGGAAGCAAAATGAGGATGAGCGGAGTCCACACGCATTTAACCACATGGTGGCACAAATAACTAACATCTGCCAGCCTCATTTTCTAAGTACAACTGAGCCCTTTTATAAGGTGAGCAGAGAATTATCTGTTGGCACAGACCAAAATACACAGGGTTCATCCCTACAGAAAACACACAAGAAAGAATAAATATTTACATACAAACCATGACCAAAATATATACATGATCTTTATAAACATATAACCCTAACCCAACCATAGCTAAGACATGACCATAAATATATCACAAAAGTAGATCCAATTAAATAATACAGCTGCAACTCCCCCGACCCACTCAATTACCCTAAACCTTCAGTTATATTGTGTTACAAATCAATGTGTGCTTTATTTCTATTCACAGACAAACAGCAAGGCAGGAGCCCAGCGCCCATTCTGAAATGACAGTGAAGACAGCTGCGCTCAGTCAATCAATGAACATCAATCTATTCACAAAAGTGACCATGTGTTTATTTACCCTGTGCCATACCGTGTGCCAAGCAATATGTGCAAATAATTTTTTATCAATTAATCAGTACCTTATCATAATATTTTAATCAATAATAATAATATTTCTTAAGAACATTTTCAGAATGGAAATCCTCTTCAGCTGTCTTGTAACTTTAGCTCGCCATTACAGTGGGCAATAACATCAATCGCATTGTAAAAGAAAAGTGGTTGCTAATATATGTAGTCATAATAAGCCTTGGTAGCATATGATTCTTTAGCCTCGTGTTGTGATTCTGTGATCAACTGTAGCTAATTATTATTTCTATTGTTTAAAAATATCCTTTGTTGCTTTTGCAGTATACAAACAAGCCTGAGGGGTGCATTTGGAAAAACATTGTTTTAGAGACTGTAGTGAGCTGCTTGGAAGGCTTTTAAATTGCATGAGCTCCCTCTGGAGACCAATCTGAGTATATTATGTATATTTTAAGTATGACATTCATGTATAAACTATATTTATATTATTTGTAATTTGTATTCTCGAAAAAGGCAACTTTTGGTGGGAATGTGGGCAGATTTATTGCCATAATATATCCTTGTTTCCTGTTACCTTATTTGAGGATTCATCAGCTGCTGTACACACACACACACACACACACACACACACACACACACACACACACACACACACACACACACGGAGACAACAACCACTGAAATCTTTACATTGTGGCACCAAAATACACATTTTTTTTTCTGTCCTGCTGAGACATTATTTCATTTATACTGTTAACACACACACATGCGTGCACACACATAAACACATACACACAAACATATACACACTCATAGTCATTAATGAAAAAGAGGTCTGAACTGAGAGCTGCAGAGTGACAGACAGCTCGTTAAGATCGTCATATTGCCGAAGATCCACACCTTGTTAATGCAACACCGCACACACGCACACACACATACATATGACTCACACACACAAAGACAAACATTGACACACATACACTCACTGACAAAACACAATCACACACTTACAAAACACACTCAGTGTTTTTTCAGCCATGCTGGGTTGAGGCCCCGGGCTTTGTTGCTGCAGCTGAATAGAGGATCCTGAGGGGTCCTGAATGTGAGAATTCTGTATTCCTCATGTTGTGGGGACATAAAGCTGTACACGTACTCTCATTGTAGGGACTAACAGCACTTTGTGGTTCCCCCTAAATTACTTAATGTGAAAGTCAGTTCAAGTTTGGTAAGGTACTCTCTAGCAAGTCAAAGTAAGTCAGTTCTGTTGGAAACCTAGATTTTAAACCTTAAAATTGCTGTTTGTATATAATTGGAGGTGCATGAATAAAATAACTAAAACCATTGAACCAGTGATTTTTATTCCCAACAAACATTGTTTTTTCCCCATCATTGTGATGTTTCAAAGACAAAATGTTTATCACAAATATTAGTTCTAATAATTTAAAGACTCCATCAAAAATATAAAAAATTAAGAAATTACTTTGTAAATTATTTCTTTCAATAACACGAGTAATCCAAGCAGACTTTTTTTTATTTTATTTTAATTATAGTGTTAAATAAATCAATAAGAACAAAAACTTAGATTTGACAATTAAACAATTGAATAACTATATTTTTTCACATTACCAATTGTTTTCTTAACTAATTAATTATTTTTTATTTTGTCAGTATTAATTTCAGGCTCTGCAGGATACATGCATTCACGTTTGTGAAATGACCATGAATAGATGTCTTTTTAATCCTAAACAACCATCCAAAGAAGCATAAAATGTACTTCAAAAGCTTCGTCTCTCTTTGCAGATGGAAGAAAACATCATAGTCAACATTTGTTGGTGCCAGGGGATTAAATGGATGAATAAATGGATTTTGCAACATAATTATCAATAAAACATACATAAAAAACAAAAAATGCTTAAAAACAGAAAATAATGAAAATTCTGCAAGGTGGTACCACTCTGTATCATAGCAAAAACAAAGCCTTTCAAGCCAAGATTAGGTCTTTTTCAGAACACAAAGAAACTTCGAAAAGATTCTGGGTTTTTTTTTTGTACATTTTACTACTTTCTCACATTTTATGTCAATATAAATGGGGGAAAATGTCTCTAATGCTGTATAAAACCAGAATAATTCTGTGTTACATTTTTAAGATTTTTCCAAATGTTAATAAGTGTTATTAATATTACATAAATGACTAATCCATGAGAAGATATATACTTAAAATACTGTACAAAGTTTGACATTTTGTAATAACCATGATTGAATATTTCATGGTTTTCATTTCACATTTGCTCCTTTACAATTTGTGAATTGATAATTACTTTGTTTTGTGTTGCCATAGATGCAGTTTTCAGATAATGGGTCTGTTCATGACATTAAAAAGGTAAAAGTGCAATATTTAATCTTAGTTTGCTGTATTGGGTCAGAGAGATCATCAAAGGCTACAGGTTAAGATTGAAGGATTTAAATGTTTTATTATGTTCTGCAGTTGAAACAATTTCCACGGAGTGCAATTTGTACTGAGTTTAAAAATAACTTATTTTTGGAGATGATGTAGAAATGTTAATAAGTGTTATTAATATTACATAAATGACTAATCCATGAGAAGATATTTACTTAAAATACTGTACAAAGTTTGAAATTTTGTAATAACCATGATTGAATATTTCATGGTTTTCATTTCATATTTGCTCCTTTACAATTTGTGAATTGATAATTACTTTGTTTTGTGTTGCCATAGATGCAGTTTTCAGATAATGGGTCTGTTCATGACATTAAAATGGTAAAAGTGCAATATTTAATCTTAGTTTGCTGTATTGGGTCAGAGAGATCATCAAAGGCTACAGGTTAAGATTGAAGGATTTGAATGTTTTATTATGTTCTGCAGTTGAAACAATTTCCACGGAGTGCAATTTGTACTGAGTTTAAAAATAACGTATTTTTGGAGATGATGTAGAAATGTAAAAAACAGACAATGGAAACATTGATTCTAAGAATCAGATGGTTGACAGACAACAACAAACAACAAAATTATTTTTGGTTGTAAATTACAGATGGAAATTCATTCCGCTCATTCATTTTCAGTTTCCATCAATATATTCAATAATTCATTACTCACAGCTGATAATCAATGATCAAAAAGTAAATCCAATGTTACATTCGATGTCTAATTAACAGTTGTGAAGAAAGAAAATTCTGACATTTCAGAATTTTTAAAGCTGTAAAAAACTCTGTAAATTTTACTTTTTAATTGATTAGCAAACACTCTTTCCAGTCAATCACTGAAATAATCAACTAATTAATCAACATATTCAATGCTAAATGTATGAGAAAAAGAATTAGGCAGCACATAGACATGCATTTATTTATACTTCCATCTCAGTTGAAAACATACACATTCACACACACAGACACACACACACAGACAAAGGGACTCTGCCTCTCTCTTTCTACTCTCTTTCTAATTGGACTGAGACATCAGGAGGTGTCAATCAAATGTCTTTACAAACCGACAATCTCTTCAAAAAGCCATTATGTACACCAACGGACACCAGGGACCAGTTCACACACACACATACACACACATAGTGAGAAAGGAAAGGAAGGTAATAATTAGTCAGTGGTGGTTTGATGGGTGCTCCTGACACCTTGAGGCCACAAGAAAGTGTTCTCACAGCTCTTAGCCAGTGTGTGTGTGTGTGTGTGTGTGTGTCTGTTTGTGTCTGTGTGTATGTGTATGTGTGTGTCCATCTCACTACCCAAAAACCTCCACTGGCCCAGAGGGCCGATGTCGGTTGGTTTGCTGTTCTGCTGGCTGATTGAACTTGTAAACCCTGCTCATGCTCCAGGTAATCCTCTTGTTGTGGGGACATAAATCCCTTTATATAGTGATATTGTGGGGACCTTATTATTTTTCAAAGACATAAAGCAAGTCCCTAATGTCTGTGTTATGGAGAAGTATTTTCTTCCTTTTTTCCGGTGTAATCATAATCTCTGAGGCAGAGATAAACAGCAGATTCAAAGGTAAAGTGTCTGTGTCCCATCTGTTCTGCACAGAGGGAATCAAACCAGCTAGCACAGCTGTGTTATAAACTAGCTTTACTATAGAGCAGTGTTGATGAGCAGATGCTGTTTGACTGTGACAGGAAGTGTGTGTGTGTGTGTGTGTGTGTGTGTGTGTGTAGCTGCTGTTTGGTGTCGTAAGCTGTTAGAGCCACAGTGATGTGTCATTTAAGGTGACATGCAGGATTTCAACACACTAAATGTTGCTGGTGGCTGTAAGGAGTGGAGGTGGGAGTAAATTACACATGCAGGTCTCAAGTAAATCCCAAGTCTTAACCCTCAAGTCTCAAGCAAGTCTCGAGTCAAGTTGAGTCAAGTCACAGCTTTAGTCAAGTAAGTCACAAGTGAAGTCACAAAATCATAAGCTGGAAGACCTCCGTCTTACAGTGCTGAACTTTTATTTGCAACACATTCCAATGTGGATTAAAGGGTTAACTTGAACAAGTATGACGTGTGTGTGTGTGTGTGTGTGTGTGTGTGTGTGTGTGTGTGCGTGTGTGCATGTGAGAGTTTTTAGTGGAGTATGTGACGTGTGTCCATGTGAGAGAAAAATAAACAGTGTAAGAAGGCCTAGTATGTGTGAGTGAGTGTGTGCCAGTGCACAGGTTATATTTGTGAGTACATTTTCACATTCACTGACAAATGCAGAGTGTGTTTGTAACCTGTGTGCTGTTGACAATATTTGGGGTATTTGTGAATGATTGTATGCATGCATGTATGTATCCTCCCACACAGAACATGTTTCATACTCATGCAACAGATAAGTAATAGAATTACAAGTAGAAAGTAATTTACAATGCATTGCATTTGCAAAAAATCTAATTTGACAGAACTCTGTCACTCAGTCGTGAGCGGTGGGGGCACATTATTATCCCACTCTATGACTGAATACACGCTCAGCAGGTGCACTTGATGCAGGGATTGCCATAACTCTTCCCACCGCCTTGAACAAAGAGGGGAGGGTGTGCCTCTACATAGCCCAAAACTGAGGGCATTCTGTCCATCACAAACATCGAAGTAGTGGTTCAGCTAAATATGAGGACCAGAACCTCAATCTTTTCTTCTGCTTCTTGTGGTATGCTGCGAAAAGACCAGACTTAGGCTCTGGCACTGGTGTCCTGGTTTGGTCCTCCCTCTCACAGGGGGCTGAGGTAGCCTTGCAAGCCTTTGAGAATCAAAGACTGAAACAGACATCAGGAAAGATGTTGTTGAATACTGAGTACAAGTAACAACCATGTAATGATCTGTATTAGTATGAATCCCTACCTTCCCTCAGAGTCCTTTACATTTTATTTACTATAAAACTGTTTCATACATTTTGTCATCATCAACGCAGCCTCCTTGGTGTTTTCAGGGGCCAAAACATCATGGGACAACCACATGCTGCCAAATGAAGGATCCAGTACAGCAGCCTTTAGGTATAGAGTGTCGGAGAAGGGCACTAACTGCCTGTCACATGATTCCTCTGCCATCCGCACACTGACAATGATACCCCTGAATCGTCTTTGGAGTGATGCTTGTAGGTTACAGATCAAACCACCCATGTGGCGCATGTTCCCTTTTTCATTTTCCAGGTGGTGATTAAGAGAAAGGACACAGGGCACCACAGCACTAATGGTGACATATTTTTCTCCCTGTATGAGATCTGTGGCTTCTACAGAATGCTGAAGGTTATACACAAGTTCTTCAATCTGATTTCACTCTCTTACAGTGAATACAGTGTCCTTGTGTTCCAAATTAGCAAGAAGTGTAGAAAGCTTTAGGTTGACCACTGCTTTCAGTTGCCTAACATTTGAATTCTAGTATGTAACATCAGAGGCAGGGATTCCAAGTTCACCAAACTCACTCTCAAACATTTCCTTGAATGAGCAGCTTCTATGTAGAATGTGGCTCAACCTTGAGGATTACAAAATGGCTGCATGAACAACTGGGGTGTCTTTCAGGCCAACTCTCACAACCAATTGAAGTGTAAATGCAAAACACTGTTTTAGACTTTGCCCTGAAAAAATGCTCAACCTTATCTTGCTCCTCTGGTGACAAGTCATTCCATATGTCTGAATCATCAAGGTTGTCACCATCCTCTCCATCCTCTTGACTGGGAACACAGGTAGTGGAGGGTTTTTTTCATGTTTGCAGTGTTATCACAGATAATGTGATCCAACTTCTTCTTCATTTTATAATCTTCATATATCTGTTCAAACTCCTTGCAAATGCTTTCATCAGTACGAGCACCTCTGAAGCAGTTGCATGCTTGTAAAGCTGATTTGAAGTGGAGGGAGTCATTGTCTGATTTCAGCTAGTGTGCCGTGATGCCTAGAAATCCTCTCATATTCTGGTCAGACCATATGTCAACAGCCACCGATACTCTATCTGCTTTTAGCTTCATCTGCCTCTCCGCCACTACCTCATCCAGTTTTGTTGTTATTGTTCTTCTACTCACAAGAGAGTACCTGCTGTCCATTACAGATAAAATAGTGCTGAAAGCTTCCATGTTGAACATTAGATAAAGGCAGGTTGCAATCAACAATGAGATCCGAGAGGATTGAGCTTGTGATAGCTCTCTGCTGTGGGTTGTTTAAAAAGGGACAGTTCTTTCATTGATGTTTTGAGAGATTTGCAGTTGACTTGTGTCGAAAGGTTTTTTTTTGTTGAGAGAGGACGTACTCTTTAAATCTAAAGAGGGTAGATAAGCACAAAAAAGGATTTTTAGCTTATGTTTTCATTGCATAGTTTTCCATTAAATGATAAGGTAACATTGTAATCAAAATATGTTTTAATAAAAATCATTTTAAGATTTTGTCCATTCTTCTCTGCAAAGAAGTCATCTTATTTTCATTAAATATGCAGCACACCCCTTAACTTTCCTCTCAGACCTTACTCATAACAATACGATAATAAATAGATACACATTTGCACTGTGTTTCATAGCCCTGAGGCTGCAGAGACTGGCAGCTAGCTAACCAGCAGCTAACAAACATTAAATTGAAATGTAGACCTGGCTGACTAGGCCTTCTTACCCTGTAGCCCGAATTTATTGGCCAACTGAATCATATCGTATTTTAGTCAAATTGTCTGTCATTTGAGCAGCTGGATTCATAAATTTAAAACTTAACTGTCAACATGACTCAAACTTGAGGTGGTCTGTAATGCAAACAGTATTTTTATTATTTTGGGAACAGTGGTAACAGCTGTGCCTTCCATCCTCTAAAACTGCGCTCTGGCACCTCTACAACCGCTGGGGTGATGTGCGTGTCACTTGGTTAGATTACAGATTGCCAGGTTAGCCCACAGGAAACACCCGTTTGAGAAATAAATTCACATATTAACAAAGAAAGCATTGAAGTCATTGCATGAAAGTCTAAGTCAAGTCTCAAGTCATGAATAGCGAGTCAAAGTCCAGTAGAGTCTTTTATACCAGATGTAAAACATACAGTGGAACTACACAAAAAAAGGAGAAAAAAAGGAAGGAACAAACAAACAAACAAGACATAACAAAACCTAGGCTTCCACACCTTTAAGAAATGAGTCTGCGATTTACTCTTGCAAAAACAAATTTGTTCCATCTTCGCAACAGAAAGCATTTCATTAAGCCACCTCTTGAAACATGGAGACAATGGAGACTTCCAGTTTAATAATATTATTTTTTAGCTGCAACCATGCCTGCTTGTAGAGCCTGTTTTTGAGAAGGAGGAAGTGTCCTCGTCCTGTCAGAGCAACCAAATATAGTTAAGTTACAGTCTGGCGGAATGTTTATTGCATTTTGTTTAGAAAACCAATCAAATATATCACACCAGAACTTGCTTAGAATAGGACAGTGCCAAAACAAGTGTGCCAGTGATCCTTTGGCAGTATGACATCTATCACACATGGGAGAAACAGATTCAAATACCTTACTAAGCCTAATTTTTGAAAAATGAAGTCTATGCAAGACTTTAAATTGAATCAGTCTATATCTCGAATTGATGGAACAGCCCTGTACACTGACCAGGCTTTCCTCCCACAGTGTATCTGACACTGGAACATCCAGTTCTTTGGCCCAGGCTTCCCTGAGATGACTGGTGTCTACAGGAATCATAAAGGCAGTGACAAAGCAAGAAATCAAATGTCTAGAGTTCGGATGTAAGAGACGTAGATCATAAAAGATGTTACTCTTTGGTTTAATTGTGAACTCTGGAATATACTCTCGCACACAATGCCTGACTTGGAGATAGCGATAAAAGTGTGTCTGAGGAAGGTGGTATTTAGATTGGAGCTGAAGGAATGAAGCAAATTTATTATCAACGTATAGATCTCTAATGGAGCAGAGTCCTCTCTTCCTCCATTCCAAAAACAAACTGTCCATCATCGCTGGCGTGAACAAATGATTGTATGCTATAGGTGTGCGTATTGAGACATCTGACATACAAAGGAATTTTTTACATCTGGTATGTGCATCTGTAGTGTATTGTTAAAAGTTTGAAAATAAAATAATCCAAAAAAAAGTAGAGTCTTTTATCACTTGTAGTCAAACAAGTCTCAAGTCTTCAATCTGGCGTCTTAAGTCTGACTCAAGTCAAGTCACTTGACACGAGTCCCCCACGTCTGGTCACTACTGTCCTGCTTCACACAGGAAATACTCTGAATGAGATATACGTTTGGCAGTGGACAAAAAAACACAACTAATATCTGGCTTTGGGGGTTCACTCTCCGGTTAAATAACTCTGTTAAGACACAGGTATTTCATTTTTGCTCTTTTTTTCAGCACAGTGATATGACACTCATCCCATCTGTCACCAACAGAAAAAACACATCAAAGTCTTTGTGTGCATTAAAATTGCAAGGGCTGTGCCAAAAAAAACAAAACAAGACAAGAAAAAAAAACAAAAACAAGACTGGTGTAATTTAAGATTGTAATTTTAGAATCAGGCACATAGTCAGAACTACTTCCTGACAAAACAGTTGAATGCAGTGATTTTACATGGCACCATTGTCAGTTTCAAGGTGTTTTACTGTCGAGGACAAGGAGAGCAAATGCAGTTACTCATCATAATTGACTTTGTAAGAGAGGAGAAGGGGTATTATTTCTGGATAAATCAACATGTCTCTTTGATGATTTTTTACACTTCCCACCCACTACCATTTATTGTGCTAAGTTAACTAGTAGTTAGTTGGTCTCTCTTGGTCTCAGTTTGCTATAAAGGATGTCTATAGTCATGTTTGGGGATGATAGACATTAAGTGAATATCCTTACCTAAAGAAAAAAGCTGACATGTTCCTTTACGTGAACCTAATAACATGCCTGACATTTTGTTATTTCTCACTGTGTATTCTGTGTCTTTAGTGACTTGATGTTTTTTTCAGTGCCACTGAGTCAAACCAATCAACATTAATTTTCCTCTACCTATTTATAAACTTTAAGTAGTGCCTAAGAAAACCTTTAAAAAGATGTAAAATTTCCTTCATCTGCAACCATTCACTGACTTTGGGCCTCCAACAATCCAAACCTTCCGTGGTTGGGATGAAGATAGAACACAGGTTCCATTTAAACTGCTAGTAACTCTTGTGTTTTTGCCTGAGTGTGTGTGTGTGTGTGTGTGTGTGTGTGTGTGTGTGTGAGAGAGAGAGAGAGAGAGACAGAGAGAGAGAGAGAGTGTGTGTGTTGTGTGTGTGTGTGTGTGTGTGTGTGTGTGTGTGTGTGTGTGTGTGTTGGGCCACCTGCTGTGAGTATGCCTGTTCAGCTGCTCTCCCACTGTGTCTGCAGCCAAATAATACTTCATTAAAATACCAATAAATACTCAAAAAATCTCTCCAACACCCACAGAGAAAGAAACTTAATTAAAATACCAATAAGTAATTAACTTAATTTCATCACCCAATAAATAACCAACTTCATCAAAATATCAGGCAGGAGCCAACGTCTTTCAAAAACACCCCGTTAAAGGAGTGTGTGTTGGTGCAGTTTGAGTTTGTGCAACATCCTGCTGAATATGTGTGCGTTCATGTGTTTGTGTGTATGTGTGAGTGTGTGTGTGTAGTTCTGTATATGTGGGATTTAAATGGTAATAACCGGGCCTCTCTGAAAGTTTCTCTCTCCCAGAAAGGAGAGATCCGTTTCATTCTTCCTGCATTTGTCCCATGTTCATCTCACAGCTGGACTTTTGTGTCTCTCCCTCGCCTCCTCTCCTCTTTCTCTCTGTCATTCTTTCATTTTCTCTTCCTCTCTCACTGTTTCTATCGGCCCAACATCTCTGTCACATGCTAATCTGGGCTGAGCAACTGCTTGGTTCGCAGGAAACTCAGAGAAAAATAAAACCAACAAAAGACTGAATCTGTAGATGACACTGACAAGAAATTAGAGAGAGAATGAGGTAGGTGAAAAGAATCAAACATGTAGCTAACATGAGTTATTTGAATTTAAGATTCTCGCATCCAAAACTTAAGACTTCAGTGAGAATGCAACTCAACAGTAAAAATGAAATTTTGATTGCATTAAATAAAATATAAATCTGTTTGTTAAGTGAAGATATAGTTCAAGTAAACTAAAGCCATTTTTGCAAGGCCACTATACATCCATTCTATTCATTATGGTATGAGGTTCCATTTGTGGAAATGGCATTGGCAAATTAATGAAAATCAACAGTATCATGAACAAGAACATCTACCACAGCATCTTTCTCCATCATGGAATCCTTTCTGGACTGAATCTGATTGGTCTTGCCTTCACATACCAACAAGACAAAGACCCCAAGTAAGCTTCAATGCTGTGCCTAGATTGTTTGACCATGAAAAAGGAATCTGGAGTACTGGAACTGATGGAATCACCAAATATTTCTACAGAGTAAGGCAGGTCCTGAGAAGTCAGTTCAATGAGAACAACCAAGTCCAAGCCATCAACACTTACATCCTGCCAGAATTACAGAAGTGAAGGATGCCCTGTAATGTTTTGGAGTGTCCTCGATAGTAAGACGGATAAACAGTAGGTATTTCTGACTCTTAACAACTATCCTGTTTGTATCAGTATGTGCCAGCCTGAGTATTTAGTGTACCCAGGACCTCTTTTGACCTTTCACCATCCCCAACCCACAACGAAGACACTATTAGTAAACTGTAAATAGCACTTTATGTCCAGGCCCATCAAATAACAAAAAGGGAGTCCGGATCCAGTGAGTGCATGGAGCCTTGGAAAATGGCATTTCATAAACCACTACACCCCAATGCAGATCTACTGTGTACTCCTATTTTCTTCCTTTCACCCCTTCAGTCATAGCTAACAATGTGTAACATAATTTGAAACAAATTGGCGGCAGTGGTGAAACACTTGTCTGGCTGTACCTGTTTCTGCTTGCTGAGTTTAGGTCCCTGTGACCAGCAGTTTGTGATGGTAAAGGATGGGTGGGAAAGTATTTTGCTCTTACAAGGCATGTGTGCCAGCATATTAGACAGAGGGCAAGTTCACTCAAAACATGTCGAAATCATATTGTGCCAGACCTCTGTCTTCCGATCTCTATATCTGTCTTTTTCCATTATCTGTTTTTGCCTCTGCCCACACTTGAGATGGAGTCTGAAAACAGAAGACTTAAACAACAGACATAAGGTCCCTTGAGGTAGAAAAACAGGAGCCCCTGGAAATATTTGACATTCCTCATAATATACGGATGGTACCACACTTTAATGAGCTGGAATCTTTATGCCTCTTTCCTTAACTTTAAAAAGGTGGCCCATCAGTTAAACAGGATTGGCCCTTGCCAGTCGTGACTGTGTCTACTGGACAAGGTGTATATTCATCATTGCAAGAATTTCACCTGGATTAAAAACCTGTTAAGGCCATTGCATTGTTGGCATACAAACTTGTGCCTGAGGCCTTGTGTTCAGTTAAGAGGCTACCTGGTGTAATACACAAAGTTATCCATCAAAATAAAGCTGCTTTTTTAGTGTAAGTCTGCCTAGGTGACCTTGTCATTTGAAAAATTACAAAACAATCCTGGTGGGGGAATTTAAATATTGTCTGTCCTTATATTTATGTACCCATCTGTAAAAATCACCGGATTACTCTCTAAAACCTGCTGATGTGGTAGCGGATGATTTTGGGATAGCTGAGTCTAAACAAAAAAAGTTTCCCTGCCAGTCTCCTAATCCCATGTCACGACCTGAAGTGAAGTCAGAAAAATCTAGGCAACGAAATGTTGTATCCTCTACAGATTGACTTGAGTATTTTTTAATCATAAGAAACATGGACATATTAAGTCCCAATGCTGGAAGTTACTTGCCAAAGAGAAGGAGAGGGCACAACCTAAGCCTATTTCCCAGGTGTCCACTCTCATGTGATGTGTTATTCTATTGATGAAGCACACATTTTGATGAACTAGAAATGCTGAGTTTATGGATTTGACGTCCAGTGGCTGTCTCTCAGTGATGATCAGTGGTTTCCTGGTGTTATCCTGTGGGATACAGGTTTTTAGGAATGGCCTTTTTTTTTCATAGAAATTCATTCAAAACTTTGCCAGTGGATCTTAGCCTCTCACCTGTTTTCTTAAGAAGAACCAAAAGTATGTTTGAACCACTAAATGCCAAAATGCTAACCCATCGCAGGCGTTCTATTCCACAATAAATAAAGAGGCACTCACTTTAGTGCTGTTGTTACATCACTTTGAGATCCATATCTCTGGTAGGGCAGGTATAGTGCTGTAGAAAGACTACAACCCTCTGGTGTTTTTGTAAAAGTTCAAAACCAAAAATCAAATAGTGTGTTGCTGGAGCTTACCTATAATTTGATCATCCACCATGTCAAGGGTAAAAATATAAAGAAAATGTTCTGACCAGTACCTTTTCTTAGGAATAGGTCTTCTGAGATCAGCAGGTCAGACCCTAACATTGTAACCTGTGAGTAGTGATTGGGAGGTGCTACAGTATATAGGGTGATACATCTGTCTGCCTTTCATTTCATCTTGTTGCTGGGTATGTCACATTAATTATGTGGTGTATGGTATCACCTGTCCTGTGTCATTGCTTGCCCAGCCCAGATGACACAATGAGTGGATGAATTCACCATTTCCAACCGACACTGAAAACAATGTAAATAAAAACTGACCAAAAGCACCAGATCACCACAAGCTGATCAAACAGAAACAGGGTGAGGGCTCAGGACTCAGTTACAAAGTGGAAAGTTTTGTTTTGTTTTGTTTTGTTTTGTCTTCACAATATACCTTAAAGTGTGTCTTGAGCTTCATCCAAAACAGTTCACAGACAACACAGGTAAAGACATTTGCCCTCCATAGAACTATTCTGTGAACTGACAAGGCAATTGTGTCACAAAGAGTCATATGTCATCTTTATTTATTTTAACCTGTCATGACATAAAATGTGGAATACAAATATGAATCAAACAGTGGTCCTTTGCTACTTTTACTTGGGTTGGATGATATTGTCTTGCAATCGAAGGGTTGCTGGTTCGATCCTCGACCCCAGTGACCATGTCAAAGTGTCCTTGAGCAAGGTACTGAACCCATAATTGCTCCTGATGAGTAGGTTGGTGCCTTGCATGGTTGCCTCCACCATCAGTATGTGAGTGTGTGTGTGAATGGGTGAATGAGATGACACTGTAAAGCTAAGGTAGAAAAGCGCAATATAAAATTGTGTCCATTTACTATTTACATAAAAGACAGGAGTGAAGAAGAGGGTAAAGATAGAAACATTTCCAACAAAACCATAATGGAGGAAAGAGCAAAGAATGGAAGAAGATCAAAGGAGAAAGGGATGGAGGAGGAGCAAAAAATAAATGGAAGATGTGAAGACAAAGATTTCTGAAAACCAGTTGACTAAAGGATGATTTAAAAGGACAGATAACAAAAAGTGAGGATGCTGGAGGCTAAGGAAAAGAATAAAAGTGATATGAGGGGTAAAGACAGAAACAGAAATAATATAAAGGATAGATTGATAAAATGAAGAAAGTCAGGGATGGCTGTAAAGTGTTGGAAACACACATACACATGCACACACACATACATCCTCAGTGGTGTATACCCCCCAGAGTCACCAGAATATTGAATGTGTGAGGAAATAACAAGGGGCCAAGTCATTTAATTTGACTTTGCGGAGAGAGAGTGTGGGGTCGTGCAGGTGTGTTTCAATCTCATCACTGGGTTCCAGCGGATCACAGCTCACTGACATGGGCCGATAATAAACTCCCCACACTTTTTACAAGGGAAAGAGGGAAGGGGGGGTCACTACAGTGACTGACAAGAGCAGCTAATCTGAGGTGGCAGAAGATAATGAAGCTCAGCCGTCGCCAATGTTTGTAGCACAGGGCCAACAGGTTGAGTCCACACTCTTCAAGCAGCGGGGTTACCAAAAGCCTTGCTTTCGGAGTAACATTAGGAAATCATCACTTCTATGCCATTGTACAGGGCTACACAACACAGATTAAACAGATCAAACCAACACCATTACCTAAGATAAAACATAGGAAATTTGAAATCAAACTAAACAAATATAACTAAGCAAAAACTTACTGCAATAAATGGATTAGAGATGATTCAACTACAACAGGATACATCCCACCACGTCAGACAAATAATTGCGATTAAATTAGTCAAACAAACTCTAATGTGACCAACAAATTTTACAAATTAAATGGCAAAATATCATTGTCAACTGGCCCTCAGGACAGGCATTTAAACACCAGAAAATCCATCCAAGGTTGTTTCTATTATTTGGTGGATCAGACACAAAATAAACTTCCAACTGAAATGTGTGGTTGTGTCCCTAAATCAATACAGACTGCCATGTGGCCCCCTCCGGGGTGGTTACTTGGGTCTGGGTAAAAAGTTTAATCCTCATTGAAAAATTAAGGTAACTCTGAAAATGTACAAGGTGATAGGGAAAAACCTTTACTCATGAAAAGAAAGCAACATCACATTACCATCTCAGATTTAGTGAGAAATTCCTCCAGAGCATTTGTTCAACACAGTGTTTTCGGGTTTCTTTCCTGACTGACTCTCGGCACTCTTCCGGAAACCTGGAGATGTTCGGAAGTGCAGTGTGTTTCAAAACTGAGATGCTTTGGTTTCTATGAGACAGAGTCTTGGGGGAAATTAAAAAGAAGGCTTAGAATTTCCTCTGGTCTTGACTCTGGATAAGATTAAAAAAAAAAATTGTGGCAAGTACAGTTATCTGGTGCAAGAGCTCCTAGATCCTTAACACTAACCATAATATTTTGATTTATATAGCGCCTCTCGAGAAACCGAAATAGAATTTACATTTTTGTACATAATACATGTAGATTGTGATGATTGGTCCTGCCCCTCCTCAACTTTTATTAGGTATCTGGGTAAAAATTTACAATTTTGCAATTGCAGGGTATGCTATCACTGCAGCTTGCAGCTTTAATCATCTCTGACTCCGCCGTTCCCACCCTGCAGCAGACCCTCTCTGGTGGCTTTGAACCTTTATTTATCAGAGTGCGCTGGGTCTCAGCAGGGCCCCAGAGCCCATCGTGTGTGACAGATAGACTGACAGATCCATCTATGTGAGAAGGTAGAATAATACAACCTGTATGGACGGAGTCATCACACAGGCGCCATAGGAAATGTGCCGATGTGACAGCAGGAATGTAGATAAGGAGGTTATGTGCGAGGACCAATTTATTTCTCTTGGCAGGGTGGGAAGGCCTCTGAGACGCGTTTCACATTTTCACATGACAGCAGAAGTTGCCATAATGAAATCCTTTCAAACTGTATTTAGATCAGAACTCAGGTCCGATGAGATGACATGTAAGAAGATGATCAAGCCATCAGCCCCAGGTGTGTGTGTGTGTGTGTGTGATTGAGCAAACATAGCAGTGTCATATGATTGGCTGGGTGTCAAACTGTACAGTTGGAGGATACTATTGTGAGTCTTCAGTCGGAAGCAGCAGCAGCAACAACAGAGCAGCTGCTGTGACAACACTGACTACTTTGCTAAGCGGATGAGGCTCAGCAGCAAGGGCTGATGGGAGAAGATCATGCTGAGTGGAGGGACACTGCAGAGTGAAACATGTCTGTGTTCATGTTGCACTGATCAATGTTTTTTACTCTGCAGTAACAGATGCCCATCTAAAACCACAGAAAGATATTTAGCTTGTTCGTGACATCACTGAATCAGCACCCAATGAATGCCCCATCGCCATGGTGATTCTCTTTGTACCACTCATACATGGAGTTATATTTACTTTCAGAGACTCTCAGTCCGTTTTTCACTGCATTCATGGCCTTGCTCCCATTTCTTAGTTTTATTAACAGTTAAGTTGGGCTTTTAATATACAATGTGAGATGATTTCTTGTCTGATTTTTAGCTTGGAAGTCAGCCCTAATTTTCAGCTCTATCAGTGTCATTGGCCATGCATCATATAGCATAATATATAAAGAGTCATAAAGATGACATAAGCTAGTTGATTATTTATCTATTATTTTCTATACTATACTATACTATCCTATAATAAATATTACATTTATATTATAATACAACATAATAAGTTACTTATCATCACTTCCTCTACTGCTGCTACTTTGCCACCTGTTCCTGCCAGTACTTCTACAAGTGCAACTGATTTAGTTTTTTGTTCACAACTGTGTTCATAACTTTGTTGTTTATCTGATAGTTATATTTTTCTGATATAGTTTATCATTTTTTTTGCACTTCTTTTGCATTACTTTTTGTTTTTCTCAGGGGGGTGGGGTTCTTGTATATATACTCGGTGTCTGACTGGAACCTGAATTTCCTGAGGGCTCTGCCCAAAGGATCAATAAAGTTCTATCTAATCTAATCTACTTTACAGAATTTACTGAAGGTCAGACACTGTTGCTTGTTTTGGTTAGCTGCTTTTAGTTATGAAGTTAATGTAACTGGTCCTATAAACAGACTCAGCCCCATGGTGGAAGAAAATCACCTTTGGACTGTCTCATTATTAGATTAGTTTAGATTCAACTTTATTGTCATTGCACATGTCATAGAACAGGCAACGAAATGCAGTTAGCATCTAACCAGAAGTGCATTAGCAGTAATAATATAATTATGTACAGTATAAACACAGTAAAGGTGCAAGAATGAAGTTAAGTAATAAATACTATAGATACAGGTAAATGCAGTAGAAGGTGCAGGATGAAGTTATGTAATAATACTGTAGATACAGGTAAATACAGTGGAAGGTGCAAGGATAAAGTTATGGAATAAATACGATAGATACAGACTATGTCTACGAAACAGGCTATGACTATATATTATTGCTGGTCAGTAAAAGGTCATTGTGGACTTTTAAAAGAACAGATTCTGCGCTGTGGTTCTCCTTAAAACTGATTGAAATTCTTCTGACAATCTGTCATCACTTCATAAATGGTAAAGTTGCAGGTAGAAACTTGTCCAATATTGAGTTGTTTTGAAAGTTTTGAAATAGGTCTATAATTGGATGAAACATTTGGGTCTTTTTGTATGAAGTGACTGAACCATAGCATGTTGAAAACTAGAGGGACAAGAGAGGAGGGAAGGGTCTGCGCTGTGATGTCCTGTTGTCAAAGAAGTTCAGGGAATTATTAAGTTTTCCAGGGGTGGTAAACCACAGCATATTATACTGGCTCTGGACCACAAATTTTAAACATAATAGACTCACGTGGAGAAGTTTAAGTATCTCAGGATCTTGTTCACGAATGAGGGTAGGACGGAGCAGGAGATTGACAGGTGGATTGGGGCGACATCCGCAATGATGCAGTTGCTGAACTGTTGTGGTAAAGAGGGAGCTTAACCAAAAGGCGAAGCTCTCGATTTACCGGTCAATCTACGTTCCAACCCTCACCTATGGTCATGAGCTTTGGGTAATGACCAAAAAAACAAGATCACGAATACTAGCGGCTGAAATGAGTTTCCTCCGCAGAGTGGGCTCTCCCTTAGAGATAGGGTGAGAAGCTTGATCATTCAGGAGGGACTCAGGAGGAGAGTAGAGCCGCTGCTCCTCCATGTGGAGAGGAGTCAGTTGAGGTGGTTTGGGCATCTGGTGAGGATGCCTCCAGGACGCCTCCCTCGGGAGGTTTTCCAGGCATGTTGGACCGGGAGGAGGCCTTTGGACCAACCCATGACACACCGGAGGGATTATATCTCTCGACTGGCCTGGGAATGCCTCAAGATTCCCCTTGAAGAGCTGGTAGATGTGGCTGGGGATAGGACAGTCTGGGCTTCCTTGCTGAGGCTGCTGCCCCCGTGACCTGGACCAACCAGATAAAGCAGGAGACGACAATGAGGACTCAGACATCATTTTAAATGTTGCTCTAGCAACTGGTCCTCGTTTAAGAATAACAGCAAGACCTCCACTACAGTCAGTAGTTCTTGGGGAGTTGTAAAAGTCCTGGACAAAGAAGCATAATTCCAGTAACAAGGAATGATCACCAATATTTAGCCATGTTCCTGTTAAACACAGGAGGTCTAACTGGAAAACAGAATTTTTTTGTTTTGTTTTGAATACATGCCTTGTTTGAGAGTAAACTCACATTCAGTATCTGGTATAGAAGAAACAGTGCAGAGGGAGAGGAGGGTCATAATGGGAGAGCCTGAAAATATCAAGGTAGTATTTGCTGGCCATATCGTTATTGGTGGGGCTGACCAGCATATAGGATCACATGTGATATAGCATGAACAGTTTCAAACCACTCTTAGAGCTTCCTTCAGTATGAAGTCTTTCTCCTCTGCCTGCGTTGTGTTTTGTATTCAAGCACTCAAACACACACAAAGCCTAACTGCGACACATTCGACCCCCGTCGTTTTGGAAAACAGCTTTGCGTAATTATCCTGCTGCACCAAAACTCTGTTTTTCTCTTCTTGCAGGAAATTGCTGTGTATCACTGGAGAAGCATTGAACACTTGAACAAAGAGCTGCAGCCTGGATTCCCACACACACACACACACACACACACACACACACACACTCTCTCTCTCTCTCACACACACACACTCATGCACACACACACACACACACACACACACACACACACACACACACACACACACAGATACAGTCACTGTCCTCCATTATCAAACCAACAATGTGTGTGTTGTTTCTCCCATGTGTGTTTTGTGGTGGCGGTGGAGCCGGCACCCAGTGGGAGAGCCTGTCTGCCAGCAGGGGGACAGATGGGTGTAATTATGTTATTTTTACCTCCTCCAGGAGCTGGCTGCTTGCTCAAGGAAATTAGCATCACACCTGTGTGTAATTGGCTAAATTAGCTTGTCAAGCAGCAGAGCTGCAACAGAGGTGGACGACGATGTGAGTATGTTTGTGTGTGTGTGTGTGTGTGTGTGGGGGGGGGGGGGGGCAGGTAAAATCAAGAGTTGTTTAGTGTGTGTTGGAGAAGAGGCTGCCAGGGGAATGAGATGTCACACCTGGAATGGAAAATGTCACCCAGCAGCTTGACACACCAGCACACACTCTGACACACAACAGAAAGACACGCTAAAGGACTAACTTGGGGAAAAGACACAAAATAAACAGCACACAGAGGCAGACAAACAACAACACAAGAAGAAATAAATACACAAACAGATAACAAAGGCAGAAAAGACACATTTAAACATGCACGGAGAGAGTTAATGTTTTCTCTTGAGGTCTAAGCAGGGTTCTCAAGAAAGGGTTCAGGGACCCCTGAGAGTCTTCCCCAATATATTCAGTAAAATAAACTAATTTTAACTTAAGAAATGACTTTAAACAAAAAATCTGACATAGCATTACTTATTTGTGAGAAATGTATAATTTAATAAGTAGAAATGTCAGTTTTTTTTCTGAAATTACAAATAATTTGTGTTACTTTTCTGATTTTTCTTTCTTTTTCACTAATAGGCGAGGCATCTTAATTAGAGGGACATCCACAGGTTTCTGTCATTTTTTCCATGTTAAAAAATTTTGGGGAAGGGTTTTGGGAGAGTGTCACTCCTTTTACAGATTTTAAATTCTGTCAAATCCTGTTTTTATCTATATGAATAATATCTCATTTATTTAATAGTGTTCTAATATTATGAAAGGGAACCAAGCAGTGGCTTATCAGTAATAATTATAGGCACTTTCTGGCCAACTAGTGGGTGGAGTTTGCCCCGTCCAAGGCATTCTAACAATATGATAATATTTGATACCACACCCTTTTAATGGACTGATAACATCTAAAGGTCATGCAGGTGAACATTCTGTTGTCTATAAGAGCAGCTGTGTTAGAATGATAAAATCAATACCATATATGTGATATTGATTTTCCTAGTGTCTGATGTGGTTTCAGGCTGGTGTTCAGAGTTCGGAAGCTGCTGTTAAGTTTTGCTTTTGAATGACACAGCAGTCTTTTTCACTCACCTAATGGATTTGATACATCAAACCCTATGAAGTTCAGCTCCGCCAAGAAGACAACGTCAACACTAACAGCACTTTCAGTTGAAAACTTTCAACTTATTGACTCCCCCAAGATTGTCAGTGAATGGTTTGACAAATACAACAGAACATCCAGTAAAAAAATAAGAACAACCAGTGCAAATAAGGACAATACATATTGCCACAGTATAATATATATATATATATATATATATATATATATATATATATATATATATATATATATATTTTTTTTTTTTTTTTTTTTTACCGTATTAATTACCAGGAGGCCTGTCAAATTTATCTTGTTACCCCTTCTTTGGATTATGTGAACTATAGGGCAAGTTTATTTTGCAGGAATGTTTTAAAAAATAAAAGAATAAAATCAAAAATGAATGAATGAGTGATGCAAGTAAAAATCAAATGAAAGTGAAAGGAGCTGATTGGAAGGAAGAGGAAATAAGTCGACTGTAATTTAAAATATTTCCAGTGCATCAGGGCAACACATGTAATAAACCCAAATGCAGTATGTATGTGTATATATATATATATATATATATATATATATATATATATATATATATATGTATATGTGTATCCGTGATTAGTTAATGTGCTTTAATCAGATCTCCTTCTTACTGTTGAAAATATGCCACCTGATATTGGAAATAAGGGTCTCAAGGGTATCACGTTGTAAAATCAATCTGAATGAAGATGTCCTGATTGCAAGATGGGAAAAGTTCACAAAACACAAAAGTGTCCATTGCATTCTTCCTCGCAACAGGATGGTCAGAGGTAAAAATGAGTATCAACATCTGTAATAGGAATATACAGGCACAAATCTGATATCAAATTGTTGAGGCTTTTTTTGTGATTTCTGATATAACGTAATGCCTTCCAAAAAAGCTTCCAATATACCAAGAATGCAGGAAAATGAAAAGGAACATCTCTTGCCTGTTAGCTCTATCTAGTGGTGGCTTACTGGAGCAGCAGCATTTTACAGGGTGGCAATTGGAGGTGAGAATTTATTACTGCATTGGAGCCTTACCCAGGTGCCTTCAGGGGTGAGGCGGGGTTCACCCTGGATGGGTCACCAGTCCATCACATATAGACAGACAACCATTCCAACTCACAGCCGGACCTACGGTCAATTTAGAGTATCCAATCAGCCTAGTTCCCTTTAACATGTCTTTTGACTGTGGGAGGAAGCCGGAGTACCCAGAGAGAACCCACAAAGGTCCAGGGAGAACATGCAAACTCCACAAAGAAAGACCCCATGCTCAAGCCAGGGCTCGTAACGTTAACCTTCTTGCTGTGAGGCAACAGTACTAACCACTGCACCACCTTGCCACCCATGAGACAAATGTATACTGAATTTATAGAATAATATTTAGAGAATACATACATATTGTGTTATATATTTTAACAAAAGTAGGTTAAAAACATGGCTCTTGTGTGATCTGAATTATAACGTTCACAAAGCCAAAATCAATTTTTGCCATCATGTTTTATTTATTGTTTGTTGAAGTTTTTAATATTCGTTTTAGTCCAGCATTTTTCTGTTGTTATTCCAGGAAATCTCATAAAAATAATAAACTCTTACGTATTATCTTTAAATACATTGTGAATAAAATGGGCAGATTTGACTTATGTGCCTTCGTGTATTTGCATTAAACTACCATTTTAATTTGTCAGTAGGTGGCGGTAGTGACTCCTTTCCGTATCAGCTCACTTCCGGGACGTCAAACTGAAGTCGTAAAAGAAGACAGTATCCGTTTTCAGGTTGTTAATGCTGCATCGATCTGACTAGCATGTCATTGTAACTGAGGTTTTTATGTAATGAACATGAATAAACTAAATCATTCACCGGATGTTGACCCGTATGAAATCGAGGAACCAAGTGACGAGGAAAGAGCGTCCAGCAGGTGAGAGAGGCTAAGAAATGTTACCTTTAAAACGATAAAGCTTTAGCACTCTCAGGCTGATGCGTGGCTTGCTAGCTGTGTTAACATGTAAACAAAGTATAAGTCCGTAGACGGACGACCTGTATCTGTGAACTATTTGTTATTGAATTGTTGCATCTGTTCAGTTGATGATAAAGCATTTTTCTCTCAATGCTACTGCCTCTGTTCTGGGGTTTAAATTTGTATTGCTCTTATCAATCAAGGTGCATTTGGGGTTAAGGCTAAAATTGAAAAAACAATGAAAAAGTGAGAGTCATTGGTTTTATTTTGCAATCTATGGTCTATCAAAGTAAATTTCAGGCGATATTTACAGATATCGATATGAATTTAAAGTTTATTCGATTTTCACATTCACACTTTGCAAATACTGAAAAGGCATATTGTATGTATTCCCAAAACATCTAATAAGGCACATTAATCATAACTGCTTTGATTCCTCATCATAAACAGCAAAGGATAGGTATAAAAGAGAAGACTTGAGCAAAACGGGGCCAATTAAAATACTGGCCATCGGAATGATAATAATAAAGTTTATAAAAATGACAATACTAATATTATCTCCTGCTTCAATTTGTTAGTTCTGGTTGATCTAATCCACATACAGAATAACACACAGAAAAAATGTAGTTGAAAGTTTCAAAGCTAGAATACAGTTCAATTTCCCTTTTAATTCCCCCCTCTTGAATTGTGATTTTAAAACAATGAACATTTGAAATATTCTATTTTAAGAATATCTATCTTCAACTTAGTGTGGCTACATCTATATGTCATGAATCAAATAAAACAAAGCTCATACTGGGCTCCCTTAAAATACTATGAACCTCTAAAAAAAAGAGTAATTCTTGTTTGTCAGTGGACAGTCGCCAACATTCATACAGCGTCTATTTAGAATGATGTTCTCTACTTGGCTCCAGTCCTGTCCATTAACCAGCAGGAAAACCATTCTCTAAGATGGAGACTGGCAGTGATCTGGATTGAGAAAATGTGAAATTCTGATTCCAATTTTTTTTAAAGGGAACCTGTGTGTGTTTGTGTATCAAACTTTACGGTTGGAACTAATTAACACTGGGGTGAAGTAAAAGCTTCTTTGACTGTGTTTCAGTTCAGAAGATGAACTGGATGTGCTGCTGAACGGGACTCCAGACCAGAAGAAAAAGCTGATCAGAGAGTATCTGACAGGGGAGAGTGAATCGTCCAGTGAGGATGACTTTGAGAAGGAGATGGAGGCGGAGCTCAACTCCACGCTCAGATCAATGGAAGAAACCTGGGGAAAGTCGACAGCAGGTGACTTGGTCATTCGCACCTTTGCCACTTCAGTGTAGTTTCAAATTAGCCCACAGCGCTCCTTTCTGCCAGAAGATGGAGGAAGCATAAAGCTGTATTGTGTAATCCATGGCTCCATCTTCTGGAATTAAAAGTAGTCCCAGCGACATCAATGTATGTTCTTGTTGTGTTTCCACCGGCCAGAGATCAAGTGTGGTGTATCTCAATATAACAGCTTCTAGGGGCGTAACGAGTCATCTACTACATCAATGTATCAATTTATATTCCTATGATTCAACTACATTGATCTATGATTGGCAAGTTGGCTTTCTGGACGATATATATCGATCTAACATTGTTTTAAAATGTAATCAATCAATTGTATCTATACTAGGAAATAATACACTAGATTCAAGCACGGCAGAATTTATATAAATATATTTTTTAGAACTTTGAATGATAAAGATGTAAGATGTTAAACATCTGCCTGTTGGTGAAATCATCACCACGCACCAGCAGCGCAAATTTCAGAACAACAAAACGTAGCATGGTGGATGAAGCCGGTGAGCAAGAAATTATCAAGCCACAATTGCGGTCCAGCGTGTGGAAACGCTTTGGCTCTGCAAAGACGGAGCTGTTCTAAATAAATGGCTTGCTGTTTGTAGGATATGTAAAAGCAAAAGTAGCAGGTAACCTACTGTTAAATCAACCTGAAGAAATATTGGTTGTACTTTAATTTTGATATTGAATATTGTATTATTTTTATGTTTAAAATCAAAGGCAAAAGTAGCAAGGAATCCTACTGTTAAACCATCCTGAAGAGATGTCGGTTGCATTTTTAAATTTGACTTTAAATAGTATTATTTTGATGTTTCAAGACAAAATCAGAAGTAGCAGGTAAACCTACTGTTGAAATGTTGGTTGCACTCACTGTACTTGTACTGAAAATATATTGAAAATGAGAGCAGAAAAGGTTAACCTCCTGTTAATTCAACCTGATGTGTTGGTGTACTTTACGCAAATAAAACATGACTGCGTTTGCCAGTAATTGTTGTTTATTTGTTGCAGTGTCAGAATTTAGTGAGGGCCACAGGCCATTTGGCCCCCAAAATAGCAGAGAATGCCCTCAAAAAACACACTTCGGGGGTTTTTGCCAACGACTCATTATTTTCAAGGTGTTATTAACAAGGTTGCACTGATTATGTGAACACGAGGGTGCGTGCCCCCCCCTCACACAGGCAACGCTCCTCAATTAATATCCTCCCTGAAGCTGCGGTAGATCACGGATCACTACTTGGTTAAGCCAGTTACCACCCACTCACCAAAGGGAACCAGTCCTCCAGATCCTCCCAAAACTCTCGCAAAAATGTTGCCAAAGAGATGGACCCAACCAGCAACGATTTTGAACAGGAAACTAGACTGGCCCACATCGACGTCTTATGTAGTCTGGTACAATGCAGCTGCCTGAGTGAGTGCAACATTACTTTGAGGTACTGCAACGTTACATCATGAATGGTGCTTATCCTAACTTTCTTCAGCTTGCTAAAAAATTGATGTCATGCTCAACTAATATCAGTGAAGCGTAACAGACACAACGAGGCGTGCCATGGGAAATGGCACACATTAAGTAATCGGCTGGCTGATTTTAATTGATGGGTCCTTAAAGATAACCAAACAAAAAAATGTCCATGTCACCCAATCATTTTAAAAATACCCCCATTTGGGGGCCATAATTGCCACAAATATTTTCTTGATTTTTTTTACCCTGACTTGTTGTTTGTTTATATCCATAATTAATTTATGCCTGATTCCCTTTCAAGAAACAAGGGGAATCTAGGAAACATCAGTTGCAGTGTCCAGTATCCAGATATTTATTTCACAGTCACACTGGAAGAATTTTTGGCTAAAAAGTTACAGAATCAATTTCAAGTCACGGAATCATTTTGGATTGATCATTCTTATTCAACCAATATCAACCTTGAAGCTTATCGGAAACCACGAATCGTGACACAACTCGAATCGATTTTAAAATGCATCATTACACCCCTAACAGTTTCCTATTATCTATATGTTGTCACAGACACAAAATAATGCATAAAGGTTAGACATTATAGCCAAAGATCACACTAATAAACACTAATGAATCACACTAGTTAATACCAATGCACCAATCAGTATTTTTTCATGTTAAGAATTACAAGATTTTACATGTTTCCTACTAAATGCACGTAATTCCTTCTATATCCAAGTGGGTTTGCTGTTTAATCCACACGTTTCCTGTTAAGTGTGTATATTTGCTTTGTGTTTCTGTTCATTAGGAACCTCTGGAGCTGGAAGTGGTCCTGGACCATCAAACCCTCCAATGTATGATAAGGTCTACTTTGACTCTGAGTCCGATGAGGAAGACACACCAGGTGAGTGGAGTTTGCTTTTCTTCAATCAGAAGTGGACAGACTCATCACCTTCTGAATGACACAACTGTTACATTGAGAAGCATCACTCGTGTGTTCGATTGCGGATTCTTCTGCAGGAAGCTCAACCAGACAGAGGTGGAGACAGCGGATCATCCCAACCAATGATGACCTGCTGTACGACCCAGATGCAGACGACAGGGACCAGGCCTGGGTGGACGCCAGGAGGATGAGGTAATACAATATGTTAATTAATCATCCAGGAAGAACAAAAACTACATTTTTACTTGTCATGCAGAATCTTGTCCTCTCCAGCTATAGGAACAGAAAGCGTCCAGGAGCACCGTTCCAGTTGCAGCAGCGTAAACCTCAGAGTTTACCAAACAGCGATGCTGTTCTCAACTGTCCTGCCTGCATGACAACACTTTGCCTTGACTGTCAGAGGTGAGATGTCACTGCCACATACAAAACAAAAATTAGGGTTTTATGTTGGACACCACATAAGAATTATGTTTTTTGAATAGATTAATAAGTTGTCTTTTTTGTCAATGTTGTTAAAAACATGATATCAACAAGAAACAAAATTTTAGATCAGCATTTAGAGAACCGCAACACCCAGTTGACAGCTCACCAACATACTAGTGTTGATTCAGTGACTCAGTTGTCAGATCAGATAACATGAAGTCAGGTTTGAATCAGGATCCTGAATCCTGCAGTTAGGTATTTATACAAAGTCTTGAAACTCTGGAAACTGTTGATCAGTATGTTTTCATTATTTGAAACTGTGTAATTTTAATCTTGTGTTTAAACTCAGTTGATCATGTGAATTAAAGTTCACCAGAAAATTAAAATGCAGTCACCATCTACTCACCATCATGCCAATGGAAGGTTGGGTGAAGGTTTTCTAGTCCACCGAACACTGCTGGAGTTTCACAGGAAAAAGGCATTGAAGTAATCTCCCAAATAATTGTAGTGAATGTTGACCCACTTTTAAAAAACAAAAAATACTTAATCAAACCTGAATACCTCCATGTTGCTCTTTTGAAGTAATCTAAGTGTCCTGAAGCCACAATATGCTAAGTTGTTTTGAAAAACATCACTGTTGTAAGGGTTTTAGCCTCTTGAGCTGGAGCATATCAAATGTAGTGTCTTTCAAATGGATGCAGTTGCTCAGTGTATATCCGTGACCATCCCAACTGAATATCATCAATAGCCAATGAAGACAGAGGCACCTGTAACCTATCCTGAGCATTGGCTCCAGTATCAAATGTGAACGAATGTATTTGATTCACTCAGTTGTATGACACTAACTGTGCTAGCATCATAAGTAGTAAGGTTTGCACTGCTAACATTAATGCTCTGTCTGTAAAATATTTCACTTGCAGCCTCAGAGTTGATAGTTTCAACAGTCTGGACCAGGGCACAACTGATTAATCATCTAGCCGAAAAAAAATTGGCCAACATTAGCCTATCTCAAATATATCAGTTTTGGCGAGGGATTAATCGGCGGAAACTAGCTGCAGCTGACAACAATTTATTGGTGCTGATGTCAATTTGGTAAATAACTAGAATGTATCTGAACTAAAGATGTGATGTCTTGGTTGTCCAATCAGGCATGAAAAGTATCGAACGCAGTACCGAGCCATGTTTGTCATGAACTGCGCTGTGAAGAAAGAGGAGGTGCTGCGCTACAAAGACAAGAGGCCGAATAAAACGGGGAACAACAAAAGGAGGAAGGGAACGGTGAAGGGTGATGTGCCCAAACCAACTCCCTCAGGAATGGATGCTGATGAGGTTTACCACCCAGTGCAGTGCTCAGAATGCTCTACAGAGGTTGCAGTGTTTGATAAAGATGAGGTGTATCACTTCTTCAACATCCTGGCCAGCCACTGCTGAGACAGAGTGCCATTTTGGTTTGACCTTGACTTGTAACCTTGGAGTGGTGTTTTATCAGCTGCAGTATGTACAGGTTACAATCAGCCTGGTAACACAAATCCCTGTGCTACCTGCTTGTTAAGGAGGAAGTAATCCATGTTGGAGAGGCATTGGAGGGTTTGCAACATGTTATCACACTGATGTATTTTGAGTATCTGCCAAAAACTAGACCCTGAAAAGTTGCCTGTTGCAGCTCTGGTGGTTCAAATAAAGAGCCTGACTGATGCTGGATTTCTCACATGGATCCTAATATTCAAGGTTATGTGGTTCTGTGTTTTGTTCAGACATACTTGAAGTCAATTTTTGCTTTAGGTTGATTTAGAACACAGGAGTGAGAAAGACGCTGACACCGCTGCATAGGTACCGTATGTTGTTCCTTTCCGTCCTCCTTTGTGACTAAAATAACAACATCCCTGCCTGTTACCCTTACCCACAGAAGTCACAGAAATATCTGAAAAAACAAACTGATGTGTCTGGGTCCATGAAAATTAGCTTTGTGTTTGTTCTTGATATGTTAAACTTTTTTGAAAACATGTTTTTAAAGAATCCCTTGAATATGTCTTGGAAATATTACCTAATTGTCTATTTTTATTTCTATAGTCAGCAGTACAAAGTATAAATAGTTCTCTATCATCACAAACATGTCTTTTCTTCACAGAAATGTTACTCATTCAGCAAGATAAGTGTACCCTGGTACTGATATAGCTGCAGTCAGCTAATATCTGCCCATCTTAATTTTATCTCAGTTACACTTACTTTCTTGTCATTGTGTTCTGCCTGAAAGTGTTGATCTGTAGTTCCACACAGTTGAGTTTGTTTGTATAAAACAGAAGAAGTTATAGTCTGATTTATTTACTGGAGTTTTTTTGTTTCTCTTTTAAAGGCACAGGGTGTCCTTTTATTTTGACACTTTTGACTGATGGCAAAGTCTTGAAGGAATATGCACTTATATGAATATGTACTTTTTTGGCCTTGGATTAGTTCCTTGACTAAGAATGTTAAAAACAAATGTTAACACAGTGGATTACTGAGAAATTACAGACTGTAATCATCACCCTTAAAGGGATAGTATGGTTATTTCAAAGTGGGGATGTATGAGACACTGACAAAAAGAGGCATTTTGAAGTAGAGAATAAAACTCAAATTTCCATCACAAACAAAAAAGAAGTATAGACGCTCATAAGTCTTTTAATGGTACACTTTGAAACATTGTTGCAATATTGTCTGGTATGCTCATACCAAATAGTTGGGGCCACAGTGTATGGATGATTTGAGCAATACATTTTAAGAGAAACCTCTAGTCCGTAACAAAATACTTGTCAGGCAATGACCAGAGTGTAGGGAGTTAGATTTTATCTTGAAAACCAGGATGTTGTAACTCTCAGGTCTGCGTGAGAACTGCAGCATCATACGCAGAGCGCTTATTGGCTAGACATGAAGACCTGCTGATTCAACGTCACGAGGCATCAGGAAATACCCTCCAGCGAATCACTTCGAAGGGAAAATACAGTAACGGCGGAGTATAAAATTGTCTACCCAAAGTAAGACCATGGCGCTGGGGGACTGCTGGAAACACTTGTCCTGGTTTTACTATCAGTATCTTCTGGTGACAGCGCTGTACATGCTGGAGCCCTGGGAGCGGACCGTGTTCAGTATCCTTTTCCGTGTTACATAGCGCCATGCTACCAAGCAAGCTAAATGCTAACCGTAGCTCCAGCGTCAGCACAGTTGAACACGCTGTCGATGTAAGGCGTTTACCGGTTGCTTTCCGTGGTATGCGATGGAATATGATTTTAGTCATTTTATAAAATGATATGCGTTCTGGGGAAAAAAAAAAGTCTTGTAGTGAATTATGTGTCAGTTCTGTGTCCGTGGAAATTAAACTTCAGGCTCGTCACCAGTCGATATCGAGTTGCAGACGTTTTTCTATTAAAAACTAATGAGCCGTTTATGCATACAGAATGCCAGAACAAGAAGACACCCACGTTGATTGTGAAGAGATCAGAAGATAATCTTCAGGGTGAACGCATCAGCCTAGAAATGCTAAGAGACGTTAAATGCACGAAACACGAAGCGGAGTTTCACACTGGTCGAAACCAAACTGCCAGCTCGTCTCTACCTTGTTTAGCGAGGGGAAAAAATGTGACTCTAAACTGATGCCGAGTAAGGTGTACTGCAGTGAACTTTTATAAAAGTTGAGTATTTTACGTTCCCGTGTTGTGCCGTCTAAGCTAATAAACTTTAAAACACGTAGAATTTTAAATGGATTCAATGCGCCGTTGACTTACAAAAGACTGGTCGATTTCAGCAGCCAGTGGAGCTTCTGGTTGTCAGTCAAGTGACTCACGTCTGTCTAAGCTTCTTATGCCCTATCTTAAGAGTTGTACTTCATTCATCAGTCATTAACAAAGAGTGATTAAGTATTTTATGTAGTTCATCCAATGACTTAAATTACTGGAACTGAATAATGAGAGTACATGTTGTTCTTGGCTGCATAAGGATCTGTAGTTAACAGTAAGCATCGCACTATGTACATAATTTTATCTGCTGATGGTCGGCATCACCTTCAGCATGTATTTTTAGGTGTGTGCTTCAGTCACCTTGTGTCCTGCTTTTTCCAATGGCATGTTGATTAAATCCAAATCAAGGATCACACCAGTTATGTTGTTATTTGCAATTTTGAAAAGTAAAACTAGATCTCCTGCTTGTAGGGGTTCACCATATTGGATGCTTTCCAAATAGTCTGCAGCAGATTTGTCATCAGCAATGATGATTAAAAGCTTGACCAGTTTTGCTCATCAGACCAATATATCAAAAATATTACCAATATATATCAGTGATGTGCTGATATTATTGTGCATCCCTATTAATACCCTAATTAGCATCACGATTCCTCAAAATCCCCTAAAGACATCTATTATCTAAAGCCCAAGTCCTGTTTCTGTTCAGAACAATGCTTTTTTTTTTTTCTACAACAAACTTTGAGCATCAAAATAATGGGATATAAAGGGCAGTAGGAATGAGGTTGTTTGTATTCTAGCAGGAATAAGCATTCATAGGTTCCTTCAGCCAAAGCCAGTGGGATCATTAATTTGAATTAATGCACTGTGGTTAGTTAATAGTTTCTCAGACTTGTATGTTTTGTTCAGCAAGATCACCTTTAAGACCTTTATGATAGTTGAAGCATAAATGCAAATTCATTGTTGTACAAAGCTAATGTTACTGTGAAGGAACTACAATGCAGATGCATTACTTCTTACTCTTCTAGGATTTGTACTTCTGTTTTTTTATCATTTTGACCTAGTCTTGTTTAGCCACTTGTAAGCAACCACTGTGGCACATAAATGCTTCGAAATGAATGCGTGTGGTATTCACTGACATTTTGTGCCATACAACAAAATGTAAAAAATAGTTCTGGCTCATGTACACCACACATCTTATTTCAGACATTCACCCAGAAACCCATTGACTTGGTGTCAGTTGGGTTTCAGGGGAACTGGCACATCAGCCTAATAGAAACAAGCTTTGGTATTCATATCCAAACTTCTCAGTTAGTTGAGGAAATTGATGACTGTTCATTCCATCTTAAGATGTTTCATATTCTAGCCACTTAACTCCTCTCTCCAAACTTCTTGTTGGCATTCACTTTTTTTACAGTCTCTCTCTTGTGTTTCTTGTTCATTTGTTACCACTTTAGCAGTGTGAGGAATACTGCTAATTCCAGTTTATCGAAAGCTAGCTTTCATCCGCTACAATGTTCATACAGTAACATGATAGTGCAGGAATGCAAAGGGAAGCTTCAGGATCGCCGTCAGAGAATATTTGGTGGCCATATTGTACATTTATATGTCCACCTGCCTGTGGCTTCTCTGATAGTGGACCAGTTTTGTGAAGAGTGATATCCTTACTGTCACAGAGTTCTTCCTTAACATCTCCTGTTCAGACTCCCTGCTGATCTCAGTGGCTGCAATGGCCATATACACCGGCTATGTCTATGTGCCACAGCACATTATGGCCATCCTGCACTACTTTGAGGTCGTCCAATGACACATTGACCCTGCCCCTGCATCTACTGGTCTGGTCTGTCATCTCCTGGGTTTTTCTTCAGCCTCACTGATGCACAACGTCAGTCCTTTACTCGTCCAAAGCAACTTCAATAAAAAAGATCAAAGCTGTGAACTGGTGCCAGACACCTTGTTAAATGACATCAATCCAGGGGACTGTTTCTTCTCGTCAGGGATGTTGGGACTATGAACCGCTTTAAGACCTTTGAGGTGGGGTATGTTTGGGTTCACATAGTATTGTTTTCATTTGGTGTGAAATAATGGATGTCTGGATGATTTCTTTTACCCATGACATCAAACTGCTGTTGTCTTGAGGACCTTTTCTCTTCCAGGAGGTGTCCAACAGCTGGTGGAATACAACCCCTTTAACTCCTTTTTGTGGGCCAAATGTGATTCAAACCTGCAAGGCCTGACTGGTTTGTAAATTGCAAACAACCTTGACACCATTCTGATTTTCCGTCCTGTTCAGCTTTCTCGCCCTTGTTCTGTAGTGACAGGCCAGCAGTCTGATATATAAGCCTGCAAACAGCAAAATGCCATTCATCACCACGCTGATGCCCACAGCAACATCATCAATGTCACACTACTGTTTCCTGTGTGAAGAAATATAGAGCTGAAAATGTTTAGACAGCTAACTATATAAATAAATACATGTATAGCAATGTATAATTTTAAGGTTGTCTGAATATCTACTGATTAATCTGCAGTGTGAGCCACAAACATCTGGAGATGGTGTTAAATATCAATTTTGCTGTAATGTAAGATGGAAAATACATCAGATGTTGAAACGATGGTTTAAAATCAGAGAGATCAATATCAGACTGCAGGATATTTTTGTCTTGAGGGTCAGATGAAGTGTCATCATACCTTAGGCCCTTTTCCCACTAGCTAAAAAAAACCCAAACCCTAACATCTGTCATGTGTCTTGCTTCTGATCTCAGTCCCACTAATGTTATCGAGTAAGGGCTGAATCATCAATGATATAAATGGAAGCAATGAATGGGCGTTTCCTCTGCAGGTAACTCATGTCATCTTAGCCACAGATTTAACCTGTTTGCGTTCAGGCGGTGACATGCTAACATTGGTCACTAGGTATTGAGTTTGAAAAACAACCTGGAGCAAAGGATTACAAAAAAAACCAACAAAACATTAACCACTAGTGCTGCACAGTTCAATAGCAAAATTTGAAATGCTGCTATTTTGTACAATATAATACACAAATTGTATCATGCTTTTATTTTGGTGGTTATCAAGTAAAATATTCACGTTTATTTTGACAAGTTTTTCTTATGTCAAACATACCAACTTAAACTACTAAAAGTATACAAAAAATGTGTTCAGTACTATTTTCAAAAGAACAGTTTTACTAAATACTTGTACTAAATTAAATAGATATTTATATATATTTAAAAAAGCTTTTATGACATCAAAGCCAGTTAGTTATAATTGCATGGGCCGACTTTGTGATTCAATGAATCGTGCAGCACTAGTAACCACAACAGCGCCAGTTCTGCCCTCCATGATGTTTTCTGCTATACTGCTTGTTTGCTATACTGCTTGTTTATATATGGTTGCTCTGTCGTGGTTCTCCTTTGAGGAAAGGTAGAGTTGTGATACTTGGCAAGTGCTCCCCTTCTGGCTGATGGCAGTATCATCCCTCTTGCCCTTGCCATGGTAGCATGCCATTATGTAAGATTACACTGACACTGTATCAAGGAACAAGTCTTAGGCGATGACAAACCAGGTATTTTCTGTCTGTGTCTTGTGGGGCGTCCCCAGCATTCTCTCGTAGTGTTGTCGAGGAACTAGAAAAATGTCAGTGTGATGTGACTGTGATGTTTCATCTGGGCTGAATTCAAGCAGCCGGATCCTCCATGGATCGATTAATTTATTATCAAAATAGTGGAACAGTTAAATGCTGATTGATCAGTTGACTAAACCTCTTCTTACAATAATGCAAGAACTATGTTATTCTTGGTTTATGCACATGCCTCTGTATTTCATGTCTAAACTGTTAATTGTTGCACACATTCAGTATCTCCAGCTGAAGGATTTTTCCTGTAATTTAATCTTCATTTGTATATTTTAAACTCCAGGGAGATCTGAGCTCAGATTAAGATCCTCCATGGTTGATTTTAGCCACTGAGTAAAAGATTAATTTTTCTCAGACCACTTCTTGATCATCCTGAGCTTCAAGCATCTAATAAACATGAAACCACAGCTTCTCTCCCTGTGGGTTATATGAATATTCCACCAACACCAGAGCTTTGACTCAGGGTCCAATGACGTGCTTTTAATGCATCCCTATATGGAAGCAAATGGTGAATGTTGTCTTGTTGAAGTTCCTCAAGAGAAGTGAATGAAAACTGGGTTGAAAATATCTAATTTGAATTTAAATTTCCTTCTTTCATATTAAACTGTTTCCAATTTTTTTATTGTGGAATTTTCTGACATGCTACTGATATCCCTTGAAAAATTATATTTTACCTGCAAAGTTGTGTATTTTAACAGATGTGTGTATATAATCTTGTATACATATTTGTAAAGTTTTGTAGTTGAATGTGTTGGTGCATCTAGACTTTTTGTGGTTTTTGTGAGCTACTGATGATAAATGCAATTCGTTTAACAGAAATCATTAAAGGGATATTTCATTCATCTCTCCTTGACCTACTTGTGTTTCCTTTCTGGTTTTGTCATGAACATGTCATCGCATCTCCAGATATTTTGAATCAGAGAAAAGTTGCGAGTCAGAGATCAGGAGACAGTGCAATTTTGTCAAGTGATGCATCACCTGAAAAGTGAATGTTAACTTTCTAGTACTTAAAACAGGTGTCAGCTGTTGTTTGTTTTGTCATTGCTGCTTCACTTTGTGAAGCAGATGTTTTCAGACAACTTTGCTGTTGTTTGTAGTTGGTGGCTATGGATGGATTCCTTACATTAGCGAACAGAAACACAATACAGAGATGTCTGTTTTAGTGGAAATAAGGGTCTGTTGACATGTTTCATTAGTAGTGTAAAATGAGATTTACTTTTGTGAGGACATACTCAGAAGATTGCCTTATTCTGCATTGTCCTTTATTTTGATTCTACTGTTTAAGTTTCATCTGGAACTATTTAATATGGTGCACTTTACGTGCAGGTACGTAAGATGTGAGTTGTCAGGGTTCAGTTGTCCTACGCCTCTTTTTTTCGGACATTAAAGTGGATTCAGTTGCACCAGAGAAGTTGTCCCTGTGCTCTTGCTTCACCTACAGCCCTCTGATAGTCTAAGTAACATAAGGCAATGGTTGAAACATCCCAAACCCGGTCTTATACTGGTGACAGCGGGTTTGTGGTCTGCTAATTTTTGCAGAGTTTTGAGTTGTGCCAGAGATTAACAACTGACAGCCTGCACGATGATGACACCAATCCACCCCCCCCCCCCCCCCGGTCTGCTTCAAGCTAGTGACTCGGTCAGTGTGCTAGTGGATTGAAACGGATTCTGATGGACATTAATTCTTCAAGGTAACAGAGAAGCAACATAAAAGTGATTTACAGAGACCTACAAAGACCCCCACCAATGAAATGCTGTCATGCAGTACCTTGGACCCTCCCTTTTCACAGTTTTCCCCACCCCTTGATCAAATGAGGTATGGCTACGGATGACAGACGGTTCTTTGCATTATTCCCACTTTTCCCATGGTTTTCCCCACCCCTTCTCCTCTCCACCTTACCACTGTTACTGGTGCAGCTGTTGTTGCAGCTGCGCAGGTGTGACTTCACATAGTCTAAACAGCTACGAATCTAGACTACACTGGCACTGTGAGTATCAGCTTCACTATCAGTAACTGTTCTGACCACATATTTATGATTATATCAGCTCCCCAGACTCATTCCCAGACCCAGGCCAAGGCCCTGGGGTCATACTAGCTGTTGACCTTACACACTGGTTCAGACCTTGGGGTAGTATCTGATGTTGTGGGCTTTAAAACGTTCTTGTTTTTAACGTACAATTAAAACTCTCCCCACCAAGGCCTTTAAGTCGCTCACTGTGGCAAAATGAATAATACACAGCAAAATCAGCATACCCAAATTAACGCTCTCAGATTTGATTTCAACACTTTTAGAGTGTATATGGGTCCACACCACAAAGAGTTAATTTAACTCTTTTTGTAGAGTTAGTACCTTAACACTAATTCAGTGTTATTATTTACTCTTTTTGGAGTTAAAATTTAACTCTTTTTAACACTAACCAGTGTTACTTTATCTCAACACTTTTATGCAGTGTTAAACATGAACTCTTTCTGAAATGTTGATGAACTATACAACTGTTACAAGTCATCTTAACACTGTAAGGTGTAAAATCACCTCAGAAAATACATGGGAAATAAGGTTTGAAAAAAATAGTGACATCATGTTTAGTTCAAACATTTATTTAAAAATGCACCACAAATGCACATTTTAAAACCATTTCAAAACATGTGACAATAGGAAACAATGTATGCTCTATAACTTTCATTAGTGTATTGCTTGTCAAAGGGTTTAAAATAGATGAGTTGGTCAATGCAAATCAGAGAATATTCAGTATTTTGCTCCTTTATGCAGCATGCATGAAAATGTTCATCAAAGTACATGGTTTCAACAGTAAAACCTATTATGAAAGCACGCTGTTCATGTGTTATGATAGTGCAGATTTTCTTGAACACAGGTAGGTCATGGGATGTTCCTGTGCATGCAAATGGGTGGCATGGCTCAGGGGTAGAGGGGCCATCTAGCAATCAAAGGGTCGCTGGTTCGATCCTCAACCCCGGTGACCATGACGAAGTGTCCTTGAGCAAGATCCTGAACCCATAATTGCTCCTGATGAGTAGGTTGGCGCCTTGCATTGTAGCCTCCACCATCAGTGTGTGAATGGGTGAATGAGATGACCCTTTAAAGCGCTTTGAGTGCCGCTAAGGTAGAAAAGCGCTATATAAAATTGAGTCCATTTACAAACAGATCAATCTGGTTCTCAGTACCATAATTTCTGACCCAACTTGTAACTGAAACATCTGAAAATGTGTCTAAATGCAATGTCTGACAAAGTAGTTCTCCACCTTTCAAGCTATCAATTGTTTTTATTTTCAAAGGACCAAACTCAAATCTCTTAAAATAATAATTTCCATAGTAAAAAGCCGGTTGATGCTGGTGTTGCTTGACTAGAGATTTCGTGAAATTTTTGAAATTTTTTGCAGACTTTTTAAAAAAATAGTGTTTTGCTTCGAATCGCAAACACCACACATGGATAAGAGGGCCAATCTTTTTAATACATCTTGGGTAGTGGATCATTAGGTGGTGTTTCGGAATCAATTTTTTATCAGGGAACAAAATTTTGAACATGTTATGGTGGTCACAGATCAAATGTTTCAGGTAACATACCATGCCATCAGTAAGAATGGGGGAAAAGATTATATCAACTATCTGTAACAGAAGAAGCAAAAAGTTCCAGTTATTATTATCCCTTTCAACCATATCACCGAAGATCAGTGGAGTATTGCGGAGAATGCACAATGACTGAATAGCATTTAACCCCAATTGCTTACTTTTATCATCTATTTTTAACCCACTAGGTTTGTTTTTACGTTAAAAGTAACCATAATTAAAACTATGTATCCTGTCTAACAGTGTGTTCATAGAGGTGTAACCATTGTGAATCAGGTACTGAAAAAACAGCTTCAACTCATACTGTACGACACCCTCTAACAAATCATGCATTATATTGACAACATAATTGTCAGTACTATGAAAATACTGTAATGAATTGAGCACACAAGATTTTTTAACACCATAAACGGGATTTCTCTAGGAGGCTGGCTCCTTGATGTAGTTCAAATGACAAAAAGATATATTTTAGTATATTCAACATCAACAACAATAAAATGAGCAGATCCCTCTTACATCCTACATCAACTTGTATCTCATACTTCTTATTTAAAACTGCAACTTTACACACAAGACGATGATTCTGATTTTGGTTATACAAGAAAAACATGGTACACACCTTTAAAAATCTGAGAAGATGGTGGGCTGCCTGTGCTGAGCTTATCTTGGCTGTTTTCTTCTGACCTCTTGATGTAGGGGGCAGGAGGTGCAACAGCAACAAGAGAGCTGATATATCACCATCCCAGCCTTGAGACAGAAGAAGAAAAAGAATTGGAAAACAATTATTACTTATTTCTTAATACAGCTGCCATTAACTTAAAACAAAATACTTCAGATCAGAAAGATTACATTACTAACACTAAAATTATTAAGTTCAAACTGTGTTAAATAGCTGTCAGTTCAACTTAGTCATTTTGCAGTCCGTTTTTAAATGACCATATTCAAGGACAGCTAATTTATTTTTATTTTACTGCATGCATATTGAAATGAATTAAAACAAACAACTGGATATATTTTGGATACAGGTAAATTGTCCATATTTAGCATAGTCATTGTCCATCTCAGGGTCAAAAGCTGCCCGTAGCTCCTCAACATAAAGACTCGGGCTTTCTGCAATTACTTTGGACTTGAAATATGAAAGCCCTTTTGCAAGGAACTTTCCAGATACTTCTTCTCCAAACATCATTGAGAAATCCTGTTCAATCTTAAAACTAAGACAAAATACACAGTTTACTTGAATTTAGAAGGATTTAGCCTTCAAATATGTATTATGTTATTGAATAATCTATGGATGTCCTTACCAATCCAGGTATGTCAAGAAAACGAGGGAACACATCCAAGAGTGCTGTGTCCTGGTCATGAACCAGTTTCTGTCTGTATTCGAAGGTGGCTCTCATCTTCTCTTTGACCACAGATTTGTCTGGTGAGTGTCTGATAACTGAGAGGGCCTCTCTACACTCCTCCCCAAGGAGCTGTCCACTAATCAAGAGCGATTCTCATTGGGCTGTCCCAGACATTAGACCTTGAATGCCCATGGTAGCCATCATAGGTGTTGCGTTGGACTGTCTTGAGTCGCCAAGCAAGATAGCCCGTATTTGCCTCAGGATCATAGGAATGTTCCTGCTCACACATACACACCGCATCAAAACATGATCACAGCCATCACAAATCCATCCATCGTCATCTTCCGCTTATTCCTACACATTAAGGGTCGCGGGGGGGGCTGGAGCCTATCCCAGCGTCAACGGGCGAGAGGCGGGGTACACCCTGGACAGGTCGCCAGTCCATCGCAGGGCCGACATAGAGAGACGAACAACCATTCACACTCACATTCATACCTACGGTCAATTTAGAGTATTCAATCAGCCTAGTCCCCAATTGCATGTCTTTGGACTGTGGGAGGAAGCCAGAGTACCCGGAGAGAACCCACGCAGACACGGGGAGAACATGCAAACTCCACACAGAAAGATCCCGTGCCCGAGCCGGGACTCGAACCCGGAACCTTTTTGCTGTGAGGCCACAGTGCTAACCACTGCACCACCGTGCAGCCCGTCATCACAAATATAAGGCATAAATATAGACCAATGACAGAAGTACAACAACTGTTTTTGGATGTAAAAGACACATTAAAGCTTACATATCCATTCTTTGAGTATGGATCCTGGAGATATGGAAAAAGGGTCACAATTCCCAATGCATAACTGGTACTCACACTTGTGGGTGGAATCCTCCTTTTGAAACAAAATAATTATTACACTTGTGTCTAATCAGCATGTTTTCCTCATTTGAAGCGATTTCTTACACATATGATTCTGTCATTTCTGCAACTAGAATGGGATCAACTGTCTCCGTGTTGCATCTGACAGCGTCTTAGTTTTGTCATACTCGCCGAAGATTTCTTCACCCTTCGGATCGGACCTCAATACAGTATCAACCTTCCGTAAAATAAGAAGTGTTTTTTTTTCAAACCATTAACTTCAGGTTTTAGCAAATTACATTAAATTTGGGCAGTAAGCTTTGTCTGATTTATGTTAGTTTGACATACTACAAGAAACTGGAGTTGCATAATAACAGTTCACATGCTACTATTCTGATAAATTAATACATCTGTAGACAGTTTCCAGGTTTACTTGTCTAGCTTCATCGCAATCCAGCTCTGTTGTGCCTCTCTTCCGCTTAACTGTTGATGGGAGGATTATAGTGGAATCTGGTGAAACAGAAGAAGCTGGTGATGCTGAGGGGTCTGGCAGTGAAGCTGATGATGGTGCGGGGTCTGGCAATACTGATGAATGCGATTCATCTTCCACCAAATGAATGGCAATACCTAAAGATTGGTCAAAAGAGGAATGAAAACACCATACATACACACGTAAATTGATCAGTGGAATCAACTTTTTTCATGTTAATTACCACACTGAGTAAACTGAGGTTTCAGTCATCAACCTCATGGAAGATGCATTAAACTGGTGTGGTAACTTATTTAAAACTACTCCCTCAAACTAATTTTCTATGATGAAGTATTACTTGAAAATGAGGAGAAACAAAGACCAATTTACTCAGCCTTGGTATCAGGCTCCAGCTCCAGCTTTAATATTAAAATCCATGCTCATATAAATTAAAAGACAAAAATGAAACTGATGTTGTATATGACAATGAAACTGCACTGTTTATTAAATCTTTAATCATTTTTGAACAATAAGTCAAAGTGTCTTGTTTTTTTCTCCTATTCAAGCTAGCAGTTGTGCCATTTTAATGATGCCATCAGTGCGATAGTAGCCCTTACAGAAGCTTTCTTACAGTGCCTGGAACTCCGGTGTCTTTTCGGGGACTTTAAACATGAAATCCATATCAACAGATCTGATGTGGAATGTCTTTTTATCCATATTGAATCCATTGCCCATCATTTATTGTCACTAGCTTTTATGCTAACAGTCATATTTGTTTTCCCAGAATGCTTTGCAAGAGGTTGTCTTTTCCAACAAAGCAGGCTACTCCATCTACAGCAAAGGGCCAAACACGATGGAGGTAGGCAGAGAATCATGGCAAATGCAGTTTTTCTTGTATCGTGTACACAAGATGAAATAATAGGAAAGGAAATCTAGGAAATAGGAAATCTTACAAATAATAAGTAGATTTTGTCTTGCACACACATTGTATGGCGTGCATAAAGAGTGCATATATCATGCTTGTTGATATCTAATTGTTTTTTAGTGGGTTTTTTTACTCTTTTGGCCAGGGTTCATGTGCACTGCATACAGACCAGGCAGGTCACTCAGTCCATTCCCACTCACAGTTAAGTTCCCAAGAGAGAGGTTTATACAAAAAAAAGCTATTACTGCTGACTGTGTGCTAGAATTTAAATTCTTTGAGTGTCTCTAGTCTTTATTTTCTCATAACTATTTGTGCTTAAGTGACATTACTGCAGCACAAATATTCTGAAAGGCCAGGTTGTCTTGAACGAAAGGGTGTTTGCAGCTTAACTGTGAATCACAGGTTTGATGTTTTACAAGCTTTTGTAGACCATAAATCCAGGCTAGACAAAGACAAAATGGTTAAAAATAGCTTAAGGCTTTGAGGGTTGGGTAACAAGCATTCATGTATGTATGTATGTATGTATACACACACACACATATACATATATGTGTCCAACGATCTATCTTCTCTAGTCTTATGTGTTACAAGGAGGTGCTTATGTGATCGCTTCTGCATGCAAGTGTGTATTTTTGATCTTCGTGGTTTTTTTTTTTGCAGATTCTTCCGTCTGACCGCGTGCCAGCACCATCTGTTCCCATTGTAGACTTCTTGTTGCATCTGTGAGGACAAAAACCCCTCTTTTCCCTGATTCATGACCTTGCTCTAATCTACTTCTGACTCCCATAGAGATTCTGTGGACTCTGTTCCGACCTGATTAGCTTGAGGAAGTGATGCTAGCTATAAGCTACACTCCTGCTATTCCCTGTTGTGACCTTTTCACCTGTGTCCACTCTTATACAGTCTGGTCTGTGCTTCACTGCCTTGTGTTTCCTGCACTCTATTCTAAGTAACTATATGTATAAATTTAACTACAGTTTAAGCAAATATATATGTGTGGATTAATCTACATCTAAAGCAAATATATGAATACATTTATCTACATTTCCCCCTGTTGAGCACTACTAAGTGCTCACTTTTTCAGCTGGATAAATTTATAGCTGATCATCCAATTGTGGGGTCTCATCAGTGTACTCATCTACCCAGACGAGCTCAGGTCCATACTCATCCAGGGGAGGAGCTGAGGGTTCAGTGGTGGTCAGCATCTGGTATGCTGGAGGAGGCCCATTCTGCATATTAACTTTCTTCTCCACTGCTGCTGAAATCACACGCTCACACATAGATCTGATTAGTGGGATACAACAACAACCAACAATAATCAATAATGCAAATGCAACCAAGATGCAGAGAGAACACTCTTAATCATTCCTGACCATTTGCCGAACATATTTTGTCTTTACCTTTTCTGGCTCCTCTAGCCAACCACCTTGACTTCTCCTCTGGTGCGGCTTTGTCTTCTAGCTCAATCAATTCAGTCACAGTCCATCTGGGTATTAGGTCAGTCATGTTGGTCTCTGTTGTCATCATTTGGTATGTCGGGGAATACCCTGCTGCTTGCTTTGCAGCCATATCTGCAGCTTGATTTCCCTTAGCCACTGTAGTTCTGCTTGTATCATGTCCCTTGCACTTCACTACTGCAACTGTTTCCGGGAGCATAAGTGCTTCCTCTAATTCTCTCATCATGGTCTCATGTCTGATTGGTGTGCCTGTGGAGGTGCAGTAGCCTCCTCTTCTCCATTCTGGGAGTTGCACATGTGTTGCGTTAACCGCATATGCTGAGTCCGTGTATATGTTTACTCTCTGTCCCTTCCCTAATTTGCATGCCTCAGTGAGTCCCAGAATTTCTGCCTTCTGTGCTGAGGGGCCATCTATCACTTGCCCTGTTGCTAGGGTTTCATAGGTTCCATCTGCAGATAGTTTCACTACCGCCCATGCTGCGGAGAGTGAACCATCATGTTTTCTAAAACAACATCCATCAGAAAACAATGTGCATGTGGCGTCATGATTAGGTGTTGCCGTCAGGTCCTCTCTCAGTTTCGAGTCTTGTATGGCACTCGTGCGGTTCCCCTTCTGTCATGTGATCTGCCATATTTATCCCCTCGTGGGTGTAAGTCAAATTAGGTGCCAACAGAGCTTTCTCTATTCTGGACTGTCTTGTTCCTGTCAGAGTGAATGCCTCAGAGGATACCAACCCCACAACTCCATGAGAGGTCAAGATTGTACATGGGTGTCCTGCTATGAGATGTTCGCTTTTGTGTAGTAATTTAGTCAGTCCTGCTGCGTATCTTACGCAAGGTGGTTGTTTGGTTTCGACTGTGTCTAATGCTACACTCAGATACTTTAACACGGCTCGCCTACCTCCCCCTGTTTTCTGGAAAAGAACACCATTCATGGTGTTGCCTTTTTCAGAAACATCAAGGTAAAAAGTCTGAGAGTAATTTGGTGCTGTAAGAGCGGCTGCTGTTGCTAGTTCTTGTTTCACTTGAACAAATGAGTCCTCTGCTACTGGTGTCCACACCAAGGGATTAAATCTATTCTTCAGTCCTTGTTCGTTAACTAGCCGGCGAAGCGGGGTCGTCTTGTGGGTGTAGTCGCTAATATGATGACAGCTGTAGCCTGTAAGGCCCAGAAATGACATCATGTCATGAACTGTTTGAGGCTTGGGATATCTCAGAATGGTGTTACGATGCTCTGCAGAAATAGAAGTGGTGTTACCGGCGACTAGTCTTCCCAAAAATGTTACTTGGGAGCGCGCACATTGTAATTTGGATTTTGACGCTTTAAAGCCTCCTAAGGCTAGGGATTTCAGGCATGCCTGGGTGGCTTGTAGACACTCAGATTCAGTGGGTGTGGCAATGAGAAGATCATCTACATACTGTAGTAACATGCAATCTGGCGGGAGGTGGAGGGTTCTAGATAAATGTTCATGTAGCGCACGATTGAACAGGCCAGGTGAGAGAGAGAATCCCTGAGGTAGAACTGTGTACTGATATCTGTGTCCGTTCCACGTGAATGCAAAGTACTTGCGCAGTTCAACTGGCAGAGGTATTGAAAAGAATGCGTTTGCTAGATCAATCACTGTGAAAAACTGTTGTGTTGGAGATAGTTGAGACAGGGCAGTGTGCGGATTTGGAACCGAGATAGGAGGCGTGATTACACGTGCATTAACAGCTCTCAAGTCATGAGCCATTCTCCAATCTCCGTTGGGTTTCCCTACAGGTAGAATAGGAGTGTTCCAAGTAGAGGTGGAAGCCTCCAGAACACCTTTTTGTTCAAGGTCCTTGATAATCTGAGTGATGGGCCAACAGCACCGGGCTTAGGTGGATATTGTGATATCCAAACGGGCGGTCCAGGTGACACTTCAAATGTTACTGGTGTTTCAGGGTCAGTGTCCTACATCTGTTTTTCCTTCTGACCACACCGAAGGCGATATGGTACTGAGGAGTTCTGTAGTCATGTCACTATCTGAATTTTCACGTCCATGTTGTCTTGTCAACTCACACTGTTGCAACACCGATGGCGTCACAGTGTGATGAGTGATGCGATAAGTCTCTAGGGAGGCTGAATATGTTAAGCCTTCCACCTGTGTCTGTTTCCAGTCGGTCGCTAAATGGGCCGCTTTAGTCATTGGTCCGAGATCCTTAGCATCCACTCTAACTCCCACCAACAGTGAGATATGTGGGACTGAGGTATCTGACATCTGGAACCATTCATCTTGTTTGGGGGTCAACACCACATGGGCTGCCACTCCTGTTTTATTTACATATATACAATCTGACTGCAGCATCCAGTGTGAACCATTCACTTGACCAAACGCCTCTTCATATACCTCATTAGTCTGATATCGATCATGGAGGAGAGTACAATGATACAGATCAGTAGGAGGATCATAGGGGTGTATGGAGTTAATCCATGGGCGCCATTGATGGAAAAGAGTCATCAGACTTTGGGGACCAGGTTCATCTAGACACAGTTCTGTCCAGTAGATGGTAGCGTTCACATTTTCTTTAACTTCAGGTTCATGCATCAACCATTGTCCAGTCACTGAGGAGGCCAGCACCGAGTTGGTAGGTGTCATCTTTATTCCATTAGGGAAAGATATTTCCAGTCCCGTTTCACCACACAAAATAGAAGCATTGCATTTAGTCAACAACTCTCTTCCCATCAGGGGAATAGGACAGGATGGAGAGTACACGAACCGATGCTGCAAAGTTTGTCCACTGACTGCCTTTCGGAGGGGGTGGGTAAATGGGATGGCAGTTGGCTGTCCATTAAAACCCACTAGTTCCACTTTTCTGTCAGAGATAAGAGCTTCTGGGAGGCTATGATTTATAGTAGAATATTTTGCTCCTGTGTCCACCAGCATGTCAACAGCTACTCCCTCTACTCTCACTCTTAACAGGAGGTCAGCCAATCCCCCTGCTGTTGGAACCGGGCACCCCTATTGTGGCGGCAGGTACCAGTCCTCCCTTTCCCACTGAGGCATCTGGTATTGTTGTGGAGTCAGGTGTTGTTGTGGTGCCTGATGGTCCTGTGGTGGTCCTCCCTGACCACGCCCACGTCCCCTCTGGGATAGAGGTTTGTTAGGACAGTGTCGTGCCCAATGATCTAGTGCCCCGCAGACATAACATCCCTCCCCCTGCAGCGGCCCCTGGTTACCGTTCCCACCTCCCCGACCACTGCCTCCTCCTCTCTGTTGAGAGTAACCATGCCCTCTGCCTCCTCCTCCTCGTTGGAGAGGGGCCTGATAGTACTGAGGCTGGGATCCAGGTGGAGCCCACTGGTACTGCAGTGGATAGTATGGTAAGGGTGGTACCACAGGTGCAGGCATTACTGGTGCCGGTGGTGCAGGTGCGGCCTGCTGTTGCACCATCTGTTTCTCTGCTTTGGCAGATTTCTTAGCACCGGTTGCTTGTTCTCTGGCTTGTGCTATTTGGAGTTTAGTCAGTTGCATCTTCAAGTCCTCTAATTCTTTATTAGATTTAGCTGAATCACTGTCTTCTTGTCTGAGTCTGTGAGTAAACACTCTGCACCACTGTGCCAAGTTATCTCCACTGCAATGAGGATCATTTTCCATCTCACTGCGCACCTTCTGTGACACTCCTGTTAACAGAGCCATTTTAAACTGAGTGGCTGCTAGTGGGGAATGATTTGGTCTTTACCTGTTCTGTTCTCCCACTCATCCTCACATCTGTTTATGAAGGAGGAGGGAGACTCACCAGGCTGTCTGGAAAACACTGTGTGAGGGGCTGTGCATGAGGGTGGAAACGCCCTTCTCAGCGCATTTCCCCACACTCTCGCTATTTGTGTGTAAGGCATGTTATCAGGTGCACCGTTAGTGTCAGCTTCTGTGTCGATGTCTAGTACACGTGATACTGAAGTACACGCTCCTACCAGGGCTCTCATGTCCCCTATGGAGAGTGTGGTCCCCGCTGTCAGGGAGTGTAACTTTGTCAGCCAGGGTCCTGCACCCTCATCCCATAAACTGGGAAGGCGTCTAACCAACGTGTCTCTGTCAGCGAGTGGCCACGGTTTGTATATCACTTCCCCACCCCCCAGTTGTTGTATCAGCGGCATAGCGAACGTCGTTGTTTTGCTACTCTTGCCTGTAGATTTACTGCGTGTGTGATCAGACACAGGGCTAGCAGAACGGCTTCCTGGTCTACTGGGTGCTCTACTGGGTGCTCTACTGGGTGAACGGCTTTTTTGTGTTGGCACGTCATTATCAGAGTCTTCGCGCTCGAACACAATGTCACATTTCAGTTTTCCTGGCATAGATTTGTGATCTTTATCACGTGGTTTTTGTGTCAGTGGAGGTCTAACAGGTAGCATCTCTCTGGGATCCCATCCTCTGGAGTGAGGCGAGTGATATTCTGTTCTTGTCTGTAGTTTTCTGACTGACATCCATCTTTCATCAGTACTGGGCTTTGCACACTTTTTAGGGGGCTCTGGTCTCAGTAGGGGGTTTACAAACAGTCTGGGTTCTGCTGTAGATCTGCTTTTCTTCTTCGTAGGGGCGGGTTTGTCAGCTGCGTCATGGTCAGTTTTGTCCTTCTGTGGTTTGTCACCATTATTCTCTAGTAGTCCACCACCATATTCTTCTTCTGTGTCTCTATATGCTTGCTCATCTCTCTCTCTCTTCTCCCTGTCCTCTCTACTTTCCCTGTTTCCACCTTCATTTCTCAGTCTCTCTTCTTCTAGTCTCCTTCTGGCTTCTTCTAACTGCTCTCTCACCTCATTGTATTCTGACTGTCCCTGTCCACCGGAGGCCTCATCCTCCTCTTCCTCAAACTACACCTGTACATCTCCCTTCACCGAGATAACAGGCATCTGCAACACTGCCGCAGGCGCTGGAGGTGCCGACGGACCTGAGTACGGAGGAGGTTTCTCTTGCGTTCCTTTCAGCGTCTGTATGTGACAGCTGGTTCCAGCTGCCATGGCCATCAAATGCAACACTGCTCTCCACTCATCTTTCTTCTGACCTGCTTTAGCATGCTTCTTCCGACTCAATCTGCCGGGTTTCACTTTGTCATGATCCATCACTTCATCATACGCCGCCTTCTCATCCACACACAATCTGTCCCTAATACACTGGAGTCCACCGACTCCCCACCACTTCTGTCCTTTGCATTGCTGAGTGTATTCATCAATGTTCTGTCTCAATGTTTTCTTTCCCTTGTCATCACCACAATAGCCAGATATCGCCTGCGATATTAGGCCTTTCCACCACAACTCCCACTGTTCACAGTTAAGTTTATCATTGTTTGCCATGGTCTTTCACAATTATAATCACACAACACAGTTCAAATGTGGCCACACACACTTATAGAGGTGTCAGTGGATCTTGTCCTCCTCAGTTGTCTCTCCTCATATGCTTCTACGCTATCCGAAAATAGTGCGATGAGGAAACATAGGTCTGAGAATTTTACTGACTCCTCACCAAGTGTCCAATCCCAAAATTCCCACAGACCCCAGAGACACACAGACTGGGTAAGTAATTTTAATCAGAGAGGTTGCAGTTTTCCCAACAAGCTTCTACCACTCGATTTTACTGAGGGGCGGATGTTACTCACTGCAACAGTCTCATTACTTATTCTTCCCACTTCGTCTGTTTTGGATGCCTCAGAAACCACCCACACAAATCCCCGTGCACGTATTTTTTTTTTGACGTCTTTTACTTCTCTTATTCTTCTGTGACTTCTTCTTTATGAGTTATTAACTCCATGGACTCCGACACTTAAGCTTGCCAAGCCCGTAGCGCCAATTTACCGCTGTCCAATTCAAATATTCGGGGGACTCTATTGCCCCGGGCCTTGCACTCACTAGCGCCGTTTATGTCACTATATTGGACCCTCACTCCAATATTTTAAATCGGACCCTCTCTCCGATTAATTCAAAGTCGAAACCTCTCTTCAATCTTTGATAATTTCTTTTCTGTTAATCTTTGATCTATCCAATTCACTATGAATGATGGTGGTCTTCACAATTCTCTTAATTTGGATTGTCCAATGGCAGTACTTCGATACAACAGGTGACTGCTTACCTTATTTCACGTGGCGCGCCAGAGAATTGAGAAGTCCGAAGTCACTCGAGGTGGTCCTCAATCGACCGAGTTACCGATGTCCCTCCTTCAGATCACGTCGGGGTCACCAAGTTTCTGTAGGAATTTTTCAACAAGTCATCATTAATCAATCAGAAGGACCCACAGAGTATATATTGCGCTGTTCAAAATCCGGAGAGGACACCTTCCAGTTGGTTCAAAAGAATTTATTCAGATTAACAAGAAAGAATACAGAGCTCTGGAGATCGTCTTCCCCTATGCTGGAGTCAGCATACGCAGATGCGTCGTCCCTGGCGTTGGGGCAAGAAGTCCAACGATCTCACTATCTTCTCCAGTCTTATGTGTTACAAGGAGGTGCTTATGTGATCGCTTCTGCGTGCAAGTGTGTATTTTTGATCTTCGTGGTTTTTTTTTTGCAGATTCTTCCGTCTGACCGCGTGCCAGCACCATCTGTTCCCATTGTAGACTTCTTGTTGCATCTGTGAGGACAAAAACCCCTCTTTTCCCTGATTCATGACCTTGCTCTAATCTACTTCTGACTCCCATAGAGATTCTGTGGACTCTGTTCCGACCCGATTAGCTTGAGGAAGTGATGCTAGCTATGAGCTACACTCCTGCTATTCCCTGTTGTGACCTTTTCACCTGTGTCCACTCTTATACAGTCTGGTCTGTGCTTCACTGCCTTGTGTTTCCTGCACTCTATTCTAAGTAACTATATGTATAAATTTAACTACAGTTTAAGCAAATATATATGTGTGGATTAATCTACATCTAAAGCAAATATATGAATACATTTATCTACAACTGTTAAGAACCTGTAAATATATTTGATATTAAACAATCAGAAAGCCACTCTGCCCTGCAGGGCTGAGTGTCATGGAGCCATACAACCTGATGAAGCTGCAAGCAGGGATACTGTAGGCTCGAGCAATCAGCCGTTATGAACAGGCATGTTTTGAATGGGCACTGCATCAGCTTGATTTATTTGTGTTAAAATAAAATTAACAAATTCAAGTTTTCAGATTAATTGCAAGAGTTAACCTGTTAACATTGACAGTCCTGGAATAGATATTCACGTTTTTCTAAATTTTAAAGGTTGATCCCAAAAATAAAAGTCACCATCTGTGAAATTACAGGCATTTTGTTTGTTTTCAATTATCAGCAACTGCATTTTGACAGTTTGCCAATGCTAACAGATATATTACAGTAATAAAAACATATATTCAGGGTTTTTTGTTTAAAAAAATTATATAATTATACAAGATATCTGTAAGTTCACAAATGAATCCATTTAAAAATACAACGCAAATCAATTTTTTACTGGTAATTTTCACTAATTTTATCTCATGTTAGACTTCTCTTATGGTATTAAATTGTATTTCAACAGTTACCACAGACTCCTGGAACTGTGACCTTATCATCGTGGTGGAGGAGTTTGAGTGCCCTAGTGACCCAAGGAGCTATGCTGTCGGGGGCATTTTGCCCCTGGTAGGGTCACCCAAGGCAGGCTGGTCCTAGGTGAAGGACAAGACAAAGAACAGTTCAACAGTCCCCTCATGTAAGTAGCACCAAAGAGTTTGTGTACCCAGCCCAGAGGGGCACCAGGGCCCCGCCCTGGAGCCAGGCCCAGGGTAAGGGCTCGATGGCGAGCGCCTGGTGGGGTTGGTTCATGGGGCCCGGCCGGGCCTAGCCCGAAAAGGAGACATGAACTCGTGCTCTCATGGATCCACCACCCATAGAAGAAACCAGAAGGGTCTGGTGCATTGTGGCTTGGGTGGCAATCCAAGGCGGGGGCCTTGGCTGTCTGATCCCCAGTCATGGAAGCTGGCTTTTGGGACATGGAATGTCGGGGAAAGGAGCCGGAGCTGGTGGAAGTGGTTGAGCGTTACCGGCTAGATATAGTCAGCCTCACCTCGACACATAGCTCCGGGTCCAGAACCCAAGTGCTTGAGAGGGGTTGAACTCTCTCTTTCGCTGGAGTTGTTCTGGGTGAGAGGTGGAGGGCCGAGGTGGGCTTTTTGATCGCCCCCAGACTCTCTGCCTGTATGTTGGGGTTTACCCCGGTGGACGACAGGGTTGCTTCCCTGCACCTTCAGGTTGGGGAATGGGTCCTGACTGTGGTCTGCGACCGCATGTTCTGGATACTCGGATGAAGAGAGGAGCGGAGCTGTCAACTGATCACCATCGAGTGGTGAGTTGGATCCGGTGGCAGGGGAAGATGCTGCGCACACCCGGCAGTGAGGGTTTGTTGGGAATGCCTGGCAGAAGAACCTGTCAGAATGATCTTCAACTCCCACCTCCGGCAGAGCTTTGACCACATCCTGGTGGCCGTGGGGGACATTGAGTCCGAATGGGCCATGTTCCACTCTGCCATTGTCGATGCGGCTGTTGTGAGCTGTGGCTGTAAGGCTGTTGGGGCTGGTCGCAGTGGTAATCCTCGAATCCGCTGGTGGACACCAGAGGTGAGGGGAGCCGTCAGGCTGAGGAAGGAGGCTTACAGGTTATGGTTGGCCAGTGGGTCTCCAGAGGCAGCCAAGTGGTACACAGCCATGGCAGTCACCAAGGCAAAAACTCGGGCGTGGGAGGAGTTCGATGAGGCCATGGAGAATGACTATCGGTCGGCTACGAAAAGGTTCTGGCAAACTGTCCGTCGCCTCAGGAGGGAAAAGGTGCAAATTGCCCGCACTGTTTACAGTGGGGACGGGAGGCTGCTGACGTCAACTGGGAAGATAATTGGGTGGTGAAAGGAATACTTTGAGGAACTCCTCAATCCCACCAACACGTACTCCGTGGAGGAGACAGAGGTTGGGGAGTGCTTGGGGTGGGGGTGGGGGGTGTAGAGTCGTCCAATCTCTGGGGCAGAAGTCGCCACTGGATGTTGTGGGGCTGTCTTGGTTGACACATCTCTGCAACATTGCGTGGACATTGGGGGCAGTGCATTTGGAGTGGCAGACCAGGGTGGGGGTCCCCATGTTTAAGAAAGGGGACCAGAGGGTGTGTTCCATCTATCGGGGGATCACACTCCTCAGCCTACTCGGTAAGGTCTACACCAGGGTACTGGAGAGGAGGTTCAGGGCGATAGTCGAACCTCAGATTGAGGAGGAGCAGTGTGGATTTAGTCCCGGCTGTGGAACCGTGAGTTGTAATAAGTCGGCACGTTAGCGCGTGCATGTGGAAACTTTTGCGCGTGCATGTGAAAGCACGTCCTCGTGCGCGTGCACCTACTGTGCTAAAAGGGGGCATGTCCGTTTCCTTCCGGAGACCTCAAACAATGGGATTCTGTAACAACACCAAAACATGCCCCGACATGTTCCGGCATACGCCCGGAGTTTGCTGGCTGTATCATACGTGTTTCCAACCCAAGGTGTAGACCGGTGGACTCCAACCTGTGTTTTTTCCGGCGAAATCATGGACATGGGTCAGGTTAACGGTAAGTTTTTCCCCAATGCTTATTTGTTTTCATGCGTTTGTGTTTTTTCTGATATTTATGTGTACACAAACATGTCTGTTTCCTCTTCCGCACCAATGTGTGATATTATTAAACGTGTTTGATGTAGACGTAATTAGGGGTGTGTGACCAGATGCCCTGCTTGTTGTGTGTGTGTGTGTGTGTGCGAGCGTGTGTGCGAGCGTGTGTGTGTGTTTGAGTCTTGGTACGTTTTTCAGACGCTGCAATAAAAGTCATCCACAGTTATTACCGCAGCATAGCGTCAGGACCCGGGTACTGGGTCAGCTGTGTGGAATGTTGCTTGATTTCAAAGACATGGCAGCCAAATTGAGGTTATTTTCGATGTGGGTGTTTTGTTGTTGTTTTTTCCCTGTTTACTCTGAAGAGTTAAATAAATATCAACCTTTTTCAACACTATGTGTCTTGTTTTCTGTGGTGACATGCTTGTTAAAGGGGTCAGTGTGATAAAATCTGAAAATGTAATTAAACATGAGTATCTGTTTTAAGGGGTTCTGTAGTAACCCATTCTGGCTAAAATATTTGATTTTGCAAAATACTGTGTTTAAAAGTAAACTCAAGCCCGGACAAGTCAAGACATATCGCTGACAGCGTTTCCTCTACCTCGCCTAGTATCGATGTGTGATATTATTAAAGGTCACCTTGAATGAAAATCATCGTTTTTGTGTTTTTGGTGTTTATTCAATGTCCCCCAGTTTTGGGGAATACACACGAAGTGTGAGGCAGTGTCATAACCTCTGAAGTATCTCCCCTTTTTTGAATCGCTGCGGGAAAATGGACCAATGCGATTTTGGCTGAAGTGTTACGTCACAGTTCAGTCAGTGCCCCCCCCCCCCCCCCCCCCCACACACACACACACACACACTCTGAACCCACCCCTTTCACACACGCCCCTTCGACATATTTCGGGAGGGGGCGATTATGTGAACAAGCCGAGTGAGTGCAGCTCTCTCATGTCGCTCGCCGGCGTCGCTCGCTCACACCGCTAGAAACTGGAGACTGCAGCAGCAGCACTAACTGACTGAGCAGATTGATTGAATGAACGGCTGAGATAGAATTGAGACCTTTGTTTTATCTGCGCTGTCTGTCGCTAGCTGGCCTGGCCTGGCTTGAGGGGTAAGGAATCTTGCCAGCCAGGCAGGCTACCAAGGGGCCAGGCCACCGGGAAAACTCATGGTTGTCCCGACGGCCACCCCGCCACTGCATATACAGATGGATCCGCGGATGGGCCATGGCTACTTGGTATCTTATCTTACGAATTTTGTTGTACGATATGGAATGTTGTCAATTGACAGTCGCAGTCACAGTTAGCACCGGTGACAGTTAGCCGAGAAAGTGGGAGTACTTTATTTCAGTGACAGTGAGGGCAGCCAATTACCGAGTAGTAGTTAAATGAGGTTGCCAGATAAACCACGGCAACCAATCGCCGTCAACTCATGCACTTGCATAAATAATGAGGTTGCCAGATAAGGTAAGAAACGACTCCAATAGGGACAAACGACACATTCTAAACCCAACATGGTAACATAACGGTTTCAGAGAGCCTTTTAGGAAGGTTCTGAGCCATTACAGACCCAACCATTTTTTGTGGGGTTACGTATCACATCACAGAACAAGAATTAATACCCCGTTCAACCACTCCATGGCATCTTTAAACGTGTTTGATGTAAACGGAATTAGGGGTGTCTGACCATATGCCACTCTTGGTGTGGCGAGCGCGCATGTTTAAATCTAGTCCATGAGACCGCTGAACTCAAGCTCGGACAAGTCAAGACATGCCTGCGGACAGCATATCTCACCAGATTTGAAAACACTGCCTGCAGCAGCAGGCATCCTATGAGAACACAGCCTTACCCATCCTCACACGCAGTCCCTATAAGAAACAGACGGCCCCGTACCACTCCATGACTCCAGAGTCCGGCATCACGATCAGATCATCCCATCAGATTTTTCAACGCCTAAAGCAGACTCAACAGAAATGGCTACACATCCCGATGCTACGTCAGAGCATTGTGTAGAACAGGACGGGCCAAAATGCAAGAAAAAGAAGCGGGTAGATGAGAGCGCTGCGCTAAAGTATGAGGAGGCTGTAGAAGGAGTTTTTCGGTATGTGTATAAAGTTAAATATGAAGACTGTAAAGTTTATCTGAGCATGGGCGATGCTTGCGTGGACTCATACGGAGTCGCACACGGCATGTCTATTTGTGATTGGTCTCATTTTTATGATACATTGCGCGCAAAGTTTCACAGTAGCCCTATAACGGGCTACACCGAGCTGTACATGTCCCAATGGCACAGCGCATCAGGAACCAAATCATATAGAGCTTGTCAAGATGGTGCTGTGTGTACCTGACAACATGTCTCGATAGAACGAAAAAAGGCTCAAAAGACTTTGAAGACTTTTTTTTGTACGGTGGTGCGACAGACCAGCTTTGTGTGAGGTGTTTAATGCCTTACAAGAAGTCATCGAGAAGGACCCGGTGGCCACAGCATTTGCAGTTATTCGCAGTTCGGAAGCGCCTTATTTTTGATGCTGTATCAAATCAGACTGACGATAACGCATGTGATGGCTTTCTGCACCCCGCCAAGGAAGCATTGATGAGATCCTACATTATGTAGGTATGTGGTAGTTGTTCAAGGAGGGGGTTTTTGTAGACGTTGTGTATGTGTTTGATTCATGTGTTCATTCCCTTCTCTCATTTCTTTTATTTACAGACACCCAGACACCACTCAAAACCCACCTCGTCCCCAGACTGTATTCACCAGAACTCTCGCCTAAGCTGCTCACGCCATCCAACAACAACCCCCACAAGGACTCCTCATCCATGCGGTTGAACCCACCCCTGGCAGATGCTTCCACTCACAGTGGTGTGTATGTGGACAGTGTAGAGACATTTATGCCTCAAGACCAGGGACCCCGTCTCGTGCACACATGTAAAATTTGTCGTCTACCACCTGCTCACCAAAACTGTGAATAAGGTGTGGAAAGATGAATGTTATGGGTGTCTTGTCAACCACCCGAGCCAGTGTCAACACAGCTGTCTGGAAGAAGTCCCAGAGTATTTTCTTCAAGCAAAACATGAACATGCTGTGGAACGACAACTTCTTGGTGACAATCAGGAGTTACCTGCTTCTGAAACTCATGCTCTGCGACCCTGTGAAAATCGCCAGAGTAGTGGAATCTATAATGGCTGAACTGTTAGAGGTTGACAACTTTGCGGCCATACTTGACAAGCAGAGCGACGCTGTGAGCAAGGATGAAAACTTCTGGTTGATATACGACGAGCGGGTGAAAATCTCAAACACATGGGAGCCCAAACCACCAGCTGCTCGAAAATTGTTCTGATCTGCAGCTGTAACCAGCTTTTGCTCTTTTTAAAAATTTTAGTCTTTATAGATTATATCTACGTGTGTGTGTGTGTGTGTGTGTGTGTGTGTGTGTGTGCGCTGGTGTTTTAAAATAAATCTATGATGTTTAACCAACACATGATCATTTGCGGTTTGTCTTGACCATGAACACCATACTGCATAATATTTATTACGACCCCTCGCACCCAGGGGGTCTTGGGAGTATAAACAGTCTGCGTAAGGCAGCTAGCGAGACAGTGGCTGCTACTCCTGACTTGGATACAGTTAAAACTTTTTTAGTGGGCCAGGACGCCTACACACTCCACGCCAGGGCTTTTAAACACTTTTGCCATAATAGAGTACTGGTCAGTGGTATTGACAAGCAATTTCAGGCTGATCTGGTTGATATGGTTAGAGGAACATTTTATGCTCAGGAGCTGCAATAAGTGATAGTGGATAAAAACAAAAGCTTCAAAATTGAGAAAATACTGTCCCGGAAAAAAGAGGCGGGCAAAAACATGGTTCTAGTAAAATGGTTGGGGTGGCCTGAGAAATATAATAGCTGGGTTGACGCCCGTGATATCGTTGATGTATCATAAATGTCAGAGCCCCATCACAGTGTTAACCACTCTGCATTCTGGCGTGCCACGAGATGGATAAAAAGAACAAGTTCTACATCACGCTGCCTTGTAATGCATCAGCACACGTTTATCCTAATAACAAGATATGGAACTACAGGACAAAACTGGCCAGGACTATTGTTTTAAATGAGCCATACAAGGTGGGTGTTATTGAAGTACAATAATCCAGGACTTGGGCTTGTTTCCCCGCCTCATCACCGTGACAACGACTAATCATGTGACAAAGAGTATGGAATCAAAAGACATTATGCTAACGGTGGGACATTATGAAAACATTAACGCAAAGCTCGCCACCCACACCACAAATGGGGTCATACACTTTGCGTACATCATCATCAGCAACGACGAGCCCCGACACATGCCCACATTGACTTTTGACAAGCCGCACTACTGTAACTGTAAGGCAGAGTGGTGTAATCGGGAAACACTCGGCGCTTGTTATAAACTACCTGAACTCTTTTAACTACTGTGTCATTTTTAAGGTGGAATCGCTTTTTATCGCGCTTGATCATATCCGAGACAGCTGTCAAGTGGGCGTCTGTGTTTTTATTGGCTGCGAATGATTGAACCGAGCCCTTCAGGGATTGGGGGGTGACGGTTTTGGAGTTGACAGAGTTTAATGTCACACCTTGCATTTAACAGCGGTCTTGCCATGGTGTGTTTGGGTATGTTAGGTTAAATCCCCTTCCTCTAACTCATCTGTTAAATCACCCAGATACGGACCTGTCAGGGGGACCCACTCCCCTGGTTGAGATGTGAAGATCACAGAGTCTGTGTTGCAGTAAAGCACGCGCTCCTGCAGCTTGTCAAGCAGGTTGTAGAGCTCCAGGCGTGCATGTGCGGTGGTCATGGCGCCTATGAACACATTCACATCTTTCACCCCAGCCCCCACACCGTCGGCGTGTGACCATTGCACCATAGCAACGTCGTCAGAGATAAAACAAAACTGGCTCACTTTGTAATGATCACTTAACATGAGTTGGGTTAACCTCTCGGGCTCTGTGATCAGCTCACATGTGGCCATGTTACAACGCATGCTAAAACAGCCCCAGAGCGAGTTGAGGAGGAGTTTGTTACAGCTTCTGACTGCTTTGTTGACACAGATTTTGGCCGGGTCAAGTCTGATACCCTCCTTTTCATAATAGTCAGCTATGTAGTTCTCACGTTCCTGAGGTGTTGTGGCGTGTTTGGGGTAGCCTGAGGCTTCCTGTTTGCATTTCAGGAAGGTCTTGACATATTCTTTAAACAGCGTGTCTGTCTTGTCCGGAAAGTGCTAGACCTCATCAATGTGCAACAAACGATACCACTTTTCAAGAGCTTTTTGGAGTTCAAAAGAGACCCACGTCCCAGACAACTGACGCTCTGTGTCACTATGTCCACACTCGTCTGACTGATTTAGCTCTTCAGCACAGGTACGGCATAGCGGGAACATGAGGTTGGCGTGAGCCTTGTATGGGAGGACGGGGTGGTAGAGCCCCTGTGGCGGCAGCACAACACATTTAATGAGACCAAAATAGTTTTCAATGTCATCAAAGTTGTTGTGAATAATTTGCGGATGGCCCACAGGGTATTGTTTTTTAGACTGCACTGTGGGGTAAAGGCTGGTGAAGTCGTAGTCGTGAATTTTTTCACCATGCAAGCACTGGTGGTACAGTTTCATTGCATTTGTACGGCCCCCCAAAAATGCATCTCTAGGGTTTAGACGTTCAGGTTTTCTGTACATGGATAGAAAACCTCTAACGGCCTGGTCAGATCTACACAGTGCACTCCACTCACACCCCCACATCACAACCACTCTCAAGCCATACTGCATTCGCAGGGCTGTCACACGCTCAGACAACTGGTGGAAGAGTTCACCGTAAGAAATTTTGGACACTGGGCTCTTCTCGCTCTCCACATGACACTTGACACAGCCATGGTAAAAACAACCAGCAAATTCATGACACGTCTTTATAGACTCACAGAAACCATCAACAAAGTATGGTCCGATCTTCCGCTTGCCCACGTTAAGAGCATGTTGGATGTGTATGCTTTCAGCGTGCATCACATACTCCAGCCACTGTATGGAGGCGTTAGAGCAGGTCTTATTTTGTGTCATATATGCGCCATCGTATGTCAGAGCCACTGTATTAAGAAGGTGGTAAGAATAGTGTTTTATAAACCCCCATGCAGCTACCCGCTAATGTTGTGAAACTGTATGGATCTATCTGTGTACAGTTTAAAAATGCATTGCGGTAGATTGTGCAGGCCTTTCTCAACACCTCCACATTATTAATGCAGTATTTGCGCATTTCAGATTGTAGGTCAAATGTTTCATGACACACCGTGTTGTACCACTCCAAACTTCTTCTGCTCGCTGACACTCATTTTATCAAAGCCGTAGCAAGATGGTTCTGGGTATTTACCCTTGTAGTTTTCGTTTGCTCTTGTGTTAAACTGGTGTGGAAAGTGTCCTTTTTCCAAATCTTTAAATCCTAGAGCGTCGGGGGTTTTTGCCAAATGCATCGGTAGAAAAGAAAAAGAGTTGATCCATCTCTGGTCGTATGATTTATCGTACATATGGATCACTCTGCTGCCGCGCATGGTGATGGACAGAACAATCCCCCGCCGGACATAATGCTCCAGCAGGATGTAGTTATCAAAACCTGAAGCACTGTGGGCTATGAATGTGAATCCGTGAAACTTGGGCCATCTGTAATGATCAACAAATGCCCTGACGCAGCGCAAAGTGTTGAAACAGAATTTGTTTCAATCCATGTCCATAGCACACACAAAACATGCCTCGTGTTTTCCCTCGTGGTACTAGGTTTCGAAATCATAAAAGATGTATTTTCTCTCCAGGTCTTTTTTCTCTATAGGGTGTATATAGTACATGTGGCCTGAGCTGCCGCTGATGAGACATTCAATACAGTGGACACATTTTGCAGGCACACATGCGTGGGGTTTTTTACCAACTTTTAAATCACCCCGCAGCCGCTACAATATTTTAAGCTGTCGCAGGGGATCTGGCCATGAGTTTTACCGTGCTCTTTGTAACAAACCTCTGACTTGCCGATGCGGTTGCAGTCCTTGCATTTTAATGTGTTTGACGCTCGTTCACAGCAGTGTGTAAAGCACACATTGCACAAATATTTACATTTATGCCTTAGAGGACTGTCATAAGTGTTGTAGCAGTAATTACAGACACGCTGAGCTGAACAAAGTTTTCACGTTGGTTATTAAATAGTAGTGATTATTGTGTAGATGAAGCCAGATGGTTTTTAAATTAGGAGCGGTGTTAGTCTGGAAACATTGCAATCATTTACGGGCCTCTGTGTGGTGGTAAATCACAATTTTGGCGTTTATTACAGCCTCAAATTTGGCCACGTGTGTGAATAAAACCGGCTGTGAGGGGTCAAGACCTGCCGATGCGTGTAGACGTGTGGTGAGCACCATTTTCTCTTGTTCAGACGCTGTGGCATCGGCAGCGTGTGCTAGGCATAGTCCTAGCCAGGGACGGTCCTCTCAACACAACATTTAAAACACTGCCAGGTTGTGACCTTTCTAATGCACTGTCAATCACTCCAGAGAGCCTGTCTCTAATAAAAGTGGGTACACATTCAGGGTTGTCAATAGCTACATCCCTAAAATCAACTTTTTGACGCAGTTCTATAGCATTAAAGTGGCGAATCTCCCTCACAGACCCCTGCCCATAGCCAGTTTGTCTTGAAATGTGTGGTGTGTTAATACTGCTACAAGCAACGGCTTCAGGTTCATGTACAGGTCTAGCAATTACCTGTTCAGATTGTGGTGACTGTGTGGTGTAAGGCCCTACATTTAAAAGTTCAGGGTCTCTTGCCGGTTGTGGTGGTTCGAGCTCTGCTGCAAAAATTTCCTCCAGATCTTTTAAATCCTCGTCTGTGGGTTTACTCTGGTTCGTCTCCGCTCTGTCTGCTTGTGCTGGTTGGAACTCTGTTGCAAAGATTTCCTCCAGGTCTTTAAAATTGTCTTCTGTAGGTCTGGTCTGACAAATGTCTTCCAGTGCCACCAGTGCCACCACTGTGGGTGACAGTTGCGTGATCCAGGACCCTCTAGCACCCTCCGGTGTCAAGGGCAGTTGAATGTTGTGAGGTGTGGAAATAGGTAGTCTTTCAAGCATACTGACTGCCTGCTGGATATTTAGGAATCCCGGTGTAGGATCTATGAATTGAAATAAGAAAAACTTGTTAGGTCTGAGGGTATCGGTAAAACTGTTTGAAAAGCATGCAATTACATACCATCATGCCTGGGGCTCACTGCCTTTCTCTCAGCTGTGCATGGCTTCTTCTCACAGGGTCTGTATTTTTTAAAATTAATCGTGTTAAATTGTGTGGTGGGTGTTTTACATACACAAAGGATGATTTAGCCCTCTTACACACCCTTGCGCCCTCGTCAATCATCTCTTTAAACTGAGCCTGTTTTTGCACTCAGGTGCGGTAGGGGTGTCTGTAAACAAATAAGTGATTAATTAATATAGGTTTAGGGTTAGACTTAATTAGTGGTAAATTTGTTACTGTAAAATGTGAAGACAATAGCTGGGTTTACGTGGAGCCTAATATTCCAATCAGTATCGGATTAGAAGCCCGAACCGAATAAAAATGTTCCATATAAACACCTCAATCCGAATAAAGAGGCCTAAACCGAATGAAATTTCGTATGGTTTCACAGTGGCAGAATATTCCTTTCCCAAACCGATCAGATGCATGCTCTGTCTTGATGTAAATGCGCAGTGATGTTTCCTCACATGATTAAAAATGTCAGCTTCCAAGCAGCAGTAAACAGAAGTGGTCTGCGGCGGAGAGTTTATTTTTTAATACAAACTCTCAAAGACCTGAACATTATCACACGCTTAGACGGCAGGAAAACAAGAAATTCCGAACTGTTAAAAAAAAATTCAATGAAGCTGGCATCGACCAACATCGCTCTGCACAATACACACAGCGGTAAAACGGCTGTTCCGATTAAATGAAGTGGCACATGAAAACACCAGATAATAATAGATCACGTCACATGAAAACAGTTGACCTGAACTCTTCAATCGGAACAATTACAATCGGAATGAAGAAAAAGTCTGCATGTAAACATGGTTAATATATACGGAGTTGCTTACCGCTGTGATCACCCATTATTTCTCCCATCAATAAGAAAAATCAGGATCACGATCCTCTGTGCTTGTGCACCGCGTAGGCCGGTTACACAAACTGTTTTGACCTCCTGAACCACTGTGGTTATAACATACTAACTAATGAAAAAAGAAGTGGAGCCCTGCCACCTGACCGGGGCAAATGTTCAGACACCCCAAATAACCCTAATTACATCTACATCAAACACGTTTAATCATATCACACATCGATGCTAGGCGAGGTAGAGGAAACCCTGTCTGCAGGCATGTCTTGACTTGTCCGGGCTTGAGTTTACTTTTAAACGCAGTATTTTACAAAATCAAATATTTTAGCCAGAGTGGGTTACTACAGAACCCCTTAAAACAGATACCCATGTTTAATTACATTTTCAGATTTTATCACACTGACCCCTTTAACAAGCATGTCATCACAGAAAACAAGACACAGTGTTGAAAAAGGTTGATATTTATTCAACTCTTCAGAGTCTTCGTCTTCGTCGTCCTCCGCTCTATCCGGTGGGTCCGGGTCGCGGGGGCAGCAGTCTCAGCAAGGAAGCCCAGACTGCCCTCTCCCCAGCCACTTCAACCAGCTCTTCCGGGAGGATCCCGAGGCCTTCCCAGGCCAGCCGAAAAATATAAGCCCTCCACCGTGTCCTGGGTCGGCCTCGAGGCCTCCTCCCGGTTGGACATGCCTGGAAAACCTCCAGAGGGAAGCGTCCAGGAGGCATTCTCACCAGATGCCTGAACCACCTCAACGGACTCCTCTTGACATGGAGGAGCAGCGACTCTACTCTGAGCCCCTCCCGAATGACTGAGCTTCTCACCCTATCTCTAAGGGAGAGCCCAGCCACCCTGCGGAGGAAACTCATTTCGGCTGCTTGTCTTCGTGATCTTGTTCTTTCGGTCATTACCCAAAGCTCATGACCATAGGTGAGGGTTGGAACATAGATTGACCGGTAAATCAAGAGCCTCGCCTTTTGGCTAAGCTCCCTCTTCACCACAACAGACTGGTTTAGCACCCGCAAGACTGCGGATGCCGCCCCAATCCGCCTGTCAATCTCCCGCTCCATCTTACCCTCACTCGTGAACAAGACCCCGAGATACTTAAACTCCTCCACCTGAGGTAAGACCTCCCCCCTGACCCGGAGTGGGCAAACCACCCTTTTCTGGCTGAGGACCATGGCCTCAGACTTGGAGGTGCTGATTCTCATCCCAGCCGCTTCATATTCGGCTGCAAACTGTCCCAGCAAGAGCTGGAGGTCGTGGCCCGATGGCGCTAAGAGGACTACGTCATCTGCTGATCCACGGTTCCATGGCCAGGATGAAAACCACACTGCTCCTCCTCTGTCTGAGGTTCGACTATCGCCCTGACCCTCCTCTCCAGTACCCTGGCGTAGACCTTACCAGGGAGGCTGAGAAGTGTGATCCCCCGATAGTTGGAACACACCCTCTGGTCCCCTTTCTTAATAACGGGGACCACCACCCCGGTCTGCCACTCCAAAGGCACTTCCCCCGATGTCCACGCAATGTTGCAGAGACGTGTCAGCCAAGACAGTCCCACTACATCCAGAGCCTTGAGATACCCAGGGTGGATCTCATCCACCCCCGGGGCTCTGCCACCTTGAGTTGTTTAACTGCCTGGGTGACTTCTGCCCCGGAAATTGGACGACTCCCCCCCAAGCACTTCCCAGACTCTGTCTCCTCCATGGAGTACGTGTTGGTGGGATTGAGGAGTTCCTCAAAGTATTCCTTCCACCGCCCAATTATCTCCCCAGTTGACGTCAGCAGCCTCCCGCCCCCACTGTAAACAGTGTGGGCAAGTTGCCGCCTTCCCCCCCTGAGGCGACGGACGGTTTGCCAGAACCTTTTCGGAGCCGAACCGAACTCTTCCCACGCCCGAGTTTTTGCCTTGGCAACCGCCACAGCTGCACACCATTTGGCCTGTCGGTACCAGTCAGCTGCCTCTGGAGACCCACAGGGGAAAAACAACAACAAAACACACACATCGAAAATAACCTCACTTTGGCTGCCATGTGTTTGAAATCAAGCAACATTCCACACAACTGGTCCAGTATCCGGGTCCTGACGCTATGCTGCGGTAATAACTGTCGATGACTTTTATTGCAGCATCTGAAAAACTTACCTAGACTCAAACACGCACACACGCTCGCACACACACACACACACACACACACACACACACACACACACACACACACACAACAAGCGGGGCATCTGGTCACACACCCCTAATTACGTCTACATCAAACACGTTTAATAATATCACACATTGGTGCGGAACAGGAAATGGACACGTTTGTGTGCACATAAATATCAGAAAAAACACAAACGCATTAAAACAAATTGGGGAAAAACTTACTGTTAACCTGAGCCATGTCCATGATTTCGCCGGAAAAAACACGGGTTGGAGTCCACCGGTCTACACCTTGGGTTGGAAACGCGTATGATACAGTCAGCAAACTCCGGGCGTATGCTGGAACATGTCGGGGCATGTTTAGGTGTTGTTACAGAATCCCATTGTCTGAAGTCTCTGGAAGGAAACGGACACGCCCCCTTTAGTATTATTACTACTACCGTGGATTAGCTCTTCACCCTCGCTAGGGTGCTGGAGGGGGCATGAGAGTTTGCCCAACCAGTCCACGTGTGTTTTTTGGATCTGGAGAAGACTTATGACCGTGTTCCCAGGAGCACTCTGTGGGAGGTACTCCAGGAGTATGGGGTGGACGGCCCCTTACAAAGGGCCATTCAGTCTGTCTACCAGAGGAGTGAGAGTCTGGTGTTGCCGGCAGTCTGTCAGACTTCTTCCCTGTGAGGGTAGGACCCTGCCAAGGCTGCCCTTTGTCACCGGTTCTGTTCATAACCTTTATGGACAGAATTTCTAGGCGCAGCCGGGTGGTGGAGGGGGTCAAGTTTGTTGGTGAGAGGACGTCGTCTCTGCTTTTTGCGGATAACGTTGTCCTCTTAGCTCCATCAGGCCATGACCTCCAGCTCTTGCTGGGACAGTTTGCAGCCGAATGTGAAGGGGCTGGGATGAGAATCAGCACCTCCAAGTCTGAGGCCATGGTCCTCAGCCAGAAAAGGGTGGTTTGTCCAATCCAGGATGGGGGACAGGTCCTGCCTCAGGTGGAGGAGTTTAAGTATCTTGGGGTCTTGTTCCTGAGTGAGGGTAGGATGGATTGACAGGCAGATTGGGATGGCATCCGCAGTTATGCGGGCGCTAAACCAGTCCGTTGTGGTGAAGAGGGAACTTAGCCAAAAGGCGAGGCTCTCGATTTACCGGTCAGTCTACGTTCCAACTCTCACCTATGGTCATGAGCTTTGGGTTATGACCAAAAGAACGAGATCACAAATACAAGCGGCCAAAATGAGTTTCCTCTGCAGGGTGCCTGGGCTCTCCCTTAGAGATAGGTTATGAAGCTCAGTCATTCAGGAGGGGCTCAGAGTAGAGTCACTGCTCCTCCATGTCAAGAGGAGTCCGTTGAGGTGGTTCGGGCATCTGGTGAGAATGCCTCCTGGACGCCTCCCTCGGGAGGTGTTCCACGCCTCGAGGCTGACCCAGGACATGCTGGAGGGATTATATCTGTTGGCTGGCCTGGGAATGCCTCAGGAATTCCCCCAGAAGAACTGGTGGAAATGGCTGGGGAGAGGACAGTCTGGGCTTCCTTGCTGAGGCTGCTGCCCCCCTCCCCACCGGATAGAGCGGAGGACGACGACGATGACAGTTCCAACAGAATTCATCCAGCCATTATGATTGTTTTAAATGGTTACAAACCATATTTTCATAGTTAGCCAATGATAATAGACTTTTTTACAGTAATAAAACCACATATATTCAATGTTTTTGTTGTGGAAATTCTGTAATTAAATATCTATCAATTAACAAACAAATCTCTGTAAAACTGCAGAACAAATGTTGCTCTTCCTAGTAATTTTCATTTATTTAACCTATTTTTTTTTTAATGTTTTTACAGTTTAAACTGTTACTGAACAATTTTAGCCATTAAATAAAAAAGCATATATTTGTGAAATCATGATACATTTGCAAATGTATTTAAACAGTCCTTTTACATAAACAAAACAAATAAAAAATGGAAGGGTAGGTTTTCCATAGTTACAGATTTTTCCATTATTTTACATAAGACATGAAAATGTACAGGTTATATTTGTAATTTTATTGCTATTTCCATGTAATTTAAAAATACAGGGACAATCTGTAAATTAAAAAGGAAAAAAAATCATTAAAATTACAATTTTTTTCTCACAATATAAACTACACTATATACTCTATTTCTAATTTCTATAGTTTCTGAAATTATATGCCGTCTGCCCGGGATAGTGATTGTCTTTTTTGATGAAACCTTGAAACACATTTAAAAAAAAAATTAAATTAGAAGATTGTGCATTTTCATTAGGACCCCTTGGACGTTCTGCCCTGGGGCTCCCTGGACCCCATTTTGAGAAGCCATATAAAATATGCATTTGAGGTTTATATTCACTGTTTTTGTTGTTGTTGTTATTATTGATGATGATTATCTTATTTTTACTGTTCTCTGCCTTATCAGCTGCTGTCACTCGTTTCCTTGCGCATGGTCAAGTTCACGTTTATGGGCAACTTCCGTGCAGAGGGAGAGGGAGGGGGAAGGCCAGGGCTACATGCGGCTTGTGGAGGTTTCAATGGCGGCTGGGATGCTTACAGTGCGCAGGCGGCAGAGTGGTTCTTTATTTTCATTCATTCTTTTATGAATAGGTAAATAAGCATTCTTGTTTAGCTTGTTATTCAGCTGATTTCAGTCTGTCCAGTCATTTCTGATTTTATTAGCACCAGTGAAGTTCAAATGTTTGAGCTTAATTTACACACACACACACACACACACACACACACACACACACACACACACACACACACACACACTCTCTCTCCTCCTTCGGTCATAGAGAACATCACATCGAGCACGTCTTACACCGCTCTGTACTCGTCAGTCTCCTGAAGAACATACCGACAAGATCACCTGAGGAAACCAGGGTGTGCTTTCAAAATAAAAGCTGCAACTATTACGGTAGGACTTCAATCCACAGTATTGCGATTAAAAAACAAAAACAAAAAAACCCAAAAACCCCAAAAAACAAAGGGGGTTGGGGGGTTAAACATTCTTATGTGACTGGCCAAAAATGTGGATTCCACAAACAAAATATTTAAATGAAGAGTCTTTCTCTCAATTCGAAAAAAGCCCCCCCCCCAAAAAAAAAACAAATTTCTGAAACCTGTGACCTTAAAATCCTATGTGTAAACGGGGGCCAATATGCTTTCTGATTTAAAATAAATATGTCAAATTAAATAAATGGAATTTTTTAAGGACTCATCAGCAACCAGGAATCACAAACAACCCCCCCCCCCCCCCCCGGAGATAGGCTACAGCCCTACCCCCCCCCCCCCCCCGCGACCCTCAACATCATAAACGGAAGAAAATGACGGATGGATGGATGGCTTGCTGATCAAATTTAACCTGGATGGACTCCATCCAACTCTAAAAGACGAATTCCATGAAAGTGCTTTTCGTCCGCGCTGCTTTTATTTTGTAGCACGAAACTGGAAGTGATCTTGTGGAACATGTTAGCTTAGCGCACTCTTGGAGATGACGGAATTCAGACGTGCAGGATCAGACGTCTGCTGATGAAGTTTAAACTCTCTCAGAACTGAACCGAGGTTCTCTGCATCTCCTGCTTCTTGTCACTTGAACTCCAGAGGAGCTCTTGACAGACCTCAACATGCCGTTCGTCGACCGTGACTCGGACAATGACCTGGAACGTGTGGCTCTGGAGCGAATAGTCCCGGCTCTACTGGCTCACGGTTTCTGCTACGTGGACGGACTTCTGGGGGAGCTGGTCGGAGACGCGGTACTAGAGCAGGTGAAGGAGATGCATGTCGCTGGAGCACTGCAGGACGGCCGCCTGGTGGGTGCCGGCCTGGGCGTCCATCGCAGGAGCGTCCGCGGTGACAAAATCGCCTGGGTGAGCGGGTCGGAGCGCGGCTGCGAGGCGATCAGCTTTCTGCTCAACAGGATCGATCAGCTGATCTCCGTGTGTGCCCACCAGCTGGGTGGCAAGGCAATTCGGGAGAGGTCCAAGGTATGAAAGCGAGGAGTTGGTCAACATGACATGAAGTGTTTTACGCACGCTTTTACGCACGTGAAGTGTATTCACTCACCTGGAAAAACAAATCAGTTAAAAAAAAATCTCAATCAGTCGTTTACACTAAAAATATCACTTTGGCTTAGTGGAAATGTTGATTATGACTGCACTCTTTAACCTGTAGACATTGTTACATTAAATCCACACGTAATATTTACATTTATTTTATCTATTGCCAAAGACTTTTAGTTGCTCGTGTGTCAATCAGGTGCAAAACTAGATTGTTTTTCGATAATTTGTTTTTCACCTTGTAATTGTTTTTTCTTTTTCTTTATTAAAGCCACCTGTTGTTGCTTGTGAAATTCATTTGTTTGCATGAGACAGTTAACTGTAGACTTCCCTGAGGGACCTATAGGATAAATATGACGATGACACAATGTTCAACATCGAGGCAAATATAAAATATTATATAACTCTGTATTTTATTATAAAACATGTAAAAGTACAAATTCATGTGCAACCCTATAGCTAATTTACAAGATGTACCTAAAATAAATTGGAGCAAAATAAGTAGCATATGTTTGAAAGCATATATTCTTTGTTTTTAAAACCTCTGCCATACCTTCTAGATGGTGGGGTTCCTCTGAGAGTATGTTCCTCTTCACGTGCTCCCATACCAAACCATACATTCATTATGGTTTAGGATCTGGATGCCTACATAGGATCCTAATTACCATTTGGTTCCACAGACATGAGCTATTGAGCAGAGCAAGCCTGATATAACCTTCAAATATATTAATACTGTCTGTCCTGAGGCTTTTATTCATTCATAACTTTTAGAAAGTAGGAAAGACTAAAACTCGTCCAAATTTTTTTTTACTTTACTTTATTTATTAATCTTACGTGTTTTTGAACAAATCACATATGTTTAAGTTGTTCTCTGTGATGTCCTTGTTTCTTCTTAAACTTGTTCTAAAGGGAAAAAGTCTGTGTCTACAAATAAGTTAAAATCTCTGAATCCATTTAGACCTTTCTACTGTTTATCCTGTTCACCCTGGACAGGTTGCCAGACCATCACAGGCCCAACACATATAGACAGACAACCATTCACACTCACAGCCACACCTACGGTCATTTTAAGGTATAAATCAGCCTCGTCCCCATTTGCATGGTGTCCAGGTACTCTCCGGAGTACCTGGAGAGAACCCACGCAGGCACAGGGAGAACATGCAGACTCCACACAGAAAGATCCCCTGCCCGAGCCGGGGCTTGAACCCAAAACCCTCTTGCTGTGAGGCAACATTACTAACCACTGCACCTACGTGCCACCGCAATATCTAATGTATATGTCTAAAATTTTAAAAAAAGAATGAACAAAATATCAACGGTTGATGTTGGCACACATGTGAAATGTAGCAACTTAATGAGGTGTCAAACTTGAAGATGGTGTCGTTGATGATCTTTGGGTGACACGCTCATATTGTGATCCACATGGATGAAAACCCTCATGAAAATCATGTGACCATGATAACCTCTGCCAATCTAACAGTAGAGCAAATCCTTGCATGTGTTAGTGGTGACTATTTGGTTGAGGTGGCTACGTTAAAACTCACTTTCCTCATTTATAAAGTTTTGTTGCCATCAAATTCATTCTTACACATTATAGAACCTTGTTGGATCTCAGTTAAAGCTTGATGGTTATTAACTTTGAATTACAGAAGCTAACAAAGACTTGAATGTTAAGAGCTACACAGTAGATATTTGGAGAAGGAAGAGTCAGACATAGCATCTGGCTTTGTAGAACTTCAATTCGAAATAATTAGGGGTGTAATGATTCGTTTTAACAGTCATTTGATTCCTATCACAATTCGTGGTTACCAACACGATTCAAGGATGATATTGTTTCATTTAGAACAATACGATCTGAAACAATTCAGGGACTTTTTAGCCAAAAATACGACCCGTGTGACTGTGAAATGAATACCTGAGGACTGGACAGTGCATGTGAAGTTTCCTAGAATCCTGTTGTTTCTTTTAAGGGAAACAGGCATATATTGATTATGGATATAAACCAACAACAAGTAAACTACAATTAATGGCAAATGCATTCACATTTTATTTGAATAAAGTGCACCAACACATCAGGTTGAATTAACAGGAAGTTAACCTTTTCTGCTCTCATTTTCAATATTCAATACATTTTCAGTACAAGTACAGTGAGTGCAACCAACATTTCAACAGTAGATTTACCTGCTACTTCTGATTTTGTTTAGCAACATCAAAATAGTACAATATTTAAAGTCAAATTTAAAGTGCAACCGACACTCTTCAGGTCGATTTAACAGTCGGATTCCTTGCTACTCTTGCTTTTGATTTTCAACAGAAAAATAATACAATATTTAACATCAAAATTAAAGTACAATCAACATCTCTTCAGGTTGATTTAACAGTAGGTAGATATCAATACAATTGATTACATTTTAAAACAATGTTAGATCAATGTCGTCCGGAAGGCCAACTTGCCAAGCACAGATCAATGTAGTTGGATCATAGTAATATAAACCGATACATCAATGTAGTAGATGAATGGTTACGCCCCTAGAAGTAATGCATTGTAGTTGTAAGCTTCTGTGATGCATACAGTTACCTTAACCTTAGACCAACAAAATCCTCTCAGCTCAGAACTGATATCCAATGGACATTTCTCTCTGGCTCACATCTTTTACTGGGATGGAGGCATAGATATCTGTGTTTATGTCGCTCAGTATTGTTCTGACAACAGTAATTAATATTAATATCAATCATTCAGACCAAGACCATCTAATCTAAAGGTGATCCAAGAGATCGCAGACCTTAGCCATATGAAATATGTCATAAGACACCAATGAAAGTGTCACTCATTTTAGCCCCGGAACATTCTGCCAAGTAAACATCTGGCAATGAAAACTGAAGGGCACTCAGAGAGAGCAGTTCTCCAACAAAGTGATATGACATCGACAGATCCAGTAATTTCAAAATTGATCAATTGTTATCAAACTTGTCTGTGCAAGACTCAGTGAGAGCATCTGGACCAAAAACGGCAAACAAATACAACAGGAAGGCATTTGTGGTTCAAGACAAAATTGTGTCCAAAGTTTACAGTACTGACGATGCCAAAATCAAGTTTTTCATTCTTTGGTCTCTCTCCAAGAGGCAGCATGTTCAGCTCACTCCGAACCATGTAGAGTCTGTTAGAGAGTATGTTATGGGTAGGGCTGTAATCAACCAAAGAAATTCTTGGTCGACTGAAGCCCTCAGATTTCGACTAAAAATCAACTAATTTTATATATGAAAAATATACTGTGTCAACTATCAGCATGAAACCTGTTGAGGAATATTTAGATAATTGTTTTTGTCACGTTATAATAATTGACCTACACGATCATTTGTCCTGCGCACAGAGCGAGACTGAACAGAGGAGCTCAGCATCGCGGCTGAGACACAAATAGACTTTTAACTTAAAACTTTACACTCAAACACAAAAGGGCAAGTCCACTGTAAGAATTTTTACATTTAAAAGAAAACAATTATTAGACTAAAACATTGAAATGTCAATTCGGATATGTTCATATACTCAAAACTGATGGGGCAACCTAAGGTGGACAAGTTAGCTTACCGTTTTTAGGTGATAGGCCGTGTTTGTAGTGGAGCTGTGATATGCAAACTGTTGTTGGCAAACTTTGCATTCGACTTTTTTTGCACTATCTATTTTCTTGAAATGCTGCCACACTGCAGATGTCTTTGACATGGTGGAAGAGGACTGACTTTAAATGAAACCGTCAAAATTAAATATACATTCATCAAACCACCAGACTTTGGCTAAGTATTCTTCAGTCTGTCTGTCTCTAGCGGATTGGGTTTGTCCAAAATGGCAAAACAAGGGGGGTGTTGAAAGATAGATTGTTATCTGTGAAACAGGGGTCCTTTGAAAACACCCTCATTAGCACTTGGTACTTTCCTCCTGATGAAATTAACGTGGCAAAAAAATCGACCAATCAGAATTTTGGTCGAACCAGAACCATTGACTAATAAATCGACCAGTCGACTGAGAGATTACAGCCCTAGTTATGGGTGCCCTCAACAGTTTTTTTTTTTTGTGCAAATAACTGATCACTGGGATTTATTTATTTCTATTGATCATGTAATGTTCATAATTTAAATAATCTCAGTAGGGCAGTTTTTTAGGTATTAAAAGTAAGAGATAAAGACATATTCATAACTGCCAATTTTCTTTTAATAGCAAGCATTGCGTCCAAACTCTCTGTCTCTATTTCTCTATTGCTCTGTCTCTCTCTCTCTATCAGCCTGGGCTCGGGTAATATTTGATATTTAAGAAGACCTCAGTGTGTGTTCATATATATATATTTGAGATGTTTATTTTTCTGCAGCATCTCCACATCCAAATAATTGCGTGTGTGCCCCCCATAGTAAACATGGTGACCTGTTGTCTTGAGAGGGTCCATCAGAGAGTACACAATGTGACAACACACACAGAGACACACACACACACACACTTGTTGCATGTGACAGCAGGCGGACATGCTGAAAATACGTTTGCACTGAGAAGTGACCGACTGTTTACCTGAGAGCGTAGATTTTTCTGAACTAATCAAAATTAATGCAACAACATAACTATACTTATTTGTACAACATGTGATGTGACGTCAAGACATGCATACAACTTTTAAGATGCTTGTTTTCCAAATGGAGTTCTGATCTGATCAGCTACAGTAAGTTGGGCTCCAGAAGTCATCCCAGCCTGAATGAAAATGTGACTTTATTGTAAGTCTATTTCTCTCAGAATTAAGCTGGGTTGATCTTTCCTTTCTCTGTTTTACTACATAGTTCAGACATCAGCCTGTTTACTGTACTTGAGAATTCATTTCAGAACAGGAACAATGGGATCTGATGTCTCAGTGTTTCAGTATCAATCTACATGCCACTTCCGCCTTGTCAACACTCATGTCCTCAGGCAGACGAAGCCAGAAGCGTCCTACTGGATGCTGCCTCACGCTCCACACGTAGCTCTGCCATTAAACCGTCAGCAGGCTGGAAAGCTGCCAAGTGACTGCTCAGTCTACCCCACCATCCCTCCCTCTGCCTCGCTGCTAGAGAGATAATATACTTTCACAACAAAGGAATCTTTTTTCCTGAGCAGATCATTTCCTCCCAGCCCCACCCTCCTTTGTTTCTCCACATATTTTCACTCTGTGTTACTACAGCTGGCTCTTACCATGTTGATACGTGCCTTGGAGGCGGCAGCGCATGTAAACAAACATGAAAGCTGCCTGTGGTCACCTTCTCTTTACTGGCACTGGGGGTTTGTCATCATTCGTTGCACAGGAGGTCAGCTCTCCTTTAGTCCTTTGCACAAACACAAGTGTTTCTCTGCTAAACCTTTTAACACTAAGATGATATGGGGAAGGTGTTTCCCAGCATCAACATAGTTGTATGTTATGAGCATGTTAACACACACATCAGGTGATGATGACATTAGATAGATTGCATGATCAGAATGAATAGGTTGAGTCTAATCAACAGGAGCAATTAGGGGTTCAGTATCTTGCTCAAGGACACTTTGACCTTGGTCGCTGGGGGGAAGTGAGGATCGGGCTAGCAAGGCTTTGGTTGCTTGACGGCCACTCTATTGTTAAACCATGCCTACCCCACTTTTGAGATATTAAAGTAATTTTTAAAGATAATCAACAACAATGTTTTGGAACAAGCTGCCAAATAAATCTGAGGGAGTAATTCAACTCTGTGCATATCGATTATATTTGGATTGTAAACAAAACAAAAGTTGCACCAAATCACTGTGGTTCTGTTCTGTTCACAAATAAAAGGTATTTTTAGTCATACTAATATCAAAATATGTTAGATAAAAGTTCCAACATTGTGTGTAACATTGAGTGTCAGGAACTAATTCCTGTCCTCACATAGAAATCGGTTTCAAATAATAAATATCTTTTAAGGACAATTCAGAAGGACCATTTAAATCAGCAACTGTATTCTGATAGATTTCTGCATAATAGATGAGTTCAAATCAATTTATTTTCAGAACTCTACACTTATGAATATGTCTAAAATGCTAAATATATAAAGCACATTTGAACATTATTCTTTTTCTAAAACTACTCTGATTGTGATTATGTTAGTTACAAATATTCAACATTTTTTCCAAAACAGATAAAGATAATATGGAAGAAGAAAGAAAACATTTCATTTCAAATGAAATTAAATATAATAATTTAAAAGTTTGAATGTGTTGCTGAAGTCATGAGGACAAACTTAGTCTGTATTGTGGGAATCTTTTGTATATAATGTTTCTCGGTAGTTTTTGATAAAATCCTTCGGACAGACAAACTGAACACATCGTGTCTCCTATTAGAGAATAATTGGTGAAAAAATACATCTGAAAACTAATGATCATTTACATTTTTCATGAATCTGCTTATTACTCTGTATCTTGTTAAGTGCTAGAAAGAAGTGAAAATGCCCTCAATTCTTCTGTCTTTGTTGATAAGATTTTTTTAGGTGTATTTGTTTAAGAATGAATTGCAAAAAAATGATTTATCACATGGTGGTGCAGTGGTTAGCACTGTCGCCTCAAAGCAAGAAGGTTCCAGGTTTAAGCCCCTGCTTGGGCATGGGGTCTTTCTGTGTGGAGTCTGCATGTTCTCCCTGTGCCTGTGTGGGTTCTCTCTGGGTACTCCTGCTTCCTCCCACAGTCCAAAGACATGAGAGGGGACGAGGCTGATTGATACTCTAAATTGACCGTAGGTGTGAATGTGAGTGTAAATGGTTATCTGTCTCTATGTGTTGGCCCTACGATGGACTGGCGACCTGTCCAGGGTGAACCCCGCCTCTCACCCGAAGGCTGCTGGGATAGGCTCCAGCTCCCCCGCAACCCTTAATAGGATAAGTGGAAGAAAATGGATGGATGGATGTTTGTTGATTTTCTGTCATTTTAATGCAGCTTTACATCTATGAAACATTTGAACTGTAACGCTGCAGAAATGACCTACAATAAACTCAGGGGTCGCGTCTCTGTCAGCAGCCGCAGGATCAGCTGTTTGTGGCTCGTGGCTTGGTGTTTTTCCCAGAAGGAAGCCCTCAGTTTGAACTTTTGTTGGCTCTGACAGAGTCTCACGGTTTAATAGCTGTCTGCTCAGCTTATTATCCACTTCCTGCTCTGGTCAAAATGTCGCACCACTGAGATGCAAGGAAACCCCCATGTCCTGTTAGGAGAAATATGTCCCTCGCCACTGGCTAAAATGATTTATTACTCTTTATTTTTTTTATTTTTAAAGTCATGCTGTGTTAATAAAGTTGAAACGTTTTTTGGGACACATTTTACTTCATTCATTTTGTACATTGTATGTACATTTACTTCAGGCTTTGAAAATTGACATGAAAAATATACATACAGGCAAAAGTCAAACTAAAAAACAACAACTGAGATGAAAAAGGGTACATAATCAAAAGATGAAAAGAGCACTCAGTCTCCACTTTCAGTAAAATCTAAGTTGAGTTTAATTTACCTGAAAACTGCTTTACCATTGTAATGGTTGTAGTTGCTGGATTCATGGCTGTATCGAAAGAACAGCTGGAGGTGAAAAAACAAAAAGAATTTGATATGTCATTGATATTAAAATGTATTCATAGGATGTATTCATTAAATATGACTAACATTTAATATCAATTTATTAAATATAAATGTATATTTAGTACATTTAGATGTAAATCAAAGACTAACTCTTTACTCCAGGATGAGTTCTATTGCTAAAAGTTGAAAACACATAGCTTTCCAAGAACTTAACTTTTCCAGACTTTAAATAAAAGATATAGCAAGATTTAGATTTAAATGATTAATCATGAAATAAAACCAACACTGTTGCATCAACAGTCATATTACAGGAAAAAGTGAAGCCCCTGAAACACTATTTTCCTCTGTTGAATGCAAATAAGTTAATGTTATTAGTTGTCATACTGATGACACGTGTTTGTGTGTGTGTGTGTGTGTGTGTGTGTGTGTGTGTGTGTGTTTAGGCCATGGTGGCATGTTACCCAGGAAATGGGGCTGGTTATGTCAAACATGTGGACAACCCAAACTACGATGGACGCTGCATCACCTGCATCTACTACCTCAACAAGAACTGGAACACTGAGGTTAATTAATTGAACTCTGACTTCTCTTTTTGACTTCTGACATCCCGCTGACTGTGATTTGATGAATGATGTCTGCCTGAGATCTTACCTTAAAATTGTGTGTGTGTGTGTGTGTGTGTGTGTGTGTGTGTATATGTAAATACACATGATATTATAATATATATTGTGATATATATGATACTTTCCATCTTGAAATTCATTTTAATATTAGATTATGTCATTAACTTCATATTCTGTCTATACTTGTGTATGTATATATGTATATTTATACATCGTGATATATATATACACACACACACACACATATATATATACATATATATATACACATGTATATGTGTGTGTGTTTGTGTGTATGCATACGTAGGCCAGATTTATCAATGCCATAAAAGGTTTTGATGTCTGAACATTATTCCCTTCATAATCTTTTTCTCTTGTGATTGTGATTCTATAAATGCAAAATCAAAAACTGCAGGAAATCCATCCATCCATTTTCTACCGCTTATCCTGTTAAGGGTCCCAGGGGGGCTTGAGCCTATCCCAGCGGCTTTTGGGCGAGAGGCGGGGTTCACCCTGGATGGGTCGCCGTTCCATCACAGGGCAAACACATATAGACAGACAACCATTTGCGCACACAGCCACGCCTACGGTCAATGAAGAGTATCCAGTCACTCAAACTCTACACAGAAAGAACCCATGCTTGCGCCGGGGCTCGAACCCAGGACCTTCTTGCTGTGAGGTGACAGTGCTAACCACTGCACCACCGTGCTGCCTCAACACTTAATACATAATAATTATAAATGAAAATGAAAAGTAGAAAAAATAAATTTAAAATTTAGACAATTCCATCAATTGTGAAAATAATTAGATTTTGATGCAAAGTTTGAATTAAATTTAGAGTTCTTTTATTTCAAGAATGACTTGAATATGTTTTTGCAATCGACTCTCTGTACACAAAATTGTTGTTCCGGCATTCAAAGTCTTTTCTAATCTAAATTATTTCACTGATGGCTCTTCATGTTTTCATGGCATGACTTGAACCTGCTAATGTGATGTTAAAAGGGCTAGTGTTTGTCATCATTGTTCAGGAACATGGCGGTGTCCTCAGGATCTTTCCAGAAGGAAAACCCTACATGGTTGACATCAAGCCTCTGTTTGACAGGCTGCTCTTCTTCTGGTCTGACCGCAGGAACCCACATGAGGTGCAGCCATCCTACACCACCAGGTAACTAACCTGTCACATCAGGACTGATGGTTGCTGACATTTTCTCTTTGCATCTGTAGTTTCAATAAGAGATGCCTAAACTGACTGATAAATTCCAGGGATGGATACTGGCAACTACAGATTGTTGGCACCATCTGCTGGTCCAGATGAATACATTGATTAGAAGGGAATTGCACTAGACCATTTTTGTATTTGCATCTCAAAAAGTATTTTTCGTGTCAGAAGGGACTGTATGACTGTGCCACTTCAGATTCATCGGCATTCATAAATGAGCTTTGCAAACATGATGAATCCCACTTGTTCTGACTGATGTCAAATAAGCATGATGAGTGCCCTCTATGTACCACTAAGGGTCAGATATCCTCCACAGTTGTAGGGAAGCTCCATTCATCAAAGGTTAAAGGAGGATGAAGAACTTTGCGGGCTTTGAAATCGAGGTCCTGCTCTCAGAAATAGTAGACGTGGTGAAGAGTCATACATTGTGGAGTCAAACCTTATAGTTATCATGATTATAAAATCTGAAGTTTTATTTATGTATTCAATCTCACAATATCTTAGAAGAAATGAACAGGACATATCAGTTAACAACACATTTTTATTGAGTTGTTCTGTAACTACCCAATCAACTACCGTATTTAATGTAAAATACTGGTGCTTACTTTTAGAGACTTGTCTCTATGTGTTGGCCCTGTGATCGACTGTTGACCAGTCCAGGGTGAACCCCGCCTATTGCCTGAAGGCTGCTGGGATAGGCTACTGCCCCCCCATGACCCTTAACAGGATAAGCGGAAGAAAATGGATGGATGGACGTTTAGAGACTTACATCGCCAATCACCTCAATATATTGCAGACCTCCTCCCTCCCCATAACAGTAACATCGACTCTTTCTGCCTTTTGCAGCCATTTCTAAACTGGAAGTGATTGTACCTTTTAGGCAGTTGCACCTAAACTCTGGAACGTTCTCCCCCTACCTTTAAGATCCTTAGAATCCTGTAATGTTTATATGAGGCTGCTTAAAGAGTTTTGATTTCGACAGGCTTCTGGTTCCAACAGGCTCTAAACAGCTGCCCCATGTTAATTATGGCATTCTGCCTCAAAATTGACTGTTGCTGTAGTTGCCAGCAGTTATGTTTTTATTATTCTCTTATTTTGTGTTTGTTTATATTACGATTTTATTTATTAAGCACTTTGTGATTATGTATCTGCAATTACAAAGTAATTTCTTACTCGTGTATTAATTGGTATTACCACTCACAGATGTTGTTTATATCTAAGAAGAAATCCCTACAACAAAAATATACATAAATTGTTTGTATGAGTGATTTAAGAACACATTAATGCATATGAGTGTTTCTTCCACGAGGCCCAATATATTTTTTTCTGTTGCTTTAGAATATGTGAAAACTGTGAAGGTTTCTCAATATGGCAAACGGCTTCCAAAAATATCAGCATCAAGATTCCAAGTGTTCATTGTGGCCTTTTTCTTTTCATAAATGGAACATTTAAATATGGAACCAGGTGGATATCACACCAAAAAGCTGTAATTAAAAAAGCAAAAATATTTTTGTTTTTAGGTACGCTATCACAGTCTGGTATTTTGATTCTGAGGAGAGAGCAGAGGCCAAAAGACGATTCAGAGAACTGACAGGTACATGCACACACACACACACACACACACACACACACACACACACACACACACACACACACACACACACACACACACACACACACACAGAGTTTGTTTTTCAGTTTTTAGTTTGTTAAGCCATGTAGATACACCTAAAGAAGTAGTACAGATGTTCAGAGCCATTAAAACAATACAATTTAACAGAACAGTCAACAGTGGCTGGTTATTAAATTTCTCTGTCATTTACTGAAAGTTTTCTTTTTGTGTTGCATTTTATAACTTCAAGTTGCACCCTGCCTTTTGTGTGTTGCAGCACCTTAGGAGTGCAGCAGCTGATTGTCAGGAAACCTGTCATCTGGCTTTTAATTCTGTGAACAGTAGGAGAGGATGGCAGGAACATTTACCTGAACATTGACTCTGGATGAGCTGAAGGGATGTTTGTATGATCATCTGATACGCTGATGAACAGTTGTGATGATGATCCAGGTGACGTCAGCACTCTTCCTACTTTAAGTGATGTCTTTTCAACACTCCCCCTGCTGTGTTCTGTTAAGGTGGAGAAAATAGTAGACTGCACCTTTCAACTTTGAGACTGCAAAACGGTTGTGAAGGTTCAGAGACTTCCGAATCTGGGTATTATTTAAGATAAAATGAAGACACACTGCTGGATTAATCATTATTAATCAAGATTAATGTTGATGTCCAGTTATGGCTGCGACGATCCAGAAAAAGCTAGCATTCAAACATTTATTTAATTTTTTTTTTATAAAATCCAGAACTTTACTGCAATCAACTGTTTCAACTCTTCACATCAAACAAAACGTACCTGTAGAATAAAAAACTTTATTGATTACAATTGTTTTTTTGTCATTCATTTTGAACAATAATTCATGAACTAGTAACACAATGCAAACTCAATATCAGAAGGTCTGTATGTCACAAATGTACTTTTGCTCACTTGAGGGTAACCTGTATGAGAGTTGGTAATTATGTTTGCTTTTTTGTAAGTCATTAGATGGTGTGCCAGAACATTAAAATGATCAGAATAGGCATAAGCAAAGGCTAAAATGTGAAATTGATGAATACAGAACTTGTATGTGTCCTGTGCTCACATGCTAAACATTGCTGTTATTCTCAAAAAAGTCTGAGGGGAAAGTTAACTAGGCATACAAGGATTGGAAGACGACTATGCATTCATCCCCCCTTGCTTCATTTCCATCACTCTGCGCAGGGATTAAACACATTTACTGTTGTTGTGAATAGTGTGTTTAGCAAATCCACTCTTTCTTTTCACTGACATTTAAAGCCTTAATTGATTACTTTCTTGATTTGGATGATTTGCCCTCGCTTATTGTTTTAGCATAGAGAGAGAGAGAGAGAAAGAGAGGGAGATCAGCTGAGGGGTGAGTGACATTAGCCCTAAATATTTCTACAGCTGGTTGTCCTTTTCCGGGTTTTTATTTGGCAAATGTTAACAGCAAAAAGGAGAAAAATCACAACAACACAGACTGGGTCTGTTGCTGTCAAACAAACTAACAATCATGTTTGACTCACCCCTGATAATATCACTCTATAACCTTTTCACATGATCAGATGAAGTGATATGCTATGCTTTTCAGAGCATTTTTATGCTTACTTGAAGGACAGCAACTGATGAGGAGGTCCCTCCATGTAGCCGAGGAAATACAAAGAAGAATGTAAAGATCATGTTTTCATCCTACCTGGTTTAAGTCCCAACAGAGACTGTACTTTCTGAGAAAACTAAGAAAATTTGGCATGTCAACCAAAATCCTCAGCTGCTTCTACAGATGCACCATTGAGAGTGTCCTTACCGCCTCTATCACAGTCTGGTACTGCACGGCATAAGACAGGAAGGCACTCCAGCGGGTGAGCAAGACTTCACAGCACATTGCTGGGGCAGCAAGACATTTACAAATCCAGAGACCTACGAAGAACACACAACCTCATCAGAGACAGCACACGTCCACAACACTCACTTTTCACACTCCTTCCATCAAGCAGACGCTACAAGGAGTTTTAAGTCCAGGACCACAAGGCCGGTTAAAACAGCTTCTACTCACAGGCCATCAGGCTCCTCAATGAATCACTCACACACACCGCACACAACACACACACATATTCAGAAACTGAACACTATATTGTTGGTTTTAATCGTTTATTGTTGTTTTTATTGTTATTATTGTTTCTCTTGTTCTTATTTATTTTAATGTGTTGACTTTTTTAGGGAGATGAACAGAATAAGAATTTCATTGCGTAGTATAACTACCTGTTTTGCTGTGCATATGACAATAAAACTCTTGAATCTTCATGAATTCAAAGCCAAAGTGTCTTATCTGCAATGAAGCTGTTATTGTTTGCAAAGATTCAATAATATACAGCATCAAAAGACAAAGTACAGCATCTGCAAAGGTGCCTTTCTACCCCACGAATGATGCAAAATTCAAGCACTGGTAGCAAGCTTTGCTTTGCAGCGAGCTATTCGCTGATGCATAATGTTTTAAAGAGATAATTTGTAATTGGAGGAACTATCAACTGATGGCAAGATTGACAAGGATTTACCTCAGTCAAACAGATCCCACTGTCTTCGAGGTCTGTACCCACTGCATAAACACTATGATGCATGGATTCTGGGACGGATTAGAAATAGCTATGTGTATAGAAAGTAGCTGAAGTTACCCGTACACTCAAGAGAGTCATTTTTGCTTGCGTTAGTCTCATGAGAGCTTGTTCAAAATATCAAAAAATAATTTTTGAAAAACAACAGGGTTACGCAGGGGTGGCATGGCTCAGGTGCAGCATGGTTCAGAGGCGGCGTGGCCGCAAAGCAGCCGAAGGGTCACTGGTTTGATCGTCACTTCCACGGATTGAAAAAAATATCCACGTAGGCTAATCCTCCTAATAAAACCACACAGTTGTAAAAAATGATAATGCATTAAAATTTATAAATTCAAGTTGAAGTGCAGGTTGTGATTGTTTGCATCAACATAATTTACATACACACATGGTTTTCACAGTATATAGCATCTGAGTTACAGTTGGCAATTGAGATAAGACAAGTTAAATTCAAGTCATGATGGTTGCTCCTAATTTTCCTAGCATTTATTCTAGATAACTAGCTCACGAGCATAAGGCTAGCCAAAGGCTATCATAAGTCTTGGTAAACTTTATTCAACATTCTTTTCTTAAGCAGTGTAAAGAGTTTTTGAGAGGATGGTATGAATAAATTATGACATGACTTTATTTTTTCCAAAGGAAATTATTCACAAAAGTCAAAGAGGGAAATTGACATTTACCTCACATAATGGGGAAATCAGCTGGTGTCCAGTGTTTTCTACGAAACTTCAGCTCCAATAACCATCCATCCAGTTTCTACTGCTTATCCTGTTAAGGGTTGCGGGGGGCTGGAGCCTATCCCAGCTGCCTTTGGGCAAGAGGTGGGGTTCACCCTGGACGGGTCGCCAATCCATGGCAGGGCCAACACATTGAGACAGACACACTCACAGCTACGCCTACAATCAATTTAGAGTATTCAATCCCCATTTGCATGTTTTTGGACTGTGGGAGGAAGCCGGAGTACCAGAGAGAACCCATGCAGGCACAGGGAGAACATGGAGACTCCACACAGAAAGATCCCGTGCCCGAGCCAGGGCTCGAATCCGGAACCCTCTTGATGTGAGGCGACAGTGCTGACCACCGCACACCATACTGCCTGCTTTAATAACCACCTCTGTTTTTTGTCACCGGGAAAACAATGCATTTGTTTGTGCCCCATTCTTACTGTGCAGACCTGTGCTGGTCTTCTAGCTTTTCCCAATGTCAGAACAAAAACATTCAGTGAAGCCTCATTCCATTATTATGGCCCACACCTGTGGAACACCCTGCCGGAGGGCCTCAGGGCCACTGAATCTATTGATTCTTTTAAGGCCAAACTCAAAACATATCTTTTTAACTTAGCTTTTAATTGAGTTACTTGTTTTAATTTACGATTATTGTTTTAATTTGCAATTATTTATGTATGATTACTTAGGTATCTTATTGTCTTTTAATTTTCTTTATTGTTCTTATTCTTTCATATTAACATGTATTTGTGCAGTCCTTTAATATTTATTTATTTATTTACTTTTTCAGCTCCAGTGTTCTCCTCATGGGGGCCCTCCACACCGAGAGCCTTGTCTGGACTGCCTGCGGGGTGCTGTGCGGCGGGTTCCCCCTGGCCTGGATAGTTGGTGGGCCCTACTCCAAGGCTGTATAACCTTGGTTTGGCCCCCTGTCTGTCCAGGCTGGGCAGGCCTCTGTGGCGGTGTGTCCTGTGGTCGTGGGCTTGGGCGGTTCTCGGTGTGGATGGCTACCATATGATGGTGTCTCCTTAATTGGTCTATCAGTGCCTAGCCACACGTTATATTTCAGTATTCCTCAAGGGTAGATGAGTGAGGGGTGGGGGGTAGGGGTGGGGGTTTTACCTGGGTTGTATGCATTTGTGTAATATGCTGTGTGTCCAAGGGTGTGTATGTGCGTGCATGAATGGGGGGGGGGGGGGGGGGGTCGGAGGGGCATGGATGTTTATTTACTTTTATTTCTTTTAATGTAAAGCACTTTGAGTTGCATTTCTTTTATGTATGAAAGGTGCTCTATAAATAAAGTTTAATTTGATTTGATAAGCTACGCAGTTCGGCATTTTTGATTATTTGTGGAAGTTAAAGTGAAAATTGATCTCTGATATTCGCTTTGCTATGTGTATTACTGGATACATATTGGTTAATGATAGCGAACATGGTGCCCATAAAACATGTGACTCTGAACCAATCCCATGACAGAAATGTTCTGAATATTTGAGCCAGAGTTAGCCAAACTCTCTCTATATATGGCTCTGTTTTAACCTTGATTATAGCGCCATCTAGTGTCAGTAATACATTATAAATGACTCATTCTACAACCCTACAGCAAATTTCACTCCATTATAATAATTTTTAAAACTTTTTTAATTTTAGTGGTGGTGGTGACGGCTTGCAGGGTCTGCTAGTGTGTGTGTGTGTGTGTGTGTGTGTGTGTGTGTGTGTGTGTGTGTGTGTGTGATGTACGTATTTTTTTATTTTCTACTCAGTGTAGTAAGTTGAACTACTGTACCAATTTTTGTAATGAATGACTTAATGTTACTAAGATATGATTTACTTCTGGTTTTGGTGACACTTATTGGCAATTGTGTGTGTGTGTGGGGGGGGGTATGTTTACATTTAAAGCAAGATTTGTGTTCCATGCTCCTATTAAAGAAAATAAATAAGAAAACCAACAATAAAAAAGACATTTTTTCCATGTTAAATGGCTAATTAGCATCACCTCCCCTCCAATACTGGTGTGCACTCCCCTCCTAACCTTGATTATATGAAAAGAACCATCACAAGCTGCTTGAGATGCAGGCTGCAGTAAAGTCAGCAGAGGGCGCCACTCCTCCAAACCAGAAGAAAGGAGCAGAAGGTGGAGTTGCACCCACAGAAGAGCCCAAGAAAAGAGACTGAGCTGAAACAGAATTCACATGGTTGGCAGAGGGGGCAAACAGTTGGCTGCCCTGAGGCCAAAGACTTGACTGTAGGGGCATAACTGGAGGTCGGGCAGGATGACCAAACATGAAAGTGCAGAAGAAGCTTCAGCCAGAGCAGAGCTGCTGCTGCCATCAAACAGACTCGGAATGAGGTGGGAGATTATGAGTTGGTGGTGTTGGGATGATGGCCGTAAAAACCCCTGTTTTGTTGAACAAGATGAGACTTTTACTTATTTAACTGTGTTATTCTGTTACAGGAAAAGTACTTGTCCATTAAAAATATATTTATTTTGATTTTAAACTGAATCTTTTCTGCTTAAATGTGGACTCATTGTTCCAAATCAAAAGACACATTGCACAATCCATCCATCGTCATCTTCCGCTTATTCCTACACATTAAGGGTCACGGGGGGGGGGGGGCTGGAGCCTATCCCAGCATCAACGGGCGAGAGGCGGGGTACACCCTGGACAGGTCGCCAGTCCATTGCAGGGCCAACATAGAGAGACGAACAACCATTCACACTCACATTCATACCTACGGTCAATTTAGAGATTCCAATCAGCCTAGTCCCCAATTGCATGTTTTTGGACTGTGGGAGGAGGCCGGAGTACCTGGAGAGAACCCACGCAGACACGGGGAGAACATGCAAACTCCACACAGAAAGATCCCGTGCCCGAGCCGGGACTCGAACCCAGAACCTTCTTGCTGTGAGGCCACAGTGCTAACCACTGCACCACCGTGCAGCCCACATTGTACAATCTTTACACAAAATATACCAATCACAAATAATATACCTCTAGCCATTTGTCCAAAAATAAAAGAGGACGGATCCTCTGAAGTGAATATTTCCCTCCTGTATATTTACTTGCTAAAAATGAATTAGGTTGAAGGCTACTCCGGTAGAGAATTCTTCCTGCTGTAGGAACCTCCCCTAAAGTGCCTCATGCTGGAGTGGTCTGAAAATGAACCCCAAACATGAATGCTCAGGCCCTGATCCTGAAGTATGGTTTGATGTGGTAAACTTCAGTATTAACTCTGTAAAGATGTCTGTGTAGGTTCTCATTCATCCATGTCATCGTAGATCGAAGCGAAGTAAAATCTGGTCAACTGGACGTAAGTTTATCTTGAAGACGTTTCACCTCTCATCCGAGAGGATGCTGATTCCAGCAGCTTTCGGGCGTGAGGTGGGGTTCACCCTGGATGGTGAACCCCACCTCACGCCCAGGGCTGCCAGACAGAGAGGACAGATGGTTTGAAAGAGGAGTTAAAGAAGCCATCCACGTCAGGATAGAGAAACCATCTTTGAACAGAGGAGGTGGACTGTGACATTTCCTTTCACCTATTTACAACCAAGTCCTTTCAAAGCTTCCCCCAAGAGTTCAGCTGAAAGACCAATGTGGAACGGCTGCTGCCAGCACAGCCCATTAGCATCTGAGTGGTCGGTGAAACTCCCTAACGACCACCCCTGAAACTCCCTGACACCGCACAACGACTGTCGTTTGGGGAGGCCAGGTGAGTCTCGGGATGGTCGTTTCCACCACAATAGCACTGACCACTCCCACATAGGTTTATAAGCTGGAGTTTCCACACTCTTCACTAGAACTGAAGAAGCCTCTTGGATGAGAGGTGAAACGTCTTCAAGATAAACTTACGTCCAGTTGACCAGATTTTACTTCGCTTCGATCTAACTCTGTAAAGCACTATGAATTTCTATGTGAATGAATGGTAGAAGAAGAAGAAGAAGAAGAAGAAGAAGAAGTAGCCTTTATTTGTCACCATGGGGTCGAGCCTAAGGCGAAATGCCATTACACAACTCAAAGCTTGATACAACTATCTCAAGCGGTCACAATTATCACAGAGTGTAAGTAATAATGGTACACTTCAGAATTTAACAACAGCACATATATGCGTTCTAGCTAGAGAAGACAGGTGGTTTGAGAGCGGTGTGAAGGAAGCCATTCATGTCAAACGAGAACAGAACTTTGAATAGAGGAGGAGGCCTCAGACATCACTTGTTTCCCACTTACAAGGCTGTGCTTGGATCCCTCCCAAGGAGGAGCAGCCGTCGTTCTCACCTGCAGCCAGGTGACCCCAACGACCCTCCCGAGAGGGCTGGGAGAGGTAACGACAGCCCAGCCAGGCTAACGACTCTCACTAACACCTGACGAGTCATTGGTTTCGGGTTGGTCTTTAGGCCAACGACTCCCATCAACACCTGACGAGTCATTGGTTTCGGGTCGTACGACCATTTGTTTTTCGTTTTTTTGCCACCACCCTCCTGGTAGATATATAGCTGATATTCCCCACCAGGATTCAGAACTGAAGAAGCCTCTTGGATGAGAGGCGAAACGTCTTCTACTCATACGAGATTAGTCCAGTTGCCATATTTTATGCTTTTTTGAGAACAGCACATTTTGTTGTGTATGTACGCTAAACTTGAGCAGTCTGTTGACCCAATGGAGGCACGTGAGAGTGAGGCGTCACAGCGGGGGCCGTGCCACCAAACCCGGTCGGGGCAGGCTGCAGCCAAGGTCAGGCGCTGCCACCCCAAGGGAGGTGGAGAGGGCAGAGGCGGGGGGTCAGGAACACACGGGGGAGGGGGGATAGTACATGCCGTTTACGTCACCAAGGCAGAAGGAGTTCTCCTGGAGGATAAACAATGGGGCAGATTCCTTCAGTAGCCGATAAGGAAGCTGTGTTTGGTTTAGGGCAGAGGAGCACACATTCCAATCTGTCTCCTCTTTCAGTCCAATCCAAATTGTAAAGTTCAATTTTCTGGTCTTCAACATCACTCTCCTCTTCGCAGAGCGGCCAACTGCTCCGAGATGGTTTCCATCTTGCGTTTCAGTTCAAGAGTCTGTTGTTGCCCCGCTCTGCCAATCTCAGTAATTGCGTTGTGAATGACAGTTCGTTGTAGAGATCCAGGTCTGGTGGCAGCCATCATCTTGCCAATTTTGCGGTATGTGAGGGCACCTCCAAGTCCGAGGAGGAGAAGCCCCACAACCATGAAATGTAGAAACAAATAAACAAATAAACAAAAGTAAATATGAAATTTAATTTTTAAATCCCCAAATGTGTGTGTGGAAGTATGATCTTATCACCCCCTCCACCCCTCTCTCTCCTCTCCACCCCCAGCCCCATCACTCTCCTCCCCCGTCAACCCTAACCGGTCGAGGCGGATGGCCTACCACTCTGAGCCCGGTTCCGCCTGAGGTTTCTACCTGTTAAAAGGGAGTTTTTTTCTCGCCACCGTTGCTGAGTGCTTGCTCATGTGGGAATGTTGGACCTCTTTCATCTGAGTGAAAGAGTAAGATTCTTGACCTGCTCTTTGTGTAAAGTGCCTTGAGATGGCTTTTGTTGTGATTTGGTACAATGTAAATAACGATTGTTTGATTGACTGATTGACAATATGATGCCAACAGATAAAGAAACTTGTCATCCAGGTGGCATCAATTAAACAAATGTACAGAAATTTGAAGCAGACACTGTACCACTAAGAATCAAAGAGAAGTAACTGTCTCTTACATGCTATTATAGGGGACTGGCCACAGGGATCACAGTCTCCCTGTCTTCAATCCCTCTCTCTCTTTGTGTCTCACATGCTCTCTCTGAAATTTTCAATGGGACTCAATGATGAATTTAAAAGAATTTTATGTCAAAGGTCACAGACATTGTCACCTCACATAAAAAACATTATCTCTTGACAACTGTGAAGAAATTGCTTCAAAATTGGCAACTGAGACTCAATGATGAACTAAAAAGAATTTGGTGGTCAAAGGTCACTGTCACTGACACAGAATGTGTGTGGCATGCATCTTAGATGTAGTGTAGTTTAGACAGACCTTGACTATTAATGTTTCCTTGGGAATGGAAAGATGGGAAGTGAAAAATTTTCACTATGTTCACTACTTCTCCAATCTTAGATCAGAAAATAAGCAGGGATGTCAAGTTACAGTAATTCCATGACACAATGTATTGTTGGAAACCATCTTTATAACGCTACCAGTGGAAAAGTGCCGCAATGTAAGATAAATCAATGTTTGATAGCTATGTAAATGCACCAAGGCAATGAACTTCTAATAATAACCTCATCTCTCCTTAAGTCTACTGCTTCTTAGTGACCTGTGCTTATTCGAATCAATGTTTTTCAGTCCCACTTCAAAACCCATCTGTTCTCCACCACCTTCTCCTAGAAGCCCTACCTTTCCATCTTTGCCCTTCTGCTTGTGTCTCCTGTATTTTGTACATAACAGGCTTTTGAAACCTGAAAGTGTGATATAAATTTAATGTATCATTAGTAGCAACATATGTTATCCCTCCTTGTCCATGTCTAAAGACTGGGATGGTCCTGACATAACAGATTTTTCATATCATGGTGAACAAAACATCAGAGATGCTTTACCACGAGCTACAACTAGGGACTACGCTAACTAATCGCGGTGATGCAGATCTTCCGTGGAATTCCTTGAGCATCCACATTGTTGGTACCCTTCTGCTTCGTCAACAGGGATCTCAGGCTCACTGGTGTTTCGCCCCTTAACCTGAACACCTCGCCTGAGTGGGGCAGCAAAGACTGACTAGCCTTCACCTGCAGAAGGGTTCCAACTGTGGGCTCTTTTCAACCACAGCCATCTTGAGCTGCACTCGGCTGCTTCAGCTATCTCCCTGGTGGTTTTCTTCAACATTTTGGGATCCAGTCCCACCCTCTGCAGGAAGTAGTTCACCGATTTTGCTGGGAAACCGCGGCAGCTGACTTCGATGGGGTAGCTGGTTGCGTGGCACCCCTCTAACACAGCTTCGTCGAGTAGGTCCTGATATTTGGCTTTCTTGAGTTGGTGGGATGTCGCCAACCTCTCTTCTCAGGGTACCGTGAGCTCAGCAACAATGATTGTTTTTGTGCTCCTGGATAGTAAGATGAGGTCTGGTCGGAGCAAGGTCACTACCACATCCTGTGGGAAAACTAGTTTTTGCTTCAGGTGTACCCTCAACTCCCAGTCTGAGGCTCCTTGCAGGATAGAGGGTCTGATCTTGTCCACTGTGTTGGTTTTATGAGTCTTGCCTCCTTCCCTCACAAAGGCAATGGTTTGGGACGGTTGGGCTTGCATGATGTTGTTTGCCTTGACTCGCTGCTGCTCCACCCAGTTTGTGATCACTGTGAGGACCTTGTCATGCCTCCATCTGGACCGCCCTCCTGCCAGTGCTTTTGGACAGCCTGTCAGAATGTGGTTCAGTGTGCATGAAACTGCACCACATTGCTTGCAAGATGGGTCTTCTTCTATGCCCCAGATCCTCAGGTTTCCTGGTGTTGGCAGCAGGTCGGCCACAGAGCGCAAAAGAAAGCTCAACTTCCCTTGATTGCTCTGCCACAGCTCCTTCCATGATAGTGGTCTATCTTGTGCCTGATCCCACTTTGTCCATTGGCCCTGGGAGGCGAGCCCGATGGCTTTAACCTGGCGCTCCTCCTCCACTGCTTCTCAAACTCTCTGCACCACAAGGCCTTTTTTGGTCCTGGCACCAGCCCTGCTCCACCTCTTCTCGCTGTAATGACCCAGGCCCAGCCGTCCCTTACACACCACTCCCATGATTTCCTGCTGCTTCCAGTGTGACTCCGCTTCCCTTACGGCTTGTTGGGGTTTCCACTTCCTACCGGTTTTAATGGTTTTGCTTGCATTTCTTACTTTCCCATCCTCGGATGAAAGGAGTGTGCTGACTGCCCTTGCTTTAGTGGCTTTAAACTCCTCCACCACCGATGAAACTGGCAGAGGAAGCTTGGAGGTCTTACTGTACAGATTGACTGTACAGTAAGACCTCGGTTCATCGGAAGCAGAACTAAAATTACATACATATAAGCATAATTTGGCAAGGATTATATGATGAATGCTTCAATCGTTGATCAGATCATTATAATGTATATCTTAGATGGACCTGGGTTTGCATTAGGTATTTGTGGTTGCACTGTGGGCTATGCAAAGTAAAAAAACAAAACAAAAACAAAATTAGCGTCCAGCAGGTATTCATTTGTTTCAATTTTATGGTATAAAGCTCTGTGTGGTCCAACATGTTTCTTGGAGTTGTGGCTACAGATCAACACAGTCATCCAGGGGGTGAAAGTGGGGCTGAATAGCCTAGTGCGAACCATTGCCAGTAAGTCTAAATCCAGCCAAATTATAGAAATGCTTGCACAGAACACCAGGTTGAACAATGCTAGAGAAAAAATAGTAAATGAAGATGGTTCAGCTCTGACTTTTTTTTTATGTAAAAAGACTGATGCATGTTTGTGTTGTACTATAAATTTGGACCCTACAAAGATACAATCCCAAAGCAACAACCAACCATAAAACACCCTTGTTAGCTACACACTCATGTTGTTTTAGGAGAATAAACAGATAATAAAGGAAGAAAAAACTTGACGTAGCAGTAATAATTATTTTTTTCAGTGTTATTGTTGATTTGCATAACTCAGATTTAAGTTAGAGCTTTATTAAGTATAGATGTTAAACATAGTTTCCAGTGGTGTCTGAATTTGTTTCATTTGATGAATTGTATAGCTTCAAAACATAGAGGTTAGGATACTTTGTTATTTGATTTCTATATGGTTTGTTGCACAGTTTAATTGTATAATAGAGTTTTTTGTAACATCGTCGTTGTCGTCGTCGTCCTCTGCTTAACCAGTTGGTCCGTGTCCCGGGGGCAACAGCCTCAGCAAGGAAGCCCAGACTGTCCTCTCCCCAGCCACATCCACAAAACACATGTGGATTGGTTGGGCAAACTTCCATGCCCCTTCCAGGACCCTACACTCAAAAAACAGAAACTTGACTGTTGTTGGCTATAAAGCACAGTGTTATGTTTAAATTACTTAAAATTGTGAGTTATTCATATTTACTTAAGTTAGTTGCAGCAGTTGAAAGTAAAACAGTGCAATATCAGGTTTACTTGTCAAGGTTAGTTTCTCCAACACAACTTTGATAATTAAAACCGATGCGAAATGTTAGCTCTCCCTTTAAGCACACCGACGGCGACGTCACCCACGTTCAAGATCACGCGAGATTACAACGTAGCGTCCGCCATTCCAATTTCGAGGCATGTGGCATGCGCTACAATCCTCAGCCATCGTCGAAATAGTGGTAAGTAAATGCATTTTAAGTCTCATTTTTGTCACAAAACGAGTAGTATCAAGTAATTTTCACCGAATAGATAGGCGGCGCGTAATAGAAGGTGGGAAATTGTGGACGTTCATTTAGGTTATGGCTGCTTAGGTGATCACTCCGGTCCTTCCACACTGGGCAATGGGTGAAACGACACGAGAAGGTTTTTCTGCAGTCACCGAGTGCGACTTGATTATGCCAATTAAACCCGCGAAGATTGGGGTGGGGGATGGGGGGCATGGAATGTGCATCTCCTCGACCGTTTGTAATATCAATGTAATTCAAACGGATTTTGGAAGCTGAGAAGCGGGAGTATGGTACACACTGTGTAGGGCTGGGCGATATGACGATATATATTTTCTGGACGGTAGAAAATGTATCATTTAATATGAAGCTCCACATCGCGAAATCGTTTACATCGCGAAGCACGAATGATAAATAAGTAATTTTTAAATTATTTTTGCTGTAGGACGGCAGCGGGACGCAAAATTAGAAACATTATGGCTGTCATTGACCAGGTGTGTGAATAGTTACTTGTATATTATTACATGGCTCTACATAATGCGGCTTCTTCCACATCATTTGGCTGAAAATCAAACCTTGTGATCAGAGTCTGACCAAACATCACAGCTCTCCGCTTGTCTCGATGGCAATGCAAGCCGGCTACACATTACTTTTTGGGAATATTGTCAGTGTTTTTCCTGTTGTGTTTTGCAGAATGACTCCATCACAACAAGGAGAGCTTGCAGCCTCCAAGCTGTGGCTGTGTACCTCAATGAAGACCCTGAAAAGTTAGTGACGGAGTATAATGTAAGTGTATTGGTTGTTTTAAACCCATATTTTGGGGTTTAGTAGAAACCTTTTAATATATTATTTACATATGCTGGAGCTTCACACTGCACTGCAAACTGTCCTGAAACACACATCTCGGTCTTGGAGGTATGCTTGGGCAATAGGACAAATGTAAAGTTGAGTTCAAAAAAATAGCAGTGACTTTAAAAAGGTAAGTAAATGTCAAAATTCTTCAAAGAAATTGTACTTTAATGAACAAAAATGCATTGGAGACACTGCACATTCTATTTCAAAGCAAGAAAAGTGGAAAAAGTAATTACATTTTATAATATTTCACAGAAAGTCAAGAAATGTAATGTTCAAAAACATAGCGGCGTCGGCATCTGTCTTTGGAAACTCAAAAATGTACCATGCAAACTAAGAAATTCTTGAAAAATCAAATTTGCTGAGTATCCTAAACTAACATTTTGTTGCATGACCATGGTTTCTGATAACTGCTTTACATCTGTGGTGCATGGAGTCAACCAACGTGTGGCAACGGTCAACAGGTATTGCGGCCTAGGTCAATTGTACTAAATTCCACAATTCCTCTGCGTGTTTTTGAACATTACATTTCTTGACTTTCTGTGAAATATTATAAAATTTAATTACTTTTTCCACGTTACTTGCTTTGAAATAGAATGTGCAATGTCTCCAATGCATTTGTGTTCATTAAAGTGCAATTTCTTTGAAGAATTTTGATATCTACTCACCTTTTTAAAGACACTGCTATTATTTTGAACACAACTGTATCACTAATAGACCACTGGCTCAGCCCGTCACATTTGATTTAATTTTTGACAATTGCCTGCCCCTACCCCCACCCCCCTTTTACTAAATGAATGTTCTGCCTCCACAGAATTCAACTCTATTTCTCATGGAGCACAATTCTAAGTGTGTGTAAATTGCAATTGGCTGCTATAGTTGTGTTGTGTGTAGGCTAAGTTATTCACTCTGATTTCAGACGGGCCAGACAAAAAGCTCTTCCGTCATATTGCAAGAGCCAACCCCTGTGCTCTGCACAAGTGTCATAACTACCGAATATATTGTTAACCGCAAATTTAAAGGGGTGACGTGGTCATTTTGGAAATTTTCTTCTTTTCACACAGGGGCCTCCTGGGGACCAAAAAATTGGTAAAGAATCTTGCCTGTTTTGTCTGTTTTTTAGAGCGAGAGCCAAGAGGACATCTCAGTGGACCAGCGGGTAATGGGCATCTACGTGGTTCAACATCCAGGAGCAGATGCTGAAGACTACCCAGAAGATGTTGGCATCATGGTCGAGGGTGTGCAAGTGTTTCAGGGACTTAAAGATGTTGCCAGTGCTTGTGCCCTCCTCTTTGGAATCATCTATGATCTGAACTTGAGCTACTCATCTGACCTCAGGTACACTTTTGAGTTTATTCAGAAGATCCTGATGGAGCTTGATGCACAAAGGCTTTCAGCCAAAATCCAGGTACTCAAAAACAAACTGCTGGATTGAGTACAGCTTGCTGGAGCAGTGGTTTGACTTTATTGCATCTGTGGTATTGTTTTTATGTTATTGTTATCAACATTGTTCTGTTTACAACAGAAGGTGTTTTTGCAATTCAAGAGTTGTAATATTTGTGCTTGACACCATTGTTTGAGCTAAATGTGGGTTTGAGCTCTAAAGTGTTTTATTGCCAACTTATTAGAAACTTCTTTGAAAATATCTGCTGCATGTTGTGGTCTGGGTTTTAATGATTTAGACTCTGACATGGGAAGGATCTTTTAGTATTTTGTACCTTTTGAAACACTTGCAACAATAAAAGTGCTGCTTTGACACATTCTGCACAGTGAACATTGCAGCCTCATTCATTTTGTCAGATATGTATGTTGATTTAACTTAACTTAGGGGGGTAGGGAGTGGCACAGAAAAATATTTGCAGTGAATAGGTTCACACATTTTTATTAAACCAAGGCAGTTTGAGGGAGACTGTAACAAAAGTGGAGAATATAGAGGGATACAAAAATAGGTTGAACTTAAAACAAACAAAAACAATTAAACTGGCCAGAAATGTTTTACAGTGTGTTTAACAGTTCAAACACAAAAGAGATTTGTTGAATTTACATAAAAATGTTTCTTCAAGTGGTTCCACATAACTTTGTTAAGTAGATATTAATGAAGACTATTGAGTATATGTTACTCAATATTATTTAGTCAGTACTACTAGAAACTACTGAGTATAATTCACTTAATATATTTTATTAATATCTCCTTAAATATATTGAGTGTAATTTACTCTATATTGTTAAGTTGCTGTTAATAGAAGTAATTGAGTAAAGTTAGATCTATATTGTTGAGTAAATGGTAATAGTAATTACTGAGTATAATTTACTCAATACTTTGTAGTAATACCTACTTAACAATATAGAGTACATTATGCTCAATAGTCTTCAATAATAGCTACTTAACAAAGTTGCGTGGAACCCCTTGAAGAAACATTTTTAAGTAAATTCAACAAATTTTTTTTTTGAGTGTAGCGAGGGTGAAGAGCTGATTCACAGTTCCACTGCCGGGATGAAAACCACATTGCTTCTCCTTGATCTGAGGTTCAACTATCACCCTGACCCTCCTCTCCAGTAGCCTGCCGTTCAAGGTAGGCTGAGGAGTGTGATTCCCCGATAGTTAGAACACACCCTCTGGTCCCCTTTCTGAAAGATGGTCCACCCAGACACCCTGGTCTGCCACTCCAAAGGCATCGCCCCTGATGTCCATGTTTTGTTGCAGAGACATGTCAACCAAGACAGCCCTACAACATCCAGAGCCTTGAGATACCCAGGGCAGACCTCATCCACCCCCAGAGCTCTGCCACTGGGGAGTTGTTTCACTTCCTTGGCGACATCTGCCCCGGTCCCCCACTGCCCCTGGGATGCAGTCAAAGCTCTGCTGGAGATGGGATTTAAAGATCAATCTCATAGGTTCTTCTGGCAGGTGTTCCCAGCAAACCCTCACTTCTGTTTGAGCCTACAAGGTATGTGTTGTGCCTTCCCCTGTCATCTGATCCAACTCACCACCAGATGGTGATAAGTTGAAAGCTCAGCTCCTCTCTTCACCCGAGTTCCCAGAACATAAGGCCGCAGGTCAGATGATACGGTTATAAAATCAATTATAGATCTACAACCTAGGATGTCCTGGTGCCGATGGACATCCTTATGTTCAAACATGGTGTTAGTTATGGACAAACTGTGACTTACACAGAAGTCCAATAACTGCACACCACTTGGGTTGAGGTCGCGCCTGCCGTTCCTCCCAATCACGCCCCTCCAGGTCAGGCTGTCATTGCCCATGTGAGCGTTGAAGTCCCCCAGTTGGACAATGGAGTCCCCTGTCAGTATGCCATCCAGCACCCTTCCCAGGGACTCCAAAAAGGGTGGGTAGTCTGAAATGCTGTTCAGCGCATAAGCGCAAACAACAGTCAGGACCTGCTCCTCGACTCAAAGGTGCAGGGAAGTAACCCTTTCGTCCACTGGGGTAAACCCCAACACACAGGCAGAGAGTCTGGGGGCTATCAAAAAGCCAACCCCGGTCCTCCACCTCTCACCTTGAGCAACTCCGGCAAAGGACAGTCCAACACCTCTCAAGGACTTGGGTTCCAGACCTGGAGCTATGTGTCGAAGTGAGACCGACTACATCTAGCCAGTAACACCCAACCTCTTCCACCAGCTCCGGTTCCACCAGCTCCGGTTCATGTCCCAAAAGCTAGCTTACCAAATCACACTGCACCTGACCCTTCTGGTTCCTCCTGCGGGTGGTGGGTCCATGGGGGGATGATTCCATGTAACCTTTTCAGGCTTGGCCCGGCCGGACCCCATGGGCTAAGGCCCGACCACCTGGCCCACGGGCCCCGACCCCAGTAACCTTCCGGGCTGGGTACATAGACTCCTTGTTCTTCTTCTCCTGAAGGGTCTTTTGAATCGTTCTTGGTCTGGCCCTTTGCCTAGGACCAGTCTGCCTTGGGTGATCCTACCAGGGGCACAATCCCCCAGACAGCATAGCTCCTGGGTCCTTGGGGCACTCAAACTCCCCCACCACAATAAGGTGACGGTTCCAGGAGAGAGCTTCCATGTCATATGACCATATTCGCACCAGATGTTATTACTCATCTGGATATTGAGACACATGTTTTTGCTTTTGTTTTTTATTTTAATTTCTTCAATATCTCGAGTTGACATGACTTTTTTTTTGCATGTCTCATGTCATGTGTACTTTGCTCAGAAATGAAGTAAGAATTTCAGTAAATCTCTCTCTTTAAAGTGACACAGACTTTCAAACTCCCTGTAGAGACATTGCGGGACAGGTTTTTCTTCAGGAGCCTAAACATCACATCGTGTCTCCAGTAGTGATGGCGTGTCTTAAAAATACTTCTACACATTTCTGTGATGTTTGGATTTCTGGTGCAAGCTGGGGGAGATCAGCCCCTTGTGAGAAGTGCTGATGAAAAACAGACAGGGTTTATCTCTTAACACTTTGTTTCATCATCCGTCCATCATGGCCGATAATGAGAGGCCGCTCGTTATGCCTGGAGTGAATGACTGGCGCTGTTGGATCTAAATTCCACATCAGGCCTTCTCACTGAGACGTACGGCCAGAGGTTATTAGATAGAGTTTCAGGTTCAAGCACCTCAACACACACCAGCACTGCCTGTGATCTATCATTCATGGGTGCTCATTTAAAGTCGTGTGAAATATTTAAAAATGGCTGGTCGGCCTCCGAGAGACTGACCTCTCCTCCGTTATTATTGCATGGAGGAGGAGGGTAGAGAGGGAGAGGAGGAAAGAGGAGGGATGAGGAAAATAATAAAAGTGGGAGAGAGACTGGAGGCAAAACTGGAGATGGATGAATATTAGCTTCAGGTGCCAGTGAGAGCCAAGCTGAGACTCAATCATTTAACATAATTTGTTACATTTTTGTTTGTTGTGTCACAACTCATCAAAGCGATGCACACAAAAACCATTGCTACAGTCACACTTATCGAAGCAGTAGTTTGACATTGTTATGCACAGATGCTGTATTCATAATCTTCCATGTCATGTACCAGCTAATCTCTGAACCATGCGTGCTAGCTCACTTTGGTGTCCCTGTTCAGAGGAGCTCACATCTCCCATAATATGTCAGCGCCATTTTCAAAAACAGCCTAACTTCAACAAATCATTCTAAAATATGCCACCATCTTATATTTCTCATGTTAAACATAACAGACATTTAAGCCAGTAAAACCTCCAAATGATTCTCCATAACAACAATGGTGCTGGAACTCTGATGCGGCTGCATTGTTACAATATTTTTCCTCGCAGTTAAGTTGAAATACAATTTCAGGGCTTTTTCCTCTTCCTGTAATGATGAGTTTGTGTGGTGGGCAGCATGCTTGGTCAATAATAATCACTTGTTCCTTGAACTTCAACATACCATCTTGGCATATCGAATGTATTGCCTTTGGACCAACTGTCCAAAATTGGACGTTCGTCTCCAAATTGTGGACTTCCTGTTGGAGTTAGGTCAGGGGTGTCAGTGTATGATTTGTGGGTCTTGATGAGACGATTAAATCTGTGTTGGTCCCATGTCTGTAAGACATTCCTGCGAGCCGTGGCGGACTTTTTTCTCTTCATAGGTGGTCCACTCTTCATTAAAACCAAGATATTTGCCGTCAACTTTTTGTTTTGTTTTGGACACTTAAGTGAGCAGGAATCCCTTCTGTTGGCATCATTGTAGTCATTCATGTAGATATTCATATAATAATGCTTCTTTTGTTGATATTTTGAGAGGTCTTTTTTTTAAGAACTCCATTTTTGTTATTGCTTGTAAGCTCAGACAGTCAGATGTCTTCATGATCTTCAGGAAGTTTGAATCCTTTTATCATTGAGATAATTTCAGTTTTGTGTTACAGGTGGAGCACTGTTTTCATTGACTGCTAATATTGGTGTTTATGACCAAAGGTGCATTCACATTTTCTATGTGAAAGTATGTTTTCCTCAACTTCTTTGTCACATCAGTGTCATCGTTTGTAAAGGAACGTGTAGTTTAATTCATTTGTCTATGGTACAGTGTTCAGTCTTGAGATACAGTGATTTTTCTGGCAGTAGGAAGATGGCAATCTGCCCGAGTAGTTTAAGATGATTAATGTTGTCAATGCTCTGAGAAAAAGGAGATGACATGTCCCTTCCTGCCAAACTTGTTGACCCAAACCACAAACTTAATTAATGATTTAAAAAAAATTTTTTTATACCTTTTATAAGTTCCTCAACATGATTTTGGTGATTTTTATGGAGCCTTTTGTTTTTAATGTGAAATTGATGGAATAAGAAACAAAACTTGCTTAAGAACAAAGGAACTAACACATAGTTTAGTCTTTCCCAACAGCAGCGTGACTGACATCTGACAACACAAGAGGGCGCCCTCATCCTGCAAACCAGGGAAGGAGAAGCACATCAACTTATTTTGTCAAGAAGATTTTTTGTGGTAAAATGTTTGTTGTACATTCTGTACAACAAGGACTAAACTTAATTTTTACCTGAAAACATGTTGTGGTACCTTTAAGTTGAGATGGCACTGTAGAATGACTTAAAACATGCCCACAACAACCATATTCTCCAGTGCCCCTTCTTTCTTTGCAAATTCCAGAATTAATTTATTAAGTATTCCTACCGTTTAAATCTTGATTTGTATGTCATGAGGTTTTTTCCAGATTATTTTGCATTAAGTGGAACATTTATGTTTTCATTGATATTTTGAATGAATTTATTTGTATTTTTTCATATTATTACTCCATGCAGATTTATTTTATGTTTGTTTATGTTATGTATGCAAAGCATTTTATTATTTTTCATCATTGTGGTGTTCTTGCCTATTTCTCTTTCATCTAATGGCTAAATGAAATATTGAAACCAAATATCATGCACAGTGTAAGTGAGGTTTAATGTTAGTTGTGTAAGTCAGATGGTAACAACTGCCAGCTGTCTAACAACAGTACAAGCTATGTTAAAGTCTGTGTTGAGTTTATTCATGCACTTACAACATACAGACAGGTTGTTGTTAACATCATAATAGACACGTTTGTACGTAGAGGTGTGTGAATCAGGTCTCCCAAGGAAGCTGTCTAAAGCTTATGGTGGGAGCCTGTGCTGGACAGTAACACCAGTATGTGAAAAACTTCCAGTAGCATGAGCCACAGCAACATCAGGAGTGGGTGGAACAACAAAAACAGATCCAACTGTCGTCTTTTGTAGGTGCATCTACTGCCCTGTGCTTCAGAATGCTGCTTATGACCCTCAGAGTATAGATGTTAAACATAGTGAGTAAGATCCGAGTGACTGGGTGAGAGGGTGAAACAAGGGAAGGGCAGGAGGGGCATGAGAAGGTGGTAGGATGGGGGTAGCAGTCAGGATTGAAAAAGGGGAGTTAGCTATTCATCTTATCATGCTGGAACTTTACCTTATTTTGTCATCTCACTGTAAGACATTTCCCCGTTAAATTATGGTGAAATACTGGCAGCTACAGTTGCCAGCATTACACTGTTATTCGACAGTATACCTACGATAATCTTCAACAAACAGTATATTACTGTAAAAGTATTACAGTAGAGTACATGAATTTACAGGAATATACTGTTGTTGTAGATTATGGTAGGTATACTGAGGAATAACAGTATAAAGCTGGCAATTGTAACTGCCAGTATTTTACTGTAATTCAACAGGGCATTAGGTACTGTTACTTTACTGTTTCTACTGTAATCTCCATTAACAGCTTATTACTGTAAATGTAATAAAGTCCTAGAGAATGTTGTTTTTACAGTGACAATGCTTGAAGCTAATGGTTTAAAAATGTTAAACTTCAAAATGAAAATTCCTAAAAAAAATTGCTAGAGAATATTGAAATAGTTCGAAAATTTGGCAATTATTAAAGTCAGTCAAACACATTCAGTAACTGAACAATTCAAATTAAGTTTTGGAATAAAATAATATAAAAAAAACAACATAAAAATATGACTCCTCAGTCTAAACAGGTTCTCAATCTGCAAAAGTGTAACATGACATCCTAAAAAACCTTTTTGCTTGAAATAGTCACACAGCAAATGTTAAAATAGAGCCTAGTCAGATGCTTGCAACATGTAGTTTACACCAAATAACACAAGAAGTAATTTTGACTGACTTTTAAGCGAAAGCACAAGGAGTAAAATGTACAATCAATTCAAAATATCATAACAGGGTTATGCTGACTATGATAAAATTGAATTTACCTTGTTAAGTAATCCACAGGAGCAGGATGGAGTTGAGCAGAGAAGCAGCTGGTGCATGGTAGAGACGCTCTGACGGGTAGTGAAAATCGTGTTCCTCTGGTTGTCTTTTTCTTATTCTTTCTACGGTTTTGAATAAAACCATTAATTTCTAATATTTACACTTACTTTTTAATTTCTATATGTCGAAAGTGCTAAAATCAGAGAAGAATACTTTATTATTCCCTGAGATTCTGTTCTGTTCTATTCTATATAAAGTATTTTATCGTATTTAGAAAAAAAGGTACCTTACTGTTTGAATATTGCAGTGTTTTTAAAGTAGTGTTTAAGGGTGTAACTTCTATTTCAGAGGGGAACTTCTGTTGTTTACTATCATCGGCCTTTCCGCAGCAGCTTGCTACGTTAAAGAATTCAGTAACTTGGAGAAAAGAGTTCTTAAATCTGGTGTGATGGCCTGGTTGTTTTTGTGTTCTATGTCCTGTTGTTCTCTCTTACCTTTTTTTTCTCCTGCCTGTTGTCTCTGCAGGGGATGTGGCAGGAGGTGTGGCTGGTCGACTCTTTCCCGGGTGGCAGCTGAGGCACACCTGTCATTCCACCCTAATCATGTGCTCCATAAAACACCACCTTGCTTGGTTGCCAGATTGTTTCAGCCTTCCAGTCCTTGTACTGTGCCTCAAATTTCTTCCTCTGCTTTTTGTCCCCAGTGTCATGTGCCTAACTGCCGCCTGTGGTTTTCAGTTCATCTCCTGTGACCAGCCAGCTTCCTGCCTGGCCTCTTTTGTTGATACTTTGTTGACTACGAATTTTTGGTTGAGCACTGTTTTGCAATTTTGACTTCTTTGTGAATTTTGACTCTGTTATGTTGGTGACATTAAACACCTGTTTTTTTCTGAGAGTACTAACTCAGTCTGAACACTAGGCCATAACATCTGGAGTCTCTTGCACCTCATCCTCAGTCCAAGTCTCTTTGGTTTCCTGGGTAGATTGTTAATTATATCATTACAAAGCAATCAATGGAAAGTTGTTGCTTAGTGTAGATCATTGCTGTGTAGCTAACCAGCCAGCGATGTCTAGCATCCTGTGTTTTGGTTGAGGATATCATAACAAATAGATAAAGAGCAGTTAAAACAACAAAGAGCCAAACATAAAGTGGAGAGCCTGGAATGTTGTGGCAACATACAACTTTCACACACCTCTCAAGGATGATGGGCACTGCAATGCAGGAAAAGCCAGCAATATCAATAGATCCCTGATTGCTCAGTGACCCATACCCCCATACTGACTGGTTAGTGACTGATTGGCTAGGACTTGTGTCTGTCTTCAGAAACAGAACTCTCCCTCTGTGGATAACAGTACAGGACCAACCATGATTGCCATGCAAATATTGGTATGCTTAAGTACTTCCATAATTTTTCATAGCTGCTCCATCAACTCCTACAGACAGGAGACAGGATGAAGTGGTTAAAAATGTCCCCGTGAGTTACTGCTGGCCACTCCTGCACCCTTCCCATGTCAAAACTGATGATGGATGATGATACCGTCCAATCTTCTTATGTCAGATGTTGTATGTTCCTGTTTTAATATATATGCTGTAGTGTTGATTGTCATGCTTTATTTCAACTTGATAGCACAGTTCTCAAAAATAATTAATTTAGGCAACTGGACTCACCTCTTGTAGGTGAAGATGTTTTGGCTCTCATCCAAGAAGCTTCTTCAGTTCTAAATTTCTGGTGGGAAGTATCAAGTATCAGCCAGGGGGGTGATGGCAAAAAACAAGTGGTTGTAACGCCAAAACAATAGGCTCATAAGGTGGTCATGAGAGTCATTGGCCTCAGTTCGGGTCACCTAAGTGAAGGCATGAATGCTGGCTGCACCTTCTAGGGAAGGATCTAAGTACAGCATTGTAGGTGGGTGGTGTCTGAGGCCCCCTCCTCTGTTCAAAGATGGACGTTCTACTTTGACACAAATGGCTTCTTTCACCCCTCTTTCAAACCATCTGTCTCCTCTGGCTAGAACGTGCACCTTTTGGTCTTCAAAGGAGTGCCCCTTCTCCTTGAGGTGGAGGTGGACTGCTGAGTCCTGGCCTGTGGTTGTGGCTCTCTTGTGTTGCGCTATGCCTTTGTGCAATTGGTGTTTTGTCTCCCCTATGTACAGGTCAGAGCACTCCTCATTACACTGTACAAACAACATTACTCTGTTTGTGCCTTGGAACCTTGTCTTTAGGATGGACAAGTTTTTGCCTCAGGGTGTTGCTGGGCTTAAAGTGCACGGGGATCTGATATGTGTTAAATATCCTTCTGAGTTTCTCTGAAACCCCTGCCACATATGGGATGACAATGCTCCTCTTCCTCAGGGCATCATCTTTCTTCTCCTCCCTTGGCTTCTTGGCAGTTTTAATGAAAGCCCAGTTTGGATAGCTGCAAGTTTGGAGAGCTGAGTGTATGGGGTTGTGTTCCCTTCTTTTCCCATCTGTTTTAGAAGGGATATTTTCTGCTCTGTGTTTGAGAGTTCGGATCACCCCCAGTTTGTGCTCAAGTGGGTGGTGTGAGTCAAACAGGAGATACTGATCAGTGTGGGTGGGCTTCCAGTAGACCCCAATGTTAAGTTCCTCCTTGATTTCAATGTGCACCGCACAGTCTAGAAAAGCCAGACAATTGTCTTTGACATCCTCCCTCGTGAATGTGATGTTCTTGTCCACAGGTGTTCAGTGACAGGGTCAACTTCACCCTTCCTGATGGCGACCCAGGTGTCATCTACGTATCTGAACCAATGTCTCGGCAGGTGGCCTCTGAATGTTCTCAATGCTACACGCTCCATCTCTTCCATTTACAGGTTTGCTACAGTGGGGGATACTGGAGATCCCATGGCACAGCCATATTTTTGCCTGTAAAAAACATTGTTATATTGGAAGTAGGTGGTGTTGCGGTAAAGGGCTAAACTGTACAGTGACACTGGATGAGCTACCGGTGGTGGATCTGGTCACAGCCACAGAGTCTGCAATAAGATATAACAAGTTGTCTGAAACAGAGGTGGAGCAGTTGAGGCTTAAGGTTTCGGCAGTACTCTCCAGTGCCAAACTTCCTACATCTTACCTCTCCAAACAAGAGAAACAGGCTCTCAACACTGCAAAAAGATCCCAACATCCCAATCTTACCAGCAGACAAAGGGAGCTGCACAGTTGTCCTTAACACAGCCGATTACCAGAGTGAGCAGCCTCCTCTCTGATACAGCAACCTATGAGACTCTTGAACAAGATCCCACAAAAACCCTCAAAATCAAGGTGGTTAACTGCTTACAGTAGCTGGAGCGGGAACAAGCTATTGAACAAGCTCTCTACTACAAACTCTATCCTGGCGATGCTATTCCAGATTTCACACAGCTCCCCAGAAAACAATTGCAATGCATTTTTCTCCCTTGCATTATTGTTGACTGGTTCAAACACACATTTTCTTCTTCTATTCAACATTTTGCATTTACTCAAGTAACATTTTGGATAACTTGTGCAGTTAAAATATTATTAAGTCAAGTCTAGGTTGTCAGACTGGGATTTTCCTCTCACAACAAATACAAAGAATTCACCATTCATGTGGCAAAGAGTATGTATTATGTTGCATACATTACCACTGTAATTTGTGCCAATCATAACACAATTCAGAATACACACGTAAGTGTATGAAGTTTCATATGACAAAGTGAGCACTTCAGCTCACATTTGGTACACATAACATTGACTCGAACTTGACTGTAGTATGGTGGGCTACAGTTCACTTTATATTAACTATTATTTGCTAAAAAGACAGAGGACAAGAAATACATTGCATTTACATGTTGTGTGGTGTGCTTCCCATTTTCAGTTGAAGCGCTGTCGATTTTCCAAATGAAACAATGGAAAGTAAGTATGAACTGATAATACTAATATTAACATCACTTATTGAGTGGGAGCACCCATAGGCCTACCTTATTTTCCATCTTGTGAGAGTACGTGTAGGCACGTTTCTCCGCAGTCAGTCTCTTTCCACTGTTGGGTGTAACAAGTCTTCTTTTCAGCACTGCTGTCTCTAAACTTACAGAAGTCAGTTTTGCAGTCGGTTTGGTGCTCTCCAATCCATTCATGCTGTGGAAAAAGCAGCGGTCAAAGCAGAAGGCCGTCCCCATTGAGCCTGGGTCTGCTCAACGTTCCTGCCTGTTAAAAGGAAGGTTTTCATTGCCGCTGTTGCAGGGTGTGCTTGCTCATGGAGAATTGTTGGGTGTAAATTCATTGAAGGAGTGTGGTACTAGACCTGCTCTACCTGTAAAGTGTCATGAGATAACTTTTGTTGTGATATGGCGCTATACAAATAAAATTGACTTGACTTGACTTGACTTGGAAAGTCAATGCCACGGTTAGAAACCGCTAGAAAGGTTTGTTTTTACCCCTGACAGCATTGATATATCTATAGTAGGTAAAAATTACAGGATGTGCCAATCAAAGGCAACGTAGGGTGGGTCATGCCCATCATACCACAGCGTGTCTGGCATCTATCAATGCGAGACCTGTGTGGTCATGCTACATGTGTAATTTCGAATGGACAGCAGCAGGTCTGATGGTTGATGCTGTCTTTGATATAGATGTATGTAATCGCCTGTATGATACAACACAGACAAAGGAACCTACTGCTAGAAATAAATAAATTTTACATATTTTAAAGAGTTAGCTTACTTGGGATTTTCTGTTTATGTAACATATGCTGAAAATGATGGTTAGCTTAATGCTACATATTAAATTGAGTTAGAAATGTGTACCAGGATGATTAAGATGACTCAGATTCTGTCTTAATACACTTAAACACTTTAGCCCTTATTGACAATACTAAACTTTGTACTGAAGAATAACAATTACCGTTTTTGTTTGTGAGCTAATGTGTATAGCTGTGCCTGAACTCCTAAAGATCCAGTTCAGAGTTGACCAAACCACAACTGCCCCCTAAGAGTTCTCTAGTCCAGGCCTGTTCACCTGGTCATCTGCAGATTCACTGCTGTCCCTCCCCTGATCTACACCGTCCAGCTTCACATCAGAGTCTGTCATTCCATCAACAATGGACTGCCAGTCATCAAAGTTAAAAGATATTTACAGATAAATAAAAAAAAAAAAACAGAGCATGAATTGGATTTCCAGTCTGTCAGAATACGTTTTAATATGTTTGAATGTGGGAGTAGTACGGTGGTGCAGTAGTTAGCACTGTCGCCTCACAGCAAGAAGGTTCCGGCTTCGAGTCCCAGCTCGGGCATGGGGTCTTTCTGTGTAGAGTTTGCATGTTCTCCCTGTGCTTGCGTGGGTTCTCTCCAGGTACTCAGGCTTCCTCCCACAGTCTCAAGACAGGCAAGAGAGGACTAGGCTAATTCGATACTCTAAATAGACCGTAGACGTGGCTGTTAGTTAAATTTGCTACCGCTAAGGGCATTCTAGTTTTCTAGAATAGCTCCACAGTTCCATCACTCAAGAAAAGGACCCGAGATGCTAAGGACGTGTTCACATTGAAAGGTCCATTTTCTGATTTGAACTAAAGCGAGGATGATACATTGTTGCAAATTCTCAACTGGTCCGGTTCATGTTCACAAAGGCCAAACTCAAACGGTCCAAAAATTGTCACGTGGCAGCAAAGCCGTTCAGTGATTGCTGATATACGGTTAAGGCGGGTAGGCGACAAATCCCTCTCAATTTTTACCGTACATCATGGAGCATTGTCTGCTAATTTTCATGTTGGTGCTGATCTGGTCTGCATATCAGCAGAATTTAATGAACGGCTGGGAAAACTACAGCAATTAATCAATGCATTAATACACGCACGTTGCAGACGATGCTCTGCAATGGGACGGTCATATCACAGAAGACAACAGGCAATAATGAGAGCCTACCTCAATGTTTTTTCCTTTGCCATACAAGTGCGACCATTGAGGTAAGTGGACAATGAAAAGCTCACAATCACATATATGTTAAAATCACAAAGTTGGCTCATCATGCAAACAGAATATGACGTGTAAAATAGTGCACTTCCTGTGATTGGTGCGGATGAGGTTCACACCAGAAGTAAACCGCTCAAGACTTCGCTTGATAGAGGTCCGAGACCACCCCTACCAGCCGGAATCTGAGAGTGGTTGACTGATCCGCAACAGAGTTTGAGGCCAGGGTTCACACCAACCAAAACGAACCACACCAAGGAGGTAAACGCTCCAGGGTCCAGTTCAACCAGACTAAACAGAGCTGGTGTGAACGCGACCTAAAACTGCTTCATGTGGTGTAAGGACCCACTCCCCGTCTGAAGTGAACAATCCATCGTTTTCCTGCTGAGAACCATGGCCTCAAATTTAGAGGTGCTGAGCCTCATCTCATCTGCTTCAAACTCGCTGCAAACCATCCAGCGAGAGCTGAGGGTTACAGAGCCATAATGCCAACAGGACCACTTCATCTGATAAAAATATGTCTTCAACTCCTCACCTTATTTAGGAATTTAACCAAAAACATATTCAAAAAGCCCACTGTCTTTGAGATTTGGGAATGGGGCGTTCAACAGTGCTACCTTACTTCCAGGTTGAAGAGCAATATCACTATGTGAGCCAGTCCGCTTGGTGCAGATCAAGTAGGAGTTTCAGAGATCCATGCCAACTGACTACAGTATGGATGGAGAGAGCAGACACGAGCCCAGACACAAGAGAGGAAATAGCTGACAGTAAAAACAGCACCTCTAGCAGATCAGCCGAACCAGGAGGAGTTCAGGTACCTCTTTGAGCATGGGTCAGGAGCCTTTATGACACAGTGACTGTAGATACATATCATTACATATTACCTGTATATTATAAAATGCTTAATTCATGTTTTTTTATACTCTCATCCACATCTCACATCAATGAATTCATTTTTTTACACTGATCCCTCATTTTACTTTTTTCAGTGTCACAGTCACACCTCTCCTCCTCTTAGCTTTCTAAAATCAAAAAATGCTCAAAGAATAATGATGCAGTGAAGGGAAAATGTACATGTCTTCTAATCAATGAACTTATCCTCACACTTAGTCTGACTCTTGGTCTTCCTTTCCTGGGGCGGTCCTCATTTGAGCCAGTGCTGTTGCACTTGATGGTTGTTTTGACTGCACTTGGGGAAACATTCAAAGTTTTTGCAATTTTCCAGACTGACAGACCTTGGGTCCTTAAAGAATGATGGGCTCTCATTTCTCTTTACTTAGCTGATTGCTTCTTGCCATAAAATGAATTCTAATACTTGTCAAGTAGGGCTGTCAGTTGTGTATCAACCTGACTTCTTCACAACACTTCTGATGGTTATATGGGGTATATATATATATATATATATATATATATATATATATATATATATATATATATATATATATATATATAAAAGGGGCTATCTTGGTGCTCTTGACTTTGGATCTGTACAAGTTCACAGGAAACAAACAGCCTGTACATCCAGGAGAGGGTGAGGAGAGGTAGTGAAAAGAGAGAGGAGGGAGTGTCCTGCTTCTCTTGTCAATAAATCTACGTCAAATTCTTTACTGTTTGTATTAGCAGAAAAAAATACATCACAAAATGCTCAATATCCATCGTCATCTTCCGCTTATTCCTACATATTAAGGGTTGCGGGGGGGCTGGAGCCTATCCCAGCATCAACGGGTGAGAGGCGGGGTACACCCTGGACAGGTCGCCAGTCCATCGCAGGGCCAACATAGAGAGACGAACAACCATTCACACTCACATTCATACCTATGGTCAATTTAGAGAATCCAATCAGCCTAGTCCCCAATTGCATGTTTTTTGGACTGTGGGAGGAAGCCGGAGTACCCGGAGAGAACCCACGCAGACACAGGGAGAACATGCAAACTCCACACAGAAAGATCCCGTGCCTGAGTATGTCACCACATACACCGTTTAGTGTTGAATGCAGATCAATTTACCTTGTGATAAGCATTCACTGAGCATTGTGAGAACTTGTTTGATGAAGACTTTCATGTAAGTGACATTAATATATTTTATATAGTTGCTTAACTTAAAAGCAATAAACTGCTCACTAATGGTTCTGAGTCCAAGTGCTTGAGTTACGTTGGCTCTGATTTTGTCATTCTTTGCCACAAAAAAAAGGTTCAATTCTTGAAATATTTCGCAATTATTTAAACATTTTCAAATTGACCCATGCATTACTGTATGAACATAATTTGGACAATTATTTGAATTTTGAATCTAATTCGAACAATTTACAGTTCACTGTTTGTTACATTTAAAATAACTAATTGCAGTTTACCATTTATTGATGACAATTACCAAGTGTTCATTGTAAATCAAACATAAGAACATGCATAGTTTGTTGTGTGCTACTTTTCAATCTTCATGAACAGCAAACAAACAGAAAAAAAAGGGGGAAGAAAGACAGGACAACTGTCATCATACTGAGTGGTGGCAGAGCTTGTAGTGTTTGGAACGTGGCGGCGGGATGGTTGAATGTGTCAAACAGAAGAAATGATGCAATCTGGTAACAAATTCAAGAGAAATTTTTATTATGAATATGGCACCTGTAAGATGGTCAAACCGGGTTACAGAAAGACAACCATGTATGTGACATGTTCCTCTGAGCGGATGAGAACCTAGTAAACTTATAAAAGAACAACAGCTATAAAAATGAAGTATGTACATTTTCGGATTTGCAGCATTATTCATGGTAAATGAACTCAAAAAGATGTCTTTTAATAATAATAATAATAATAATAATAATAATAATAATAATAATAATAAACAAGCCAGGCACTCAAAGTTAGCATCAGTTAGTCATGTGTTTTCCCCTCTTCCGTGAGGGGGGAAAAAAATAGAAATGTACCATAGTTTTCTCTTTTTTAATATTTTAATTTGTTTGTATTTAGAATTTTATAACACTGTTAACATTGATAATAAGAGATTCCCTTCTCTCCCATATCTCAGCTACTTGGCACCAAGTTCCCCATAAAAGAATCTGTATAATTGTACAAGAAATAGTTAAAAACACAGACACAGTTTCTTCACAGGTAAATGAAGTGAATTCTCAATATTTGTAATTCTTAAACACGATGTATTTTTGACAGCAGCTGTGATTAAGGTTTTTAAAGATTTAAAATCACCAGCAAAGTTTTCATTTTTCGACATAAAACACAGAAAAAACATTGAAAACAGCATGGACCGGCTGTTTGGTTTTTTGATACATGTGGGTGTATTTCCTGGTTTCATCTGAGTTATGTATGTCCACCACAACCACCAAAACCACACCGGCGCACTTTTCTTTGCCAAATGGGGCCCTGCCAGCCATTTGTGCCCTCCCCACAGTAGAAAAACACTGAAATCGAGAGGAACAAAATTCTCCAGAAAATAAAACAACCTGAACACACCAAATGAACTTACAGATCAAACAACCCAAATAAAGTTCCTCTTATTGAACAAAATAGAATTTCATAACCTGGGTCTGTTTATTTGTTGTTGTCTTAGTAGTAACAAGACACTGATTCCAAGGATGCTTCAGTAGGATTCAAGGCGTGGGTCAGTTTGACAAGACAGACTTTTATTCCGCCATCGCATCTCATTTGGGCTTGACAGACTTAAAAAAAACACAAAAACTGCTGGACCAAAACAATCAAACAAACAAACAAACAAACAAACAAACAAACAAGGGATCAATCACAAACCGGACGGACTTACTAAACATGCAGTTCAGTTTTCCAAAACACCTATAAAAATAGATTTATAGTGCGAAATATTTTTTTTCCTTTTAGTTTCTTTAGAAATCTCTAAAACTTTATTTTTTAAATTACGTGTCCTGAAATACTACTGTGATTTTTATTTTCTCCCCCTTGAATCTCTTGTTTGTCCCATGAGAGAAGTTTGCGCAGGAAGTCAACAAGTTCGGCGAGAACCAATGAAATACACCCAATGCACACACAAGATGCCTGAAGGGACTCTGGGAACTGTTTCACAAATGAGGCTTTCATGGTTTTTCAAGGGCGTACTGCTACATCTAATGTTGTGTTTAAACCAAATGCGAAGCAAAATTTTTGTATGGGGAAATGACAAAGAAATTAAATTTGTGAACAGATGAAATTTTGTACCAGTCTGCTTGAATAAGATGAATAGGCAAATTTCAATGAGTTGAAAATGTTTTTTAATTCCGTTGCTGTGACAAACTTACTGTAGCTGATCCCATCTGAACTTATTGGTCTACTGTCTTGTGGAAAGATTTGACAAAGCATGTTTTGACCACATCAGCATCATGATGACCTTCAGCGTCTTTTAATTTATTTTACAGTTTATTGCAATTGAATCCCAGTAAAATCTCAATTGGATTCAATTCCTGAAGACAGCTGTGAAATTTGCTGGGCTTTGCACTCCCGTGAATGATGTCGTGACAGTGTTTGGTTTGGTCCAATGTATCTGGAATTTCCATGGGTAGAATTAAGGCAGCAATATGGTTATTTCAGTCATGGCTGAAGATGGTAAATTCTAGCAGAAAGAAAGAGGCAAGCCCTTCTTGTATTCTGGATGAGAAGGGAGAATATTTGTGATTACCTTGAGTACTCATGAGAGTAACAGCAAAAATTTGCTTCGCATTTTGTAAATGACAACAAGCGCTAATTTAGGCTATTCTTCATTATTTATTTTATATTGTGTAGATAATTATCAGTTATTTAACACTTGCAAGAGCTGGAAACTGCAATTCCCAGAATTCCTTAGTGGCAAAAACATGGCTCCATAAACCTTTGAGCTAGTTCAAGAATCTTTTCATCTCTGAGAGAAAAGACGAGCAAGATAAAGAGGTTTGTATAAGACTACACAACAGCGAAAAGCAATAGCAGAGAGAGAGAGAGAGAGAGAGAGAGAGAGAGAGAGAGAGAGAGAGGGATATTAAAACAAAGAAAAAGAGGTTTTACAAAGACGTAAAGGAAGCAGCGAGAAAAAAAGGTGGACTCTATAAATGTTTTTTTTCCCGTTTTTCGCAAAGGCCACCGAACACGAAAATCCACAAACCTCCACTGGTTTCACTAAGACTGCAGATAGAGAGAGATAAAGAGGAAGAAACAGAGGAAGAGAGCAAGAGGCATTGTTTTTGGATGTAAATCATCACATACACTCCACCCCTTTCCCTCTAAGCACTGCCCCCCCACACTAGAGATAGAGCACAGAGAAGACAAAGGACAAAAACAGCTACAGTAGCTCAGTATATACTGCATATAGTCAACACACACAGAGAAAGAAGTCGTCATGAAAGACTTTGACAGCCAGTGACACTAAACACATTGGTAACACGTTTTTACGGCTTAATCACACTGGGTAATAAGGATGACAGATGTTAAGACGGGGCTGTCAACTTTAAAAAGATGGACAGTTTTATACCGTTTTAATTATTACTTATTATCATCTTTTTTGTCTCTTTTTACCAAAAAAGTAGAAGAAATAAAAGTACAAATGAAGGAGAATCACAGTGCTTTTTAAAACACCAAACTTTCTTTTTTTGGCAACAGAGGCTGGAGAAGAAAAGACACAAAACAGAAGATCTTAAAGGAATGTGATTTTTCTCTTCCTCAACAAAACAAAACTTTTTTTTTATTTCATCGATTGTTTGGTAAATTGATTGATTGATTGATTGATAATGCATGTCTTTATTACAATCTCCTTGTTGATATGTGGTTTATCACAGGGTCCAGTGATGAGATGGAAGAGAGTGGATTGTTTACGTAAATCTTGTGGAGGTGATTCCGGTTCAGGAAGAAGACTAAGAAGAGGAAGAGGAGGAAAAATTATTCTTAAAAAAAGAAAAAAGAATCAAACAGTGATTGAACAGGAGCTGGTTGAGGTTTTAACATTCATTTTTTTAAGTTAGCAATACTAGCTAATAAGCCTCAGTCTCACTGAGTGATAAAGTTAGAAAATACATAAAAATCAAAACAAGCCTAAAGCTCATTCAATCAACTCCATGTTGCCGTGCGGAGCTCCTATTGGATTGTTAAAGCTGGACATACATTTGAGCAAAGACTCAGACTTTCAATTTCAACCTTGTTGGACATCATTTATCGTGCAATATACAATGAATAATGAGAAGAGTCAGCTCCTCTGACTGGCAATCAGACTTTCTGGTGAATTTCTGGATTTGCAAAAATTTGGTCACCCACCTACAGACTTGTACACAGCTGAAGCAGAGCCTGAGTTGATTCTCCACAGGCTGTACCTTTTGTCTCTTTGCACCCATACCAAGAGTCAAATGGAGGGAAAACATGACACCCAGGTTGATTTAGCTGCAGCAGCAGCATATAAACCTTTGATGTTTCCTCCTCCACTTGTCACAGTCTTAAGCACTGGTGCCTTATCTTAACGCAAGTAAAGCAGCAAGCAGGTTTTTGCCTTGTTAGCATTATTGCTAGCCCATTAACCTTTCACAACTCAAAAATCGGACTGTACAGTCTTACACCCATAAGGAACAAAAGTCTAAAACCAGCTCTGTTCAGAATTTTTTGAATCGGGGAGCTCTCTGGCTAATTAGCCCGCATCATCACCCATTTTGAGTGAGCTTATAGTAGGATGTACCATCAGTGCAGGGTATTGAACATTGGAACAGAGGAATCACATGGCCACTGATTGCACTAGAGAAAAAAAGCTATCTTTTTGCTCCAGTAGGGAGAAAACCTTTCAGTTTTTTACTGAATTTATGTTATGGGATGAAATGCTTCCAACAGTACATAATCTGGTGGGTGAACCAAAATTGAACCTACCGCTGTTGGTGAAACAAGGGTATGAGAGCACTCAGGTCATGGTTGACAATCTGACTGTACACAAAAAAGAAAAAAAAATCCTGAGGTTTGGCCCTACGTCGCAGATGATTTACTTGCAGAGGAGTTGTTCTAATCAAAACAGCAGCAATCATACAGTGTATGTCCAGCTTAAAACAAATGAAGGAGAATGGCACAAGGAGATTTCACTTATTTAGAGGTTCTTTTCTGAAGACAAAGAAAAATGTTCCCCCTCAAAAAAAAAACAACAAAAAAAAGGAGCTGTCAACAAGCTGTGGGTTTTGTTTGCAGCACCCACATCAGCCAGCTGAATCAGGGTTACTGGACGGTCGGTAGCACCATGAGTCAGGCAGAAATGTGAAGTCTAAAGATCAGGTAGACAGAGAGAAGAAAGAGCAATGACAGATTGAGATGAGAGGAGATGCAGAGGAGGTTATGTTCGGTGCAAGACCTGTAGGTAAACTCCTGGGATAAAAGAGGAAGAAGTAACATTCGATAATTCACAGGTCATTACCCGGCTGAAATAGCTTTTTCTTCTTAATGCTTGATTCGTAAGTTAAATCTGAGCTAGAATACTTTATAAAAAACGAAGAAACAAAAGGAAAAACAGCATTAATTCTCTAAACTATTCCCTCAATCGAGAAACATCCTCAAAAACCTTTTTTCAAAAGATTATCTCTGAGACCTTTGTCAGGCGAGAGAGCTCCCTCCTCTCAGTTTAAAAACTTTCAAATCTTGATCACATCAAGATACACAAGAGAGCCACGTAAAGTTTTCAAATCCCTGTACCGTCCTCCTTTAAATACACACAATCCGCATCTTCATAAAGATGCAACAGAAAAAAGTCAAATAATAAAACTATTCCCATCAGGCTCCAGGGGAGTCCTTAGGCAATATGAATTCTCTGTAGGCAAAAAAGGAAATCTTTACAATAAAGAGTAGTCTGTTTGTTTTGTTCATTTGTTTGTTGATCACAAGAAATAGGAGCAAAAAGAGAGACTGACAGGAGGAGAGAGAAAAAAGTTAGAAAAGGGGGACATGTTTGAGGGTCATTCATGTCTATTACACAGTTGCTCAGATTCAAAGTGCTAGAGTACATTTCCTTCCTGCCCTTTCTCCCCTCTTGGAAACACAGTGCTACACCGTGTTGGTAAGAGACAGCAAGTTAAGAGTCATTCTTTTTGAGTCTTTTACTTTGACACAGTTGTTGATTCCGGAAACACAGTAATGCGGTCTTGAACATTTTGCATTAATCCTCCTTCCTCTCCAGAGTTGTCTGCGTGGTGTGGATCCCGTTGCTGTACACCGGGAAAGGTAACGTAGAGAAAAGTCCCTCTGCTGTAGTGAAAACATTGGCTGCAGTCGACATTTGGCTTCCCAGAGCACCATTTCCACCTGATGCCGTTGGGGAGCTGGCAAATGGACCGGCGGCTGCTGCTGCAGACATATTGAGCCGGTGGACGTGGTGATAGAGCATCTCCATGGGCGTCTTAGGGTCAAGGCCAAACCCTGGGCTTTCAACAAAGTTCATGGAAGTGTTGGGGAGAAGGTTGCCTTGTGCCATAGCCAGAGTTACGTCTGCCGGTGCGTACCTGATGGTCCCAGTGGTGTACACCCGAGGGGCTGTCGTGCTGGTGGAGGCCAGAGTCCCTGTGACTCGGTGGACAAGTGGGAGCACCACGTTACCAGCCTGCAGGCGCTGCAGTGCCTCCAAGTCACCGGAGTAGAGCAGTGAGGAAGAAGGAGTTGATGAAGATGAGGAGGAGGAGGAGGAGGTTGTTGGTGTGCCCTGTTGCTTGTCTCGTGGTGAGGCAGAAAGAGGTGGAGACAGGGGGTCCACAGAAGAGGCGCTTGAGGGTGGAGCTAGACTCGCAGCGCTGGAAGTAGAAGATGGGGCTGAGCTTCCATTGTAAGGAGGCTTCCTCACTCCTCCTGCTCCACCCTCAGTTCCTGGAGGGGTGAGGACAGAATCAGGGATAGCCACTTGCAGAGACCCACTCTGGGGTGAGGGGAAGGTCTTGTGGGGCCCTGGAGCGGCTGGTTTGGAGGTCATGCTATACGGAGATTCATTTCTGGAGATCTCTCTGTTGGGTGGGTAGTTCCAGATGCTACTGTCATTGTCAAAGTTGATTGGTTCTGCCATCTCTGTCTTAATCTTCAGGACTGATGATGCTGCAGCTGTGCTGTTAGGTGAGCCTGCAGATGCCAGGAGGTGGGAGGGATTGGAAGATGCAGCCTGTGAGGGGTCTACTAATGGTGTGGTATCTCCCATGGTGACAGGGCTGGGTGTTGTTGAGGAGAGACGGAGCCTCCTGCTTCGGGTTCCATCCCATTTCTGCACTTTCCTTCTCTTCCGTCTCTTCAGGACTTTGTTTCCAGCATTTGCGCTGTCGCAATCTCGCATGCTGCCATCCTCTTCCTCATCCTCCTCCTCCTCCTCGTCTGATGAAGATGTTTGCGAGTTGTGCAGCTGTACTTCCTCCCCTTCTCCATAATGCTCTACTTTAATATGAAGCCCAGCAAGATTACTCAGTCCACTGATGGTGCCTAGCCCCCCTAATCCACCCAATCCTGTTAACCTTGTCAGTCGGCCTCCCCCCCCTCCACCTCCTCCCCCTCCACCGGTCTCCTCCTGCTCTTCCTCTTCTCCCTCTGAAGCATCCAGACTATCATCACTGTCCTGACTCTCAGGGTTACTGGAACTGTCTCCCTCTTCCTGACGCTTCATTTCCTGTTCAGAGGAGCAATGTGGCTGACCAGGCTGTTGCTGACGCTTGCTGTCAGTCTCTGGGTCCTCGCTGCGCTCTGATTGGTGACTTGGCTTCCCCTCCGACTTCTCGTTGTCTGTGGAGGCAAGAGAGAGTTAAACTAAAAAGGAGGAATAGCCTGTTTGCTCATGTTCGTGTGAAGGAAAATGTAAATTGAGATAGTGATTTAGGTGATAATGAAAGATTCTAAAGTTTCTGGGCAAGTTTTGTCCTCAGGTTCCATTGAGGCCTGACACGGCCTGATGATGGGCCCTAAGGACAAAACTTGCTTGTAATGGTTTTAAGAATGTAGCCCACTTGGGACCCTTTGGGTACCCATGTTCACTGTCTAACTGGTACACACATTTCAAGCCTGGTTGTATTCTTCTGGGTTGCACATGTGCATCCTAACCCAGTTTAAAGCCTATTTGGAGCCCATGCTCATATGAAGACCTCCTAACCCATGGTACACGCTGTCCAAAATTTCATGGCAAACTGTAGAGTATTTGTGACCACTGGGGCCAAGGTCGTGTCTCAACTCTTGCTGCCATGCCTACAGCCACCACTCAATATGGCGAATGGAGAAAAATGTATCTCTCTAATGTGTGGCAGGAAAATGAAGGTGCCAGCAACGTAAAGCCTTCTTTCACCTCATAAACATGCTGAGGAGTCAGTCGTTGTGTTTGACACCTTGTGCAGCGATTCTCAGACTTCGTTCCAGACAGGACCTCCATGTGTTGTGTTGTCAACTCACTGGTGTGTGTTCAGTATCTGTAGCTGCAGCTGTTCAGGCATGTTGGCTCTGTACAGCCCATTACACACATACACACAACAAACACACATTTTGAATCCTGCCAGCGCACAAGGCCTGCGGCTACCCAGCTGGCAGCACATTGCCTCCCTCATGGCATCCCAAGTGTTGACTCAATTGCTTTGTCTGGGGAAAACCCTGCATCTCCATTAAGTGCACCTATAAAGTGAAAGAGATTTATTCTCAGGCCGGAAAAGGCTTCAAAAATGTGTCCTAAATCATGACTTCATCACCTTTTCCCCTACAAAAGTTTACCTATTCAGACCTGTGATGGGCCAGGGATCTTTTGGAAAAAAGGACCTCCCAAATTATTTGGCCAATGTATCTTTTAGGCAGGTATTGCTAGACATTGCCAATCCACATAGTAAATTATTGTAAATTTGTAAATTCCTTACTGCGTTATTTGTTTATTGTAAATTGGTAAAAAAAAAAAAAAAAATTAATTTCTTTTTATATTCTTTACACTATTCGGCATTCTATGGACAGCAAAGTAAGAATTTCATTGTACAGGGAAACATGTTTCCACACTGTGCATAGGATAATAAACACTTGGAATCTTTTATAATGTAATGATGTATTTTAAATGTAAAACAAATCAAATGACACTACTTCCTGTTAAAAAGAAAATTAAATAAATACGAAAAAAACAGTCGGGTTATTAAAAATTTTATGGGTGGGTGCTTTAAGAGCTTTTGTAACTAGTTAGCTTGTCAAACTGATTGTCTCAAATTAATGGTGTGTTAAGATTACTTTCTTTAAAAGTATGTACAGGATTTGAACATATACTTTCCATGATATTTTAAGATGAAAACATTTCTATATTATGAACAAATAATCCATCAAAGTTTATCCTGTTAAGGGTTGCGGGGGGGCTGGTGCCTATCCCAGCAGCCTTTGGTAAGAGGCAGGGTTCACCCTGACGGTTCGCCAGTCCATCACAGGGCAAACACATATAGACAGACAACCATTCACACTCACAGCCATGCCTACGGTAAATTTAGAGTATCCAATTTGCCTAGTCACCATTTGCATATCTTTGGATCATGGGAGTAAGCCGGAGTACTCAGAGAGAACCCACGCAGGCACAGGGAGAACATGCAAACTCCACACAGAAAGAGCCCATGCTTAAGCCAGGGCTTGAACCCAGAACCTTCTTGCTGTGAGGAGACAGTGCTAACCACTGCACCACCGTGCCGCAGCCTGAACAAAATAATCCATCCATCGTCATCTTCCGCTTATTCCTACACATTAAGGGTCGCGGGGGGGCTGGAGCCTGTCCCAGCATCAAAGGGCGAGAGGCGGGGTACACCCTGGACAGGTCGCCAGTCCATCGCAGGGCCGACATAGAGAGACGAACAACCATTCACACTCACATTCATACCTACGGTCAATTTAGAGTATTCAATCAGCCTAGTCCCCAATTGCATGTTTTTGGACTGTGGGAGGAAGCCGGAGTACCCGGAGAGAACCCACGCAGGCACGGGGAGAACATGCAAACTCCACACAGAAAGATCCCATGCTCAAGCCAGGGCTTGAACCCAGAACCTTCTTGCTGTGAGGAGACAGTGCTAACCACTGCACCACCGTGCCGCAGCCCGAACAAAATAATATATATGATAATATTTATTTAGAAAGTTTGTCACATTTTTGAAGCAATACACAATGTTTCAGAACGAGCATCTTGTAAGCTTGTGTCACATGGCCTCTTGCTTGTTTACAGCCAGGTGCAGGCGACTCTCGTAGGTCACCAGAATAAGTGCAGATGCAGGTAAACAGGATTATTACATCTAAAACATAACACAACACCTAGCAGGGTTTTTAAGCAGCCATAATAAATTGAGTCCATAAATTGAAAATTGAGTCCATAATGGCTTTGTTTGTGTTGAGAGTGTGCAGAACAAACTGTTTCTGTCATTTTAACGCCTAGAGAGCCAAGTTGTTTGATGAAAAAAAAAACTTTTCCAAAGATATGCATCAGATGATGCATATCAGGTGATGCACATGGTCAGTGTAGCTACTCAAATGGAATGCAAAGATTATTTAGTTGCATGACTGGTGCTAGACTGTGACAGGGTATGTTTTGGTGCAAGAGGAATGGGCAAACAGTAGAGTAACAGCCTCTCTGTGTTTGGCACCTTCATTTTTGTTTCCTCTGGCTCTCCATAGATGCATCCTATAAGAACAAAGGTGAAAGTGCACACATCTCATTTTTAGAATACGTTCAGCCTGACTACCTCGGGCCTGTTGGATCCAGGTTGAATCTGGTTGCCACCTGCAGCCTCTGGCGTCAGTTTACAACCGACAGCATGAGAGAATCATAGTCCCCCAGCTAGAAGAAACAGCTGGCAAAGATTCTAATCATGCCAACACAGGCGGCACAGCCATAATATTATGCTGAAGGTGGAGGCCTCCTCTTGGGCAGAATTCAGTGATACTGGCACCATCTGAGCTGTGAATCTGAGTCTGAAATTGTGGTGACACACAGATGTTGTCTTTATTTGGTGTTTCTGGGTCTGAATTAACATTTTTAACATAGAATTTATTTGTCTGTATGGACTCACATACTGAGTCACAAATAATGTCTGATACATTCTATGAGGAGGATAACATCATATCAGTTTCAGAAATTTAACTCTGATTTATATCTATTTAAGAATAAAACTTAATGTTATTCAACCAGGGCAATTAGTATTTAAGTCGAGTCGATTGAAACATCCATCCATCCATCCATCCATCCATTCATCCATCCATCCATCCATCCATCCATCCATCCATCCCCAGCGGCTTTTGGGCGTGAGAGGGGATACACCCTGGACAGGTGTCGATTGAAACATTTTAAATCCAACTCTGCATTGGTAGAATGTTAACATACTCAACTCTATACCTGAGCCAAATGGGATGACTAATTAAATAAGAATATGGAAGTTCTAAATGTCACAGAACATGTGAGGCACCTCGCTCAAGACTACAAACATAGAAAAGCAGAAGGACTTCCTCAATCAATTATATCTACAGAGTCTGATATGTTCTATTGCAAAAAAGGAAAAGAAATTGGGTTTCAAATAATTGATTTCAATTAAGGGTAAAATTCACAAAATGAAACAGTGAGGCTACCATAAACCATGATGTACGATTTTAAGAAATATAATGAACAAAAAAAATGTGTTTTAAAAAAATATCTAAAAAATCAAATCCAAAAGTTTTAAAAGGAAAGTAATGTGTCTATGTGTTCACCCCACTTTGTTAGGATCCCCAAATTAACATGTTTTGTAATCAATTTCCTACAGAAGTCACATAATTTGTTAAATAAAGTCCACCTGTGTGACTGGTTGAAAAGTCAGTAGGTTTCATTTCATCACTATATATAAAAATCAGATGTCTTATATCTTCTTATTTCTTTGTCTTATTTCTTGTTTGTTTTACAATGAAAAACATTTTGCATCCTCTACATTTTGTAAATCATATTATAAAAGCTCCTATTTTTTTTTTTACTTCCTAGCTGTAAGGCAAGAAAATTTAAAAAAAAAATGCTTAGTAGGATTAAAAAAAAAATTCAAAAGTGTATAATCACTGTATGATCAAAACATTTGCTTGTACTTCCATTTTCAGAAAATGGTTGAAATCTGGAGGAAGAAGTTTTTGATTTGCTTTCTTTTGTTACCCTGTTGTCAAATTTTGCTTTGATTTGATTTGTCTTATAATGTGTTCTTACTGTATGTAAACTTGGTGGAGTTTTTTTGTGGTATACGGTGTTTTGGGGTAGTTTGCAGGGGGCCTTCATCACCATCTAGCCTGGCAGAGACACCACAATGGCACCAAAACATCTGGCTTCCTATTTAGGCTTTAACTCTGACTATTATGCTGCAAACAGAGTTTTGTTTTGTAAAGAGTCATACAGTTTCATAAACATTTTGGAATTATAGCCTGAATGTGATATGAAAATTAAGAAGATTAAATACATGGTTCACATTGATACTTGATTGATTTACATGAAGCAGAAATGTGAAGAAAAAAAAACTGAACTTAAGAAAAAAAAGATCAAATACCAGAGTTTTCTTTGGACTCAGACTCAGTATCAGAGGTTTCAGAGGATTCTGAGGTTTTCTCTGGAAGGTTGGGAAGCTGAGCAATGTCCATGGGCATATCTTTATATTCTGGATTACTGTGGTGATAGACAGACAGACAGACAGACAGACACAGAGATCAGTTTAATTTATACATACTAACTCTTGAGTGCTTTAATTAGAACCGGTGGTCATTCTAAAATAGTTGACCACATTTCAGACATAATACAAAATATATAACAACCATCCCCTTCATCTGACACTGCAAAGAGTAAAAATGAGATCAAACAGCCAATAATGAGTTCATATTTACTAGTGTTCTGACTGAAATGTATTCACATTACAAATTCACACACAGTACAATTTAAAAAATGAGTAAGCTGCAAAAATACTTGAACAGAATCTTTTTGTGTTATATAATTCCCTATTGTATGAATTTATGTATGTAATCTGAGATTTCATGTTTTTATTGTCCTTTGATTTATTAATCCTCCTCCTAACTGGTTGCATTCATCATTATAGAAGGTACGCACTGACTTCACTGTTAGTCTCTTCTTGAAACTTGGCTCAACAGCGATTCTCACCACTGTGAACTATGAACCACTGGTCAGTAAAGACTGACATTATTTGGTCTATTTGTTGCAGCAGATTCCCAGTCAAAACATATTGTCTTTATTTATTTGTCGTTATCTTTAGTAGGGGTGTCACAATCTAGAGTCTTAATTGGAAATTGTTCAAAATCAATGTTTTTTCCTCTTTGCTTTTGCTGGTAAATATTTTTCTCTCCAAGTAAATTGTCTCGGTTGCCTTTGTGAGGTGAAAATAACCTCAACAACAAACAACACAATGAGATGCAGGCGAAAGAACATTAGCAAGTAGTAGCTGCTGCCCAGCCACCACGACTAGGGCAAAAGGCAAAAATACATCAATCGACAAGAACGTCCCTCCTCTTCCCTCTTGTATTTTGCTTTACTGGGGAGATAAGCCTAAATTGTACTCCTAAAGAGCCGTGCCCACGCAAAGCTGAGGATCCCAGTTCAAGTCCTGAGTCCTTGTTTCACATGTGTGCACCAGGTGGATGTACACGAATGGCTGTGGTTGTAGTTTTAATATATTTGCAATCAGTTTATCCTGCATCCACGCTCACTGCAGTCAATGAAGATCGTGTGATTCACGCTCTGAAACAAATTTAAAGTAGGTGATCTGATGCAAAGTCCATCCAGAAAACAGGTATTTCAAAAGTTGTTTGCTTGTTCTCTCTTGGGCAGACCTGACAAATCAACACCATGATGCTGTCATTTCAGCATTATTTGTATTTATTTATTACATTTAATTACAGCAAGTTGGAAGGAGCAGTAATCTCGATGTTGTTCTCGGGGAAAAAAAGCTGTGACATTCAAATTCAGATCTCCATATTGTGGGCTGCGTGTTTATCACAAAGAGAGTAATTTGCTTTCTGATGTCTATCAAATTCCATTCCCATTTTAGATGTGTTTTGGTGACAGTCAACAGCTAGCAAAGCCTGACTTCTGCCTATTTTGCAAAACCTCTTTTGCTAGTAATTACAGTGTGTTTCTTTTTTTCATTTCTTTTTCCTTTCTCCGTATAACCTGAGTCAAGTCGACCTCTGACCTGAGAACGTAGTTGACCCAGATGATATTCTTCTCACTGGCGTTCTTGGCATTGATGGCAATGGTAGCGCTGGACTGGATCCAGATGTAACCGCTGTTCTTCTGGATCCACCGGTAGTACTTTGTAACACACTGACCCTTGTTCATTACTGAGACAAACAGAGGGAGGGAGGGAGAGAGAGAGAGAGGGAGAGGGAGAGGGAAAGGAGGCTGTTGATATTGACATTTTACCAAAAATACCTTGAATTACATGTCTGTTTGTTTGAAAGAACTGTCTCCTTCATCTGATGGTAAACAGAAGAAGGCCCTCACACTTCAGCTTGCTTCCTCAAGTTCATGGTTGATTCCAGCACCTTCTTCACATTTTGTGTTTGATGTGAGCATTTTATACTTTTTTTTATTTTCTGAAAATGCATGGGAGGTGCATACCAAAAGCAAACTGAAAACTTTTCATGAACGAAATGTGGGAAATAAATGATTTTGGTCTCTCATGTAACATACAAATTTGTCCCCAGGAGTCGGAATCATTGAACAACCTCTGTTTTGTATTATCGCAAAAATAATAAGTCAGCACCTCATTTTCAAATATGAAAAAAACAACAACATGTTTTATGCCTCATGTTTTATGCTGGCCACTGCTGTAGATCAGAGGCATTATGTTTAAGGATTGTCCATCTGTTTGTATGTACCATTGTCATTAATATGAGAGGTTTTTTTCTTTTAATTGGTCTCAATGTCCACTAGCTCTCAAGGGTGAACTGGAAACATTTTGGTGGCCAATGTCACCTAACATAAATGATGTATCTGAGCAATGCCTCAAGATAATTCCTCCAAATGTCCTTCAAATGTCCAATGGGACTCTAGGATAACCTGAAAAAAAATGTTCCCATCACCAAAGCATATAAACACAATTTGTTTTTTCTAGTTATTGTTGCTTTTTCAACTCTTAAAAAAATTAAAACAGAGGTGGCATGGCTTGGAGGTAGCATGGCCATCTTGCAACTGAAGAGTTGGTGGTTTGATCCCCACTTCCCCCGGTGACCATGTTGAAGCATATCTGAGCAAGATACTAAGACCCTAATTGCTCCTGATGGCCCTGCGACAGGCTGGCAACCAATCCAGGGTGAACCCCACCTCTTGCCCAGTGTCAGCTGGGATAGGCTCCAGCCTATCAGACAGATGGGGAAAAAAAATCAAAACCTATTAGATGTGGCACCAAGGTAACCCAGTGGGCCTATTGTAGTACATTGCCTAGGCTTCCACCTTGGTTGGGCATCTACACAGATGTAATTGGGTGTGTATGTATGTGTGTGTAGGAAGCCAGATGAGTTTGAAAGGTTTCTGATGGCTGTCCTGGATGCTAGCTCAGGGTGAAGGGGAATTGGGTACAGTATTGTAATACTCCCACACGCTACGCATGAAACTCCTCACCATCAGGTGAAAGATACAGTCAGAGTAGCACAGGGGATGGAGGAACAACCACGACAGCTCATCTGGTCAGGTGAAGAGGGTGTGTGAAATTTTGGAGAAAAAAGGGATGGAAGATGAAGAGAAAAAACATGCAAAAAACATACACACACAAAAAAACCAAAAACCAAAAATCTTAGTAATTAAAGAGCTCACTTAACAACTCTTTACTTTTCAGTAGTTACTGACTGCTCTCCATCAATGAGTACAACTTTGACCTTCAGTTCATCTGAGTTTTCCCACCACTGAAACAAAGTACTGACAGCACAGACCTGAAGTGGTCGTAGTGCCCATCTTTCTCCACCAGATAGTGCTCTGCCACTGCTATAGTCTCCCTGTCCTGGACACCCCCACCCCCACCTCCACCACCAGCCCTGCTCCGCCCCACGACAGCACGCTGGCAATAAATTTGGCTAAATTAAGCACTAAATGGTTATCTCAAGCAATATGTATTGGCATTAATCAGAAGCCGCTCAAACAGAAACAGTCAGAGCCGAGAAGCGAGGGCCACTAAATTCATATCCCTCTCCTCCATTTAATTACACACACAAATAGGTTTCTCAGCAACAGAGAAGAAAGAGAGAGAAAGTAGGGGTGATTTATATAAAAAGAAGGCCAGTAATTAAAAAGTATTAGAAACTAATAGCATTGTTTAAGACGACATCCCCAGGGCTGCTGTAATTGACTTTGGTGGAGCAGCCGGCCGCCGCTCGTTCATTTTCTATTTGCCTATTCAGATAGAGAGAGAGAGAGAGAGAGAGAGAGAGAGAGAAGGGAGGAAAAATAACTTGTTTGCATGTTAAGGCAGAGATGGTGAGATCACGCCACCTTGAATGTGACCTTGCTTTGTTTGTACGGCAGAGTAAATAACGACACAATGAGTGCTCGCTTACACTCACACATACACACGCACGCTTGCACACACGCATGCGTGCACACAAACATACACGTACACACATACACAAACAGATGACTGCATATCCTCAGAGAACAGCTCAGTGTATCAGAATATCAGAAGACGACACACGCACACACACTCATATAGGCTCTGGCACTGCAGATGCATACACAGAACCATACTGTCAGTTGACGTGTCCTCCTCTCTATGGCGTCACACAGTGAATACCCTTTTTCTCAGCATATAACTTAAGACATTGGTTTAAGATGACGATATCAGTGTGTGTTTCAAGGTGCCAAGAATATGAAACTGAACAGCTGCGAAAAGTTCTGCAAAGTAGCACTCACTAACCTTTTCAATTTGAAATAAAATCAAATGCCCATTCAAAAGGTTTGAGAAAAATTGAAGAATAAAATGAATAAAAACCTTTTCTTAAAATGATAAAAATGAGTTAAATAAAATGAGCATTAAACATACTATAGCTGATGTATCAGAACTCAGAAAATAATTCAGAAAATAAGCATTTTAAAAGTTGACTGTAGTCTGATGAAAAGTTTTGACAACACACAAATTCATACCTTGGTCTTTAAGTCACTTGTTACATGTGCATTATTTTAAGACATTTTTTGAAATCAAATCACTGTAAAATATAATTTGAAAGCAGCAGAGATTTAGTTTGTGAGGAGTCCAAGTGTATTTTAGTGGAGTTTTCACTACGTGTTGAATGCCACAGTTACATACTAAACATTCCATCAAGTGATGAGTTGTAAGACAAGCAGAAATATTGCGCACTCTAGCATGGTCTTCTTTCTATCAATCGAACAGGAAGAAACAGGAGTGGCCAGTGTGTGGAGTGTCATGCTAGCACTGAGTAGACTGGCATTTTAACAGTTGCAGAAGAAGTGGCCTTCTTTTAGGGGCCAAAAATAACCCCCTAAAAGGCATACTATTTGAAGTAGACTGACATGTTGTCTAGTTGGAGCTATATGCTAACCATTAGACAGTTAGTTCAGTCACTATTCTATGCCCCTTCCACTGTTTATGTACTGCTTTTGCTCTCGCTACATGAAATGAGAATAAAATCCAAGCAACTAGTAGCAGGCTATACACTGAAAATGATGAGCATTGTTAGATTTGTATCATTTAATAACCATCTGCCCGATTTGTTCTTTTTAAAGATATACATTTATGTTGGAACACATTCTATCAAACAGGGAGATTCTCTCATGTTTGCCCACTGGTCACGAGATGATGCAGTTGATATAGCATGCATTGTCTATGGTGGTTTTCCCCCTGACATTCCCTTGTTTCATCCTTGCTTAGCACGTTCCACAATTATGATTGTCCCACTGAAATACAAACAATTCTGGATGTTGGGCCATAAGTCCCTCCATTCTTCTTTGCCAGCACAGGAGCGATGTCTGGCTACATAAAACAAAACACAACGTGAGAAAGAAAAATAATGAGAAATGAGAGCTAACTAGAGCCTGAAAAATGGTGATTTTGCATCGTGTGTCAGATCGATTCCTGCTGCCGTGACTTAGGATCCAAACTGTTGATCCCTCTTAACTCTTAAAGGGGAACCAATGTAAATACAGACAGAATCATTATTCTTCAGTGTGAAATCAACATTTACTTCAAAATTATATTATAATTTTACTACTTTGAAACAAAACATTTTTTTTCAAAATTTAGCAATAAAAAATATGTTCAATCTCGACCAAGACATGAATCTGTTCACACCATATCAACCTTTGAGCCGATGAGACATCGACTTGTTTCTGCTGCCCCCAAGTGGCCAAAATTAAATAATAGCAGGTGACTTCCTATTTCCAACCTCCAGATCATCTCTTTCTTCTTCCTCTTTGTCTCTTTCCGCTGCTATATTGGTCTTCCTCTCCTGCTTGTCCAGATGGGTTTTACATGCTAACCCTCTGCTCTTACTCCTCCATTAAAACATTCATTCTCTGATGGCCCAGTAATGAAGCAGAGGAGGAAAAGAGAGAGAAGGACAGGAGGAGAGCGAGAGAGAGAGAGAGAGAGAGCGAGAGAGAGAGAGAAAGAGAGAGAGAGAAAGAGGGAAAGAGAGTGCTGGAGGCTTGCCTGAGGCTGCAGGACACAGACCAATAGATTAAAGAAATTCTATTCCCTTTTAAAGTCTCTCCACCTCCCTTTCTTTCTTTTCTTTTCCTCGGTCGTTCTTTTTCTCTTTCAGTCAATGTCACGCCTCTCTAACACACAGTTTCTTTCCCTCTTTCTTTTCTACCTGTTTGTGTCTACATGTACCTCTCTCCTTCATCCTTCATCCTACATTTGCAGTTTTTGTTCATGTCGACATTTCATTTTGATTTTAGCCTATTTCCTCAGCAAGCGAGTCCCAGTAGATGATGATTGAAACATTGAAAGATGGAGGGATCAGTCCTAGTGTTATAGGGAGAGAGACACCATAAAACATTAATTCTAATAACATAAAATTACCTGTAGTTTTGGTCACCTGACATCAGCAAATACAGGTAAAGTGAAGGCGGTTTCTTGAGTTGACAACAACTCATTCTGTCACTTTGACCAGAATAAAAACTTCCCAACGAATGTTAAGCTGTATGAGATAGAACACCTCATTGTTATTATATTCAATAGAACAAATTTTCATGGGTGGCATGGCTCAGAGGGAGAGTGGCCGTCTAGAAATAGAAGGGTTGCTGGTTCACTTCCTCCGGTGACCATGTTAAAGTATCCTTGAGCAATTGCTCCTGATGGCCCTGTGATGGACTGACGACCTGTCTAGGGTGAACCCTGCCTCTCACTCAGTGTCAGCTGGGATAGGCTTCAGCCCCCCCTCGCAACCTTTAACAGATAAACGGTATAGAATTATTTAGATAGATAATGAATATTAATATACATTACTTAAAAGTAAAACGCTGGGTAGGAACTTAACACTTCTTTCATAAAGCATCTGTGATACATCATCTGGAAAACAGAACCTGTTTTTGACTTGCCCCAAAGATGTCTGCTCCCTAATCACAGAAATGACAAAACTACAAAAAAAAGACAAAACATTTCAGGTAGCAGAATTATCCTGTGAGATGTAAATTATATTTTTGGACAATCTGGAATCAAAACAGAGAAGCCTGATGATGACATTTCAGTCACTTTCCAGGTATTTTTTGTCTAATGTCATTGAGGTTGTCCATGATTCTCTCCATCCCAAAAGCCTATTTTAGTGGAATGTTTCACAGGTGTGTGTGTGTGTGTGTGTGTGTGTGTGTGTGTGTGTGTTTTGTCTGCAGATAAAAAAACCTTTCACAGTGTGTGGATTCATTAAAGGTGGTGTTACTCCAGAGAGACGAGCTCTGCCAAAACGCCTGCAGGCTTAAATCCACTGAGCCTTCTCTCCTGTGCGACTCTCTCACTTCCTTTTTTATCCATTACGCCTCTATGTCTCTTGATCACTGAGTCTCTCCCAAACATCTTTCCCTTTTGTATCACTGTCTCATTGGGATAGTGTCTTTCCAAATGTCCTCTTTTTCCTTTCATCTTTGTCCATTTCTCACCAAAAATGTAAGACTCTCTTTTATGATGAAAATTCAATTATTGTCTTTGATGGTATCTTTTCTTACGATTCTTAAAATTCCTTTTAACAACACATTTATCTCTGTTCATATAAATGAGATTTGCAGGTCATACAACAAATGGAATCATCATATTGACCTAGCCACAACAACAACAACAACAAAAATTGCCAGGAACTTTTTAGGCAAGTTTAACTTGTACACGGACTCAAAATTTTCTTCATAAATTCTCAGGAAATATTGAATCCTGACACAAAAATTATCTCTTAGAATTCTGGAAAACTCATCAATCATATATATATATATAAATATATATATATATTTATTTAAGAGAAAGGTTTTACTTTTTTTTTTAAACTATTTACTTTTACTCTGTATGTAAATCCATACAGTGTGATGGTTTTGAAATTTTGCCTCAGTGTTTTTTCCGTCCGAGATTTTTATGCTTAATCGACAAACACAATCGGCGCTTTTATTATAAATACACTATAGTATATCCTGTTTATTTCTGACTGCAAATCCATGTTTACTTCTTTATTCATTGTGTTATTTTTTCAAGTACTTTGCTCTGTCTTTTTTTTCTCTTCTTATTCCTCAGTTTTTACAGCAGCTCAGTATTCTTTTTCTGGTCTCCTTATCTCTATAAAACCTTTTTTTCCTCTAAATATTTCTGTAAATCCAGAGCTATCTTTCCATATACCTCCTTTTTGGTAAATATCTCCCCTTCTTGCGTTTTTTTTCCTCCAAAAACAGCAGCATCCTGTTCCTCAGTTCTCGCCACCTTGTAATGTATTTTCTGATCCCTCTTTCTTTGTGAAAGGAAGGTTATTTTCCCATCTTTTATCCTCATTCTTCCTGCCCCATTCTTTCATGTTTTTTCAAACAAAATATATTATTCTCTACCTGTCTCTCTTTGAAAAAATGAGCATTTTGTCCTCACTTCTTTCTTTTCTCCATCTGCAAATCACCTGTTTCCATTTGCTTCCGTTTCTTTGAAAAATTTGTCTCATCCTCCTGTGGGCCAAGTGTTTCTCTTTTCCTCTGCCTACAAATCTCTTCCTCTCTCCCTCCCTCTCAGTCTTTCTGAAAAGAGAAGCTCTCCTTTTTATTCCTCTCTGTTCTTGGACCGATTGACTTTGAGATCTGACCTGAGCTAAGACCGGCTGTCAGCAGGTAATGATAGAGACTTAGGGAGTGACGCCTCTTCACAGACAGGGATCAGCCCTCGTCCAACACTTAAAAAGAAGCCTTTTAAAATTTAGATCCCCTTTGAGTGAACAGGCTATCCCTCTAAAATACACCATGATCGATTCCCTAACTATCCAACTCCAGCAGTTGTGGGGAAACGAAAAGCAGGTGTGAAGATAAATCCTACAGAAATATCTAAGTTGACATGATGCTGTGTTCTTATTACCTCTCCTGAAAAATAGTCAGGATGATTTGGCTCTTCAGTACTTAATAACCTAGTTTGACTTTACAGAATTAAAAATCAATGTATCAACAATGTGTAAGTCTGTTTTCATTCATCAAATATTATCAAAACATGTTCTCCTTGTTCGACAAGGTGGAAAATTTACAAAAGGCAAGCTTGCTGGTATGGCAATTCAAACACACATGTACGGTTAAAGGGAAGCATTTTATATCATAATTATCTGGGCAGTGAATGCAAATTAAAAAGATCTAACTTCCATACATGTTGTCAGCATCCAGATTTCCATACTTTTCTGCTAGATTATTCTTTTAAAGAAGAACTTGTAAATCAAGACTGGAACAAAGTCTATGTCGAGTAAACGAAGGATTATGATACAGGGAGCGGCACGGCTTAGATGTAGAGGGGCAGTCTAGCAACCAAAGGGTTGCTGGTTCACTTCCCCCAGTGAACATTTTAAAGTATCTTTGAGCAAGATACTGTGTGGTACTATTACTACCCTAATTGCTCCCGATGGCCCTGAGATGGACTGGCGACCTGTACAGGGTGTACCCCGCCTCTCGCGCAAAGTCAGCTGGGGGGGCTGGAGCATACCTAGGTGACATTGGGCGAGGGGTGGAGTACAACCTGGATGGGTCACCAGTCTGTCACAGGGCCATCAGGAGCAATTTAGGGCTCAGTATCTTGCTCAAGGATACTTAGCCACGGTCACTGGGGGAAGAGAGGATTGAACCGATGGCCATCCAATTGCTTGATAACCACTCTACCCCTGAACCATGCCACCCAAAGTAAGTAACCAATGACTTAAAAACACTGACAACACATGGTGAACAAGTTGTTTTTTTTATTGTGTTTTGTTTAACTTTATGTCTTAAATTTGTTTTTATTTTTAGAATCTTGTTTGTTTACAAAAATCCCAGGTAACTGTTTTTGAGATTACATACTGTATAATGGGTTTAAAGAGGATGGGCCTAAAAAGTGAAAGCTTCAGTCTGCATTTGTTTCATGAGGTCCTGAATTGTGTTGTTTGCTGTCTTTATATTTGAGATTTATATGGATGGTTAAATATGTTGTCCTTCAGAGGATTACGCAGCTGAACCCTGCAACTGCAGTCTGACTCTGCTGTGTTCGAGAATCAAATTCTGGCTTTCTTTGTTGGAGTTGGGTTAGACCCACATCTGCTCATTATGTTTCTTGTAAGAAACACAGACTCAACACAGTGGCACATGACCACTCAGTAGACTCTGGTCAAACAATCAAAGAAGTGCAGCTCAACTATGAAGATTCTGTTACTGTTTTGCCAATTTCACACTTATACTGTGTTCAGAAATACACAATACATCAGTGTACTGTACTGAGAAATAAATAATAATGAGATTGTTTACCGTGCTACCAGATTTTCACCGTGCGATGTATTCACAATGAAGTGCTGATGAAAATTTGTTAAAATTTACATAAATAATTAAACTTTACTTTTTGTAAGATGTCATATGAATGTTCTGTGACAATCCATTGATTGAGAATGGCTCAGAAAGTCCCTGTCTGCCATGTTGTCACTGGAGCAAGCGGACATCTCAGCATAGAGGTGCTATTGTTAGTGCTTTGCTATTAATGTAGCACTATTTGGAGCTTGTCAAAAGTCCAGTGCATTATGGTTGTGGTTTCTCAACTTTTTGAGCAAGAGCAAATTACAGTTCTTTGCCCTATTCCCAATACTGTAGGTATATGTGATCGTAAAGCACCGATTTCAAAAGAGACACCTAACCACAACCTAATCTGTCTTTGCATTTTGTTTTGAAGTAATTCTCTTTATCTAACAAATGTTAGGCCACTTTCACTTTATGTATATTCAACTAAATGTGGGTAAAAGACTGCTGTAGGTTTTTGTGTACATTTTAGAAACATGATTAAATGAGAATCTTTATTTGATTGCAAAGCAACCTAACAAAAAGGAAACCAGCAGCAAATAAAAAGACAGCAAACACAGCAGAAAATCTTTGCCCCAAAAATCATCACAGCCACAACACAAACCAGATTGGTCAGTGTCCAATTAGACAAAAGCCTCAACGTGTTGGCTGATACCGTCTGACATCAGCTGCCACACAATCAGCAGTGAGTTCATAAGCCACCAAATTAAAGTGCCCTAAAGAAAGGCTGAATTTAGAACAATCTGACCATGCTCACTCTGACAGGGAGGATGAGGAGGAAAGAAAGGAAAGACACGGAGCACCTCCCGCGCCCTGTAGCCATCCATTTCTGAAAGCCCCCCTTTCAGAGAGGAAATTAATTTTGTAAGAGGAAGAATAAGACGAGCAGTCGGGGTGACTGAAGGTGCCATATTAGACTACGCTCGACTAAAACCAAGTCATTTAAACCGCTGGCTGCCGGCTTGCCTCCCTGACCTCCCTTCCTCTCAGCAGACAGAGAAGAATAATCTCCCTCCTTATTTCACTTCCTTTCCCCCTGTTTTACACACCCTCACCTCCCCGCTCCTTGTTCTGTCTGACCTCGTTGGGCCGCCGTAGAGTCACTTCCTGATTGCCTCTCTGAATGTTCATAGGAACTTTTGGAGAAAGTAATTGAAAAAGTTTCATGATTTTCAGTTTGCTTCTTTGGTGGTGTGTCACATGTTTTAGTCAGGTTGTGCTTTGTGATGACTCACATCAATTTCTAGGTGAATGTTCAACAGGTGAGCCATATAGACATTTGTATGTTCTACCACTACAGAGTCTTATTTTCTTTGTTGATTACAGAACCATACACTATAAATCACTTGTTCTCCTATAAAACAAGGTGAAACCATGGTAATTGATTATCTTTATGACCGGCTATACTGGACAAGATGCCAGAAAGGAGAGGCAATGGCTATATCATTATCACCTTACATTTGTAGTCTCACTAAGTTCCTTGCCAACTTTAATACTGCACTGACTTAACTGGTTTAAATACTGTCCCACTTAAAAGGAATGTGACAACTTTATTTGGAATATGGTTCTTTCTCATCATTTATAGAATCAGATAAGCAGGTAGATACTGTTTCCTCCTCTCTGCATGCATTAATGAGCCCAGAAACCCACAGGACTGCTGACTGCTAGTTAGCTTAGCTGCAATAAATGCAAGAGGTGGGGCAGTAGAGAAAGCTGCCACAAAAGGCACGAAATACACTTTTCTTCAAAACCGTCTTCACCTGGATCAATAGACCCAGGAATGTGCTTAACATTCACTGTGAAAAAAAATTTAAAAATGATGAAATACTGTTATCAGATACACACACAGAACTAATTTGACTGCCTAGGCTTCCCATTCCATCTTGCTCTCTCAGCTTCCAGTCTACAGTTCCGCTTTTGTGCATATTACGGTTCAAGTACATAAAGTGTAGGATTTTGATTTGTCCAGAAGTAATCTTCCTCACCCTCTCTTACAAAATTAGCTATGATTAGTGACAGCAATCACTCTTCTAGTGCTCAACATTTAATTTTGCTGGCCAAAGTTTCAAAGGGTTTTTGAGGTGCTGTGTCAAATCTGGTCACGAAAGCAGTTTTGACTCTGACATAATAATAAATCATATTTCTTAACTTTTTTATTCACAGTGGCTACTATGTTCAATCCACACTTCAGGCAAAGACAGCATGGATTCAGATGTATTTCATGACTTGAGGTAGCTTTCTCTATTAGCCCACCCCAAGCACTCATTGCAACTAAGCTAACTAGCAATTAGCTGTCTGGGGGTCTGGGGCTCTGGAATCCATGCAGCAGGTAGAGTAGGCTATCTATGTACTTGTCTGGCATTAAAAATGATGGAAAATAAGCATATTTCTAACTCTGTGGGACTATTATAAGCTACAATGGACAGTATTGGTCTCTTTGTTACTGTATTGTGCGTGACTCCTATCATCTGTTGTCCTTGCTGTGTTGCTGTTATTATTTGGCATTGTGCCAAAGTGCCTTCACTGACTCCAACACACCATGAAATGCTGTGCAGCTCTGAACGCCTCCTCAGCTTTTACCGCCACAGTAAAAGATCTGACTGCAGCCACAAACAGCAGCCGCAAATCATCCAGACAGCCACTAAACAGGGACACCAAACCTCTCCCACTGTGTGTGTGCATGCATGCGTGCGCGCGTGTGTGTGTATGTGTGTGTTTAAAGGGAGAGTGTATTAAGCTTCCTGACAAGGGTAATAAGATTGTAGAGTTGCTGCTGTGAGGAAACTTTTCAAAGATAGAGTAGAGCAAAATCTCTGTCTAAGTGGCCTTTAACTTTCAAAGTTAAATGTAGAAGTCCCCTCCTCTATGTCTCCAATTCCTACACCTTGGGTGGGTTTGGCAAAGGGGCCTTTGTGTGGAGTTTGCATGTTCTCCCAGTGTCCCAAGGGGTTTCCTACACAGGAACCCCTCACAAAAAACATGCAACAATCCTGGTCACTATAGCAACTCTTCTGGACAATCGGGGTGCCTGATGGGAGGGGAAAGGAATCGGTGGGAATAACTTGAGTCTCCCATGTGCTATGTCCTATTGGTGAAAGTCCCCCCTCCCGTCTTATGACAAGAAGCAGTCTGCTGACTAGCCATGTATTGGAGAATGCATGAGTCCAGTTCAGGGCTCCCCCCAGGTTGACAGAGATAGGTGGGGCCTGTAAGGCACAGGTAGAGCCCAGGATCTGTAGCAAATTGGCATAGGATGATTGAAAAATGGGTTACAAAAATTGGGGATGAAAAAATAAAAAAAAAGTTTAATGTAGAGACACGACTACTTCTTTCTGTAGAACTAAAGATTATGTAACATGTTTTTTTTTGGTGAAATACTATTTGATCAGCAAACCAGAAGACATTTCTGCACAATTAGAGCACCTCATCTAAGAGATTTGGTCTCTCAGTTATTAGAACTAAACATCTCTAACATCTCTGTTAGGGTCTGTCTCCAAGATCAAGAAAGAAACCGATTCAATTAGCAGGATGTCATTATTCAATAAGAGTGCCGTCAGGTGGTCACAGTACTCACAGTCCAGGTGGCTCTGTCTGATTCCCTCTACATCTTCGGCATGAATAAACTGGTAGCATCGCTTCCCCACAATGTCAACTGGAGACAGATCCATGTAGTCGCTGATCCTGAAACAATAAAACAGACAGTAAAATGATATATCCATCCGTCCATTTTCTTCCGTTTATCCTGTTAAGGGTTCGGGGGGGGGGACGGGACTGGAGCCTATCCCTGTAGCCTTCCGTCAAGAGGTGGGGTTCTCCCTTCACAGTGCCAACATATAGAGACAGACAACCATTCACTCTCACAGCCACACCTACAGTCAATTTAGAGTATCAATCAGCCTGGTCCCCTCTTGATGTCTTTGGACTGTGGGAGGAAGCCGGAGTACCCAGAGAGAACCCAGGGAGAATATGCCAACTCCACACAGAAAGACCCCATCCTCAGGCTGGGGCTTGAACCTGGAACCTTCTTGCTGTGAGGCGACAGTGCTAACCACTGAATGGAGATATGGTTTTTGCATGTTTATTTTTCTGTGTATTTATGCCTTGAACTTCTTTGTGATGCTAACATCTTGCTTAGATCCATCTATCTCAGCAGATCATTCAAGTATCAGTTGCAGATTTTTGACATGATTAAATTTGTTCCGTGAGGATAGGTCTCACATGAATTATACAAATTTGCACTGGATGACGCAAATGACACAAATTTATGCAAGATTACATTCACACTCTGAGTTGCTGACCTGAATTAGGGGAAAGAAGAATTTTAAGTTGTTTGCTTTTTATCTTACAGACAGACCTAAGAAATCAGAATAACTTTCTACAGATCAAAATCACAAAATGCATTTTTTTCTCCTGCATATTTTAAATCCATACACATACAAAACTCAAATACTGAACAAAAACAGATCTAAACGTATCAGTTAAACAAAGAAATACTCTCCGATTCTGATAGAGTTGATGCTATAGTAGCATTTATGCTAACCTGTTTGAGAGCTGCCATTATTGTGACCCAAGTGTTATTGTCACACCTAAACCATGCCCCTTTCCCCTCAAAGGATGTCAATTGCTAAAAAAAAACCAAAAAAAACAAAACTAAGCGTGTCTGTGACTCTATGACAGACACTTTATAAAGTAGAAGGTGGATTTTGTGCAATTGTAAGGCGCTCATTACACATTTGTCTCTTGTGAATAATGAGGTCGCTGTAGCTATTGTTGATTCCAGTGATTATTGAGAGCAATGACTGTCGCTATACATGGTGTGTCAGAAACAGACCCACTGTATTTCAAGACTTAAACCCCTAATGTCATGGCCTCGCATTGGCCCCACTTGAAGCTCAGCAACATGAATTTTGGTGTTAATCAAATGTCAACTTCAAAAGTGGTGTAGAACAGCCACTGTAGGTCAAAAAAGGAGCTGAGAGTGTAATATTCTGAGGAAAAGCACTGATTTTTGAGTTGTAAAGTCTTAAATTTATGTTAAAGAACTGGTAAATCCCATGAGATTTAATTCAAAGGTTCAACAGTTACAGATACATGGGGCCAAAAAGGGTATAATTTGCAAGTCAGTGATACTACGCCAATCAGCCAAAACAGTCCAAACACAGGTTTTGTTGTGAGCATATTACAATAGCCCTGCAATAAATCCCCCTTCAAGAGTTATTTTGAATGTTCAGTTTTTATTGAATCTATTTGAGAGACCAGGTGATATATTTAAATGCCTTTTTTTCTTACGATGGCCTTGAAACGCATTATCTATTTGTCTTTGCCATTCTTGGTGGCAAAGAACAGTTTGTTGAAGTTTTGAAAATTTGCAGGTACAATAGATTTTAACTTGAGGAGCCACACTGAAACTCTAAAATACCAGACTTGACAGTCTGGTACAGTTTTCTCCGTAGAAATGTAGATAAAAAGCTGATTTTCCAAAAACAAAGACAGAACCCTGTCTGTCTCTTGAATGGGTAACAAACATTGTCTTTAAAATGTTTAATTTGAACAAATTCCCCACAGGACAGACAGAACTGTTTTCTCAGGTATTATTCTGATGGAGGACGGGAGGGGGAAAATGTCTGGCAGGCAGATAACAGCACATTCTGTTCTTTAGAAAGACCCATCCTTCCATCTCCTCATTCTCTTAGAAACTCATCCTCAAAATGGGGCCGTAATGGCAGCGGTGCTCGTCTGTTCTAGAGATGCTTTCTGTCGCTGCACGTTGAATATCATCATCTGCCTTGTATTGTGTCCCTTTTTCCACCTCAAAAAAAGCCATCTGTGTACTATCATTTTTTCCGCCTCCCTTTTTATAATGAAACATGAAGGTTTCCCCTCTTTTTTTTGCCTGATATGAATCTGCTCGGCCGTCCGGTTAACTCCTGAGCGAGATCCTGATGCCTATCTGCTTTATCTGGACAGAGGAGAGGAGATAGATCCATCAGCCACACATTTCCCTGTTAAACCAGGAGGATTGGCTCGGCCGTCCTCATGAATAAGAGCCTCCACCATGGGAGACAGTTGCTATGACACATGAATGCAGAAACTAAAATCGAATTTTTGTGAGCTACAATCTGCAATATCTCCATAAACCACTAAATAACCATAGAATGACCTCACAAAAGTTTTAATGCAGAAGATCAGCATGGACACAATGTTTTTTTTATTTATGTCTTCTGTTGTCAAGTAGAGCCTTGCAAACAATCTTGTTGAGTTAAAGTAATACAATAAAGGGTGTGTGGGGGAACTTTATGTTCTGTTTGATTGCACATCATTGACTGACTTTTTATACAGTTGACAGGTTCCTTTCATTCAAATCAGAGTGAAATTGTTCTGTTTTCACAAACATTTGTCAAATAATACAATCTGTGCTTCCTCTCACAGTTTTTTTTTTGTTGCTGTTTTCAGATTATAGGACCTATTTTAGGCATGGCGTATACTGGTGCGCAATCAAGCACGAGCATCATCTGTAAAGTTGACACAAATGATGTTTTCATGTCAAGTACGCTTTAACTAGCAAATCTACTTCTGCTCAGCCAGTGTCGCAGGTGCTCATTATTTTAGTAAGCCATTGTCTGGTGAAACCTGAAACCTATATTGGGACTCCAAAAAAGTTTAGGCCATAGGACCAAGAAGAGCCCGGTCTTTGGCCAATGGCACGTTGTGTAAAGTGCTATTTCAAGGTTGCATCAGTCAGATGAGCAAATATGTTCTATTGCAATGTGGTTCTATTGATACCCGACATTGTGGAAACATTTGACATCACCTCCCCCTAGACCCACCTCCGATAGCTTCCAAGGATGCCCGCTGCCCTCATATCAACATTAGACTTGTGTGTGTGCTAGTGCCCTTCGCGGGACTGTTTTTCTTCATCCCGCTCCTGCTGCATTTCTGACCATTACTGCCTGCACCCGCAACTTGTGTGTTACATTTCTGCCCGCTCCCGCGATGTGAATGTCCACGCCCGCACCCTCAAATATTCTGGCAATATATTCTTGCGCAATAGTAGAGATCCATTGATTTTGTGTCTTATCCTGTCCTGCAGGGAAAAACACATTGTTTTTCTGTGTAGGGTATTATTAAAGAGATGCATGGGGTTGTTTGTTTGTTTCATTTCCTTGTCTTTTTGACACACTGGTCAGAAGTAGCACTCATATTTCAATAATTTCTTTTTTCAATTGATTTCAGTTTGAATGAAATAAAGGCAGTTTCTGTGTTTTATACAGATCAACGCAAATTACCCAAATTACCCAATCCGGTCCATCCATCATCGTCGCCCCCCCCCCCCCCCCCCTTAAGTAAATTACTTCATGAATCATTCCATAAATTTTTTTTTCTTGCAGTGATGAAATAAAGAAATTTCGAGCTCTTGCATGATTTTTCTGAGCTCACTGGTCTTCTGTATTAGTTAGTGCAGGTGTTAATGAAAAACTCATCGCCCAGCTCACTTCTCTACCTGTTTTCACAGTAGACAATCTTGAGGTCCATGTTGACTCGGGTGACAAACATCTGACAGTCGATGCGAACCTCATTGATAGTTGGTGGTGGGAGGGCATGAGCCACCACCACCATACCCATGATCTGATTGGGCACAGAGCGCGCATGGGTCAGTGCCATCCTGATCCGCAGACGCCCAGTGATGTGGATCACCTGAGACAAACACAAACAGGAGGGTCAGCAGTTATGAGAGGCTGGTTATCTACATGAAAACTGCCTCTAGATAGACGTACCAACATTAAATCACACATTAATTCCATATCTAGGTTTATGTACATGATCTTGGTCTCTCGGGACAAGTAAGACTTCAGAAGACGATGCTGTAATCTCACTTGACTTTGTACCTGTTGTGAAAAAAACATTCCACCAAGTTCATTTAGAATATTGGTGATAAATGCACCGAAACATTGAGAAAAAACACATAGCCGATAGACTAACAAGGGTTTTAATTACAACAGGACCAGAACATTTGACACATGTAAATCCAGAGTACCTTAAGTGTTTAAAAAAAAAGAGTGTTTAACCCCTTGAAAGAGATGTGACTGCTTTTCATCATGGCAATCTTGAATAACAAGGCTATGTAGCCTTTAGCCATGACATTTTACCCTGCTATCATCAGTTTACCATGACCACATGTATTAGTCTGGTTGGGTCTGACAGTGTGACCACAGTTTGCTGAAAATCTCAGCCATGGTGGTGGAAGAGTCAATAAAGGCTGGTCCCCTTGAAAAGATAAAGAAATAAATTGTAATAAAACATTAGAGAATAAATCATATTTTTTGAGTGTCAGATGAAGGAAGCTGAATCTGAATGCCAATGTTAAAATGCTTTACATTTAAACGTCAATAAAAAAAAACAATGTAAGAGTCATGACAAAGCAAATAATCTGGGAGTCAAATTGTTGTCCAGAACAGGATAAGTCTGATTTCATGAAACAGGATCATAGATCAGATACATTTGGGGGTTGTTGGTTAATAGTTCGTCTTTTATATACTTTCATTGTCTAGTAATTTTATGCTGAGTAGATTTATTGGGTAAGTGCAACTAAAACTGGATCATTAAAAGACACGTCATTCAGGAGACAAATTAAATGTTGTCTCAGGTCATGAGGTTGTCCAATTTACTTTGAATTCAAGTACAACTTTCAACAGGGATGCTGCAGGTTAACTTTTTAGGTAGGTGATGCAACCAGCTGTAAAGGAGCACACAGCCACCTACCATTCCGCAGACATACTTCTGTGAAAAAAAAGATTCTTCCAGGTTTTATACTATAACAAAAGCAATCATCCAATTAAATGATTTAGTGAGCTACAACTATGGCAACAACTGCAACTTTGCATGTAATGCATGTTACACATGACTGTTGAGGCTTTGCTCAAAGGCACCTCGGCCGTCGTTAAGAAGGGAGGGGGAAGATGTTGGGGATCAGGGCAGCCTGTCAGATCTTTAAAACCATTAATTGTAACGAGGCTGTTAAATGAGCTAGTGTTGCAGTGTTTGTATGTGTGTGCAACTGCAACTTGTGTGTTGTAATATATGCATGTGTGAATATTTATGTGCGTCTCCCTGTTTTGGCGGTGATTTGCCTGTGATCTGCCAGGTGGAACATGGTACACCACACACACACACACACACACACACACACACACACACACACACACACACAGGTACACAAACGCGTAGAGTTTCACTCACTTCAGAGGACATGATGTTAATTTCCTGCAGGCTTATCAATAAGATAAGGGGCTTGTGTTGACACAATATCTTCTTTTAAGAAATCTTAAATTTTGCTGGTGGCATCGGCAGATCTGTTTTCCGTGGAGATAGTCAGCGGGATTATGCAAAATCGATAAACTCAATCTACACTAAACTTGGTGGAGGGGTGTACAATGGTTGAGGAAGATCCCATTACATTTTGGGCAAGAAAAGTCATAGCACTCTCTCCTCTCCATGTAAAGCTATAGCACTCTCTCTTCTCTCTACTTTTTTAACACTTTGATGTGCTCTTCCAAGTGGGTCAACCGACACAAAGTCCAACACAAATTTGGTCACAAACACCTTAAGAACTTGGTGATGGTTCTTGTTAAGACTTTAAATTTATGTTAAACAGCCTTCCTGTGACAAGGTGGGAAATTTTGATATTTGGCCAAACTACAGAAAACTGATGTGGTTGGACTCCACATTATCAGATCTCTTCAAAATGTCACATGTTCCATGAGAGTCCAATACTGAAATATCTATAAGATGAATTTTAGTGCCACCACAGCGCTGTGGTTACAGGAAGTAAGCCTGGAAGCTCAATTACAGTGTGCTGTCTTTAAGTACTCTACAGCAACATCACATAGAATGACATTGTGTTCTCAAGCACTACCTTGTGAATGTACAAAGTAATACCTGCACCACAGTGCAACTTTAGTCTGCTCTTTCATGCAAAATCCAATTATTATCAAATTTCAACTCCCTCTCATGCTGTGGAACAGCCAAACAGCAGTGCAAGGGCCCACTCATTACGGCTTCCTTCCTCTTTGGTGGTCACCTTAATGGAAATAAAATCAGATGCAATGCTTGAAAAAAAAAAATTTTGTGGAATATCCCAAAAAAAAATAGATTAGGTAACTCTCTTGTACACAGGCGGTTCACAAAGATGCAGATTTTTTTTCTCAACAAACGTGACAAAAAGAAAGCTGTTGTATGTTTCCATCACTTTACTCTGATACTTCAATGATCTGTTGCACCAGCTGGTCTATGCTAGGCCTAGTCCTAACATACATGGCTTGTGCAAGTGGAGGACTTCACCTGCCAAGATGTGGACATGGATGGATATTATTCTTTTGATTCTTAATAGCAGACCGGACTCAATTCTATTCGCTTGTCACCGATCTGCATGACAGCTCAATAGCATAAAGTCAATTGCAACGTCATTCTGATGCCCATACTGGCAGAGATTATTGTCTGCTTTTTAAAATGAACACAATAAAGGACTGGATATGGACAAAAATTCCATAACTTGAGGACACCAGAGATCATCATCAGTCATCTCCGCCCACTTTCATGAAAACATGTCACATATTTGTCCACAGTGGGTTTACACATTTCCATGTGGATTATTTTATTTGAAGGCACATAATAATACTGTAAACCAGTGGCTGATTATTTAGTCTTCAAGGAGATCACACACATGCACACACATAGGCACGTACGTAGCACGCATGCACACATGCACACATGCATGCATGCACAAACACTTATTAGGAAATTATCCTAACTTACATTCAATGTACAACCAAACCAAAATGTTAAATCTAATCCTAACCTCAATTCCACCTTAATCATAATGTTAAGCAAAAATTACATTTTGTCACATTGAGACGTGGCATTTGTTCTGGCGATTACTTTCAAAATTAATTGATTGTTCAGGCTGTAAAATATCAACAACATTTGAAAAAGTTCTAAGTAGTCAAATATCTCCGTTCATCCATTAAAAATTCCAAATTCAAAGACTCTTCATTTTTAGTCATGAATGACACAAAAGCAGTAAATCCTGATAAAGAGTGTGGAATCAGCAACCACACCATTATTTGTGTTGCATGTCCAAAATGATCTCTTATCCAGTTTTAAAAATCGCTTTATGTCTTTCTGCTTCTGTGTCTCAGGGTTCAGATGTCTAATTCTATAAACAAATGCTGTCAGGATGGATGTGTTTGTTATTTTGACAGATATTTGTCTTCCTTCAATAAGATATCATATTTAATATAAGGAGCCTGCTGCTGCTGCTGCTGCTGTCATGATTTCCTTGTATGTCAATTGGTATTCTGCTGCTTACTGTCTAATTATCAATCATTATAGATGAAGTGAGATGATGTGACTTGAGAGAGACGCAACATTAAAGTATTTAAGATGCAGCAAGAGGTCAATCAGTTAAATCAACACCTAAACAAGCAAAATGTCCTCATACCTCGACAACAAATTAGGAGATCTGTTCCTGTTTGTGATACGATGGTATTTCCTGATGTTTTAGTTAGATTCAGGCACGTAAGAAATAAAACAATCACTTATCAATTTTGTGGCTTCATTATCATTGTCAGAATTTTACCCAGAAACAACCAAATGTGTTCCTTAGTCTGTAAATTAAAAGGCATATGAACAGCGGTCTCAGTCATGAGTCACATCTTTACTCACGGTCATGTCAGGTGAGTTTTATGTAAAACTCACGGTTTTACACAGGAAACAAGCTGTGGCCACGGCCATCTCCAGGAGCAGCAGCCCGCTGTTCAACTCCTGTTTGCAGCTGCAAGTACAGATTGAGTCATGATTGTAAGATAAAAGTCATAATTATGAGATAAAAAGATATAATTCAAAATCATAATTATGACTTTTTGTCTCATAATTTTGACATTTTCTCTCATATTTTTGAGTTATATCGAATGTCACATTTTCATCTCAATAATTTGTAATTTTATCTCAGAATTTGGACCTTGATGTCAGTTTTCACATTTTATTTGACAATTTTGACGAGATTTTGTGTCTGTTTACTTTTGTACAATTCTACTTTTATATATTATAATTATAATTTTAGATAATAATATATGTATATTAAAAAAAAATAAAAAAAATTTCAGCTGGTGGAAATGGGCTTCCATCAATGTCCCATGCAGAATAATAAAACACACTGACTCAGAGCAAAAGGTTAGTGAGCACAATGATTTTGAATGATGGATTAAAAACACAATATGGACTCAGTGTGCAAAGGCCTCATCAGTGCACTGAAAGTTACTTCTTGGTGAGCTCTTCAAAAAGTGCAGCAAGACAGGTGGAACATCCCTGTAGCCAAATAAACCTGCTGGCGACAAGCTATAACCTCACCTTATATCCTGAGGACTTGATGTGCACACCTCTCTTTGTGAGCGTCGACTTCATCCGGATGAAGAAGGATCGTTCAAGAGAGTTATCAGGAGCCAGAAGACTTGGACTGCTGGACTCCACTGAAACAGACAAACACAAAGAAATGATGACATCTTTTTAGCAAAGTAATTTATGTGAGCAATAATGTTGTTATTTGCTACTAGGCACGTTTTAACATTTTGTTAATTAAATTAACACACATTCCATGCATGATTTATATAAAATCAAGACACGACAACTGCTACGAAATATGGGTAGGGTTTTATTCTGTATAGCACTAATAAATACATTCATCCCATCAGCAAGAGCATTCAGCCAATCACAGGCGCTGTCAAACTATCAATCATCCCAAAGAATCAAAATGTAAAATGTCAAAACACATCAAGGGAGGCAGACAACAAAACAGGAAAATTAAAGGTTGTTTCAGGAGAGATACAAATTTTGTTTTGAAAGGTGCAATAATATTATGTTGTGACTATCGCAACAGAAAGATGATATCAGTAAAACCGACAAAAGTGTCATCAAAATCATTGCGGCTACACGTTTAATTTTCCTCACTGTTCAATGATGGTGTCCAATGAGGAAGCAGCGGCCATTGCTGAAGGTGAGATACTCCATTTGTCAATGCCCTGAACACAGCTGCATATTCATTCATTCTCCATCCATCAGAGGGAGTGATGAACCCCCCCCCCCCCCCCCCACCACCACCACCACACACACACACACACACACAATACACATGGCCGCTAATACACACTTTGTCACTGTTTGAGTTCACTGCCAGACTGGTTGTTGCCCCAAACACATCTCTTGTACCTTGAAGACAAAGTCTAAATGCTCATATTCCCTTTGAAGGCATCTTATTGTGCACCAATGGACCAAAATGTCCTCACTATGACAGTTTTAAACTGTGGTCCTCGCAAAGACAGCTGGACCAGTACACACACTCTCTCAGGTCTCTGGTGGACGTGGCATGTTGGTTTGATCAGCACTGATACGTGTTGACAACGTCTAATCTGAAAAAATTGAAAGAAATGAATTAATATGCAAATTCATCCTTTATAATATAAATGTCCTTGAAGAGAGAGAAAGAAAGAAAGAGGGAGAGAGAGAGAGAGAGAGAGAGAGAGAGAGAGAGAGAGAGAGAGACGAGCAGGTGACATAGTGAAGGAGAGAGGGACAGGAGAGAATGAGCGAGGGAGGATAAAAGAACAGCGATGGAGAAAGGAGGGAATGAAAGAAAACAAGATAAGAAAAACAATGGAAAATGATCCAGAAATAAGAAGAGAGGGGAAAAGGGGGAATAATGTGAGGATAATAACTGATGTGAAAACTTAAAAGAGATTTATAAAATAAATACAATAAGGAAGTAAAAGAGATGGACAGTAAGATTAAAATTAACAAAGAAAAGGAGGAGCAGGACGGGTGAAGAAAAAGAAGTTGGATAGAGAGATGAAAAGGAGAGAGTTGAATAAGCCAACAAAGATAAAAATGGAAAGAAAATCAGAAGTAAACCCAAAGAGGGAAATGATGAGGAAGGGAGGAGGAGATGTAGAGAGAGAAAAGAATGAAAGAGATGAAGGGAGGATAAAGAGAGGAGAAGAAAAACCAGGAAAAGAAGGAGGGAGGAAAACAAGGCCTCCCAGGAGAAGCTACAAATCTTTGTCTTCTCTCCTGTCTCTACCTCCGTCCATCCCTCCATCCCTCCGTCCATCGTTTGCTTCTCTTGTGGTCCTCCAGGAAATCAGCCGCCAATCTGACGGAAGAATAATGATGATGGAGGGAGGAAAGAGAAGAGCGGGAGGACGGACAAACGACAGGGGAGCGGGACCTCTCTCTCTCTTTGTTATTCACTTTGAATTAATGGGATCAGTTTCCCCACAGACACACGCACGCACGCATACACGCACACACACACATACACACACACACACACACTTCTGCAAGTGTTCATTTACAATTAAACCATTTCTGCATGAATGAAGGGAAGGGAGACACAGGGGAGGAGAGGAAGAGGGGAAGGAACAAGAGATGGAAAAGACCAACCGAGAGGAGGGAATGGAGGAAATATTAGGAAAAGAGTCAAAAGAAGGTAAGGGAAAAGGGGGGATCACAAGAGAAAGAGAAGTTACACGAGGTGGAAAGAACCAAGACAAAGGTAGAAAGTAGAAGAGAGCAGAAGAGAGGGAGTAACACTAAGAAGAGAAAAACAGAAGATGAACCGAAGAGAGGAGGAAGACTAGGATGGCGAGAAGAGACAAAGAAACTGTTAAAGAGGAAGAAGAATGGGAGGTGCAGCAGCAGGGGAAACTGGATTAAAAGGAAGACAGAGGAGGAAGAAGGAATGGGGGGGACAAACAGATGAGGAGGTGGAGGGGGAGGCGCGAGGGGATTCAGAGGTGTTTTCTGATTCTGCTCATTCGGCATGCGTTGCTGTGGCGTCTTCAGGGACATTGCTCCTACAAGAAAGATTAGCTACAAAGGCAGCAGGTGGCTGTTGGTGCTGGCGCCGCTGACTCTGGGACCTAATTATCTACGGCACGGAAACTTTCCCCCCGTTTGAAGGACAAATGATTAATTAAAAAGAACAACTCACCTCCGCCTGTGATCTGTGGACAATACCCAAAGTGTCGAGGGTTTGTTTCCATGTATGTGTGTATGGGTGTGTGGGTGTGATTTCAGGGAAGTCTCACTGGGATGGTGTATCATTGTCAGGCAGTCAAACAGCTCTGCCTGGTTCAGGAGGCCCGTTGTGTCCAACTGATAACTAGCTAACGTGACGGTAAGACGAAATGAGCTACAAGGACAACGCAACCTCCACCAGCCGCCAAGAAGAGATGCTGCCATGTCAAACTAAAGGCAACATGAGGAAAACATACAAGACAAGACAACTTCAAAAAACATATTATCAACATTGTGATATTGTGACGTGAAATGGATGTACCTCTGTTGTAGCTCCCTGTAACAACATGGATGTTTGTGGGTCAACATTGCCACTGAATGTCAAAACGTCTCCCAACATGTAGATGGTGGATTCTGCGACATCAGTTTCAACATAGCTGACATTATCACCGCTGTAAGGGTGTTTTTGGTGGTGTTTACTTCATGCAAAAACTAGGAGACCAATTTTAATTAAACTTGTAGCAAGATGTAGCATGGACCAGGAAAGAATGCAGTATGCAGATGACACATAAATATGCAGCGGTAAAATAGAGTCCAATTGTGGTTACCCTGCATGGATTTAGTTGGAACCAGACATATTCAAATCCATTTGTTTGAAAGCCATTCTGAGTGAATCATGATAGTTTTAGTTTGAAAAGGTCCATTTATTAAGTGAAGCATATGCTGGTTTAGATTGATGTGAACACATTCCTTGAAACTACGCAACATTATTGTCAAAGTTATAGAAAAACGTTTCTGCGATCATTTGTAAAATACTGTCTTGATTAACTGCTGGTGCTTGAACTGTTACTTCTGGTGCTTTTGTGACCCCTCAACCTGAACAAGCCTCCTTGGACCTTATGCCACCTATTGGTCTAATCTTGGTGAAATTCCTACATTCCTGTAATCATAATATGTATGGCTACTTGATGGCTGTTAAACATATTTTTGGGGTACTTGCATTCGTGACTGATACAGTCATTTCTCTTCAGTAAAGGACTGATACCATCTCCAATCGGCCCTCATCCCTCCCGGTCTTTCCTTCCTCCATCTCCTCCTTTTACCCACAATGCAACAGCAAGAGTCGAGGGAGATCAGAGAGTTGGCGGGCTGGAGGCAATCATGACAAATGTGCCGTAGCATCTTGCAAGCGTGTGCGCATACAGACACACACAAACACATGCGCGCGCGCACACACACACAGTACACACACATATACATACATATATAAAAAGGCAGATATAACCTGAATAGACTGAACACACACACGCACGCACACACAGGTGGCTGGGCTGCAGACGTACGAGGCATTCATCACAGGGAGAGAGTATTGTCAGTGAAAGTTTAATTGTGTAAACACTCTGTAACTGTCCTGTCATATTCCAGCCTCTCTGGCTCACTATCGCCTCCTCGGCTGTAATTGAATTGCTCCCATCAAGGGGGGAGGAAGGGTGGAGAGGGGGAGGAGGTAGGGGAGACTCACCTTATGAATAGAATGTGTTTCCTATCAGGGCAGGATTTGACAAATTGTGTCAGGAGGAATATTTTTTATGGTTTACTGAAGGAGGAAAGGGTAGGGAGACAGAGGGACGAGAGAGATTAATATGAGGACAGAGGAGGAGGTGAGAAGAAGGGAAGAGGAGGACAGAAATGAAACAGGGACCATGAGGGTGATTAGAGGATAAGAAGAGAGGGAGGTATGGGATGAACAATGAAGAAAGGTGGATAAAACAGATGAGAGGAGGAAAGAAGGGGTAGGAGGCAGATGAAGCAACAACACAAGTAGAGGGAGGAGAATGTGCAGGGAGGAGAGAGAGGGTCGAGGAGAAGACCTTTTCACTAGAGGAGCATTTTTTTTCATCTTCCTGTAACGGTATTCTACTTGAGTATAAAGGAACTGAATGAAGACTGGCAGATGATAAAATAACATGTAAATTTACATTGCCTTTGTGTGGGATCATCAAGCACAAAAAATTCACTTCTCATTTGGTCTGAGTACAACATGAAAACAACCAAACACTATGGTCCAGGTTTAGCTAAGATACAAGCATGTAATGGTTACCTTAAGTAAAAGATCACAGTTGAGGGGAAAGTTGCTACTTTCTCAAGGTTAGGTGACCTTTTCATAACGGTTACAGTAACACCTAGGTGACCTCACCAAGGTCATCTGAGGTCCATGATGATGTCATCAGAACAGTCATGCAACCAAATTTAAGCAATATGCATCTACGACCTTTTCATTTATCCTGCTAACAGATAAACAAAAATCAGTGATCACATGACAAAGGGATCATGATTTTAAAAGGAGGTTGTTAAGCTGGGCTTTTCCCATCGACACAAACAGGCTCTGTGCCCAGCCACTTTTTGAATTATTCAGAGTATTCTGCTATTCAAAACTGGGCTTTCAGCAGTAACCAAAAAAATCACTTTTTTTCTGACAACAGCCCTGCCATCTCTCAGGTTGGTGACATGTGTGTGCAGTGTTGTGTGTCTTGTGTGTGAGCCAATAAAACGAATGAATGTTGTTTTTGATTGGGTGTCAGATGTTCTGATCTCATATACATTATTTATACTGTATGTGGCCGAATACAGCCGACTGACCCTTTGTTTTCTACGACTAGAGCCGTTGTTGAGACAGCTCTGCTAGGCATAGGGCTTCCATTGTGCATTGTGCAACGCCCTCCATCAGTAATGTTTTGAAAATGTGGGCCAGGTCTGTACCCAGAAACAAAAAACTCTTGAATACCACTAAGTCAAGACCCTGAGGCAATTTTTTTAGGACAGTACCGTTGGAGGCTAACTAAGTCTCTCTCATGTTCTTCACCCAAGGTGGAAGCATACTGAATTGAAGCTATTTGGATCGGCCACCGGACATAAGAAACTCATTTGCTTATCTATTACTTAAAAGTGGGAAATATGTGCTTAGATGGAAACAAAACCTTACCTTTGTTTTGTTAAATTATAAAAAAGTAATGTGTTGTATTGACATTGTTGAAAACACAGCTGATTGTGCATCATTTTTTTAAACTTGGGCACACAAATGCTCCTAGAAAAAAGAAAAGACGAAGAGCAGCTTAGAGCTCCGCTGGGGTTCAAAAAGTTAAAGTGAAACTTAAAACGAAAGCAGTTTGGGTTTAGACGGGTTTCATTACACACATCTGAAAGTCAAGTTAAGTGTGTGTGAGACCTCAAAGCCTTTTCCCACAATATAAAGGCCTGGGAACCAAAGGTAAAGGAGGGTAGAGCCACTCCTCTACTTCCTTACCTCAGCACTTCCATTCCTCTTTCTCCTGTTCACCAATCACCTCTCCTTATTTCCTCCTCTCCTTCCTCTGACAGTCGTTTCAGGACAATGAGCTCAAATCAAACAGCACTCTAATAGTCTGGAGACGCCTTGATCCCTTTTTCTTTTTCCTCCTTTCCCCGGTCTTTCCTCCACAGAGATGCTTCCCCCTCCTGCATCTCATCGTCCCCCCTCTCCTCCTTAGTGCCAAGACTCTTAAGGCTTTCCTAAGCTGACTTTAGCTTCTCCTCATCCTCCTTTGAGAACCAATCTACCCAATTCCAGTTGCCTACATGGCCAGTTGGTAATCAAGTATCGTCCACATAATTTTGGCCTTGTAGGAATGAGGAGGGAGGGATGGAGGGAGGGAGGAATGGGGGTTGGGGAAAGAGGGAGGATAGATGTGACAGAAGGATCAATTGAAGTGAGGAAAAAATGAAAAGACAATTTGGTTTCAGCGATACAGACGACAAGAGTGACAGCTCTTCTTTGTTTTGAACAAGGTCAAAGGTTGTGAACACAGACACACACACACACACACACACACACACAATAGAGAGATAATAAGTAATTGGGTGTATCAGCAACCTGCATAATTACCTCCAGACAGAAACGTGCTGGAAGGAAACATAATGAAAAAGAGTGAGGGAGTCGTCGAGACAGAGGACAGAGAACAAGGAAAAAGTGATCAGGACAATGAGTGACAGGATTCTTTGACACCAGAAGAGATTTTAAGTGACAAAGAAATACAAATGTGTAAAAAATTAATTGGCATCACTTAAACTTCACTTTAATTGTCCTGATTGTTCACCCTATAAAGTTATTTCGATATCCATCTTTATTGGTTCACAGCGGCAGTGCAAGAGGCTTTGGGTGATGCATGAGCTGTCTACACCTTGAGCCCCTCAGGATTCACCGAACTCACCTATTGGCCCAGACATCATGGGCTCACCTTTATTCCACACGTGCATCACTGAGCCCATGAACTTGTCACTGGTTCACTTGTTTTGGAGATGCAGTGACCAAGTTGTCCAGCCATCACAAATTGACCAAAAATCAAGGTCACTCAGATCCTTACGCTCTACCATTTTTTCTGCTTCCAGCGCATCAACTTCAAAGACAAAATGTTCACTTGCTGCTTAATCTCCCCCAACACACAGTCACTCATCCATCAGCAGACACACACACACACACACACACACACACACACACACACACACACACGCGCGCACGCGCACACACACACACACACTGCAAGTGCAAATTCAACAAGATGTTGTTCAGTTCACCTGCCACTGGTCAAAATGCAGATCAGGTTATAATTTACAATCAAAATACCCTTTTTTGCAGTATGACAATAACTTTATATTACTTAAGGTAGCAGACTGTAATTATCAACAAAGCATAATGCTTCATCTGGGTTTGCATTTATTTTTATGTTTTTTTTCCTGAGTAAATCAATCAATTTTTGCTATTTGCCTCTTTGCTAGAGCTCAAAGGCAAATAGGCATTAGAGACATTAGTGATAATTGTCTTCACAGGTTTTGAAAACATTGCATTCTGCAAAAAATATTATGGCAAGTTTTGGTGCAGTAGCTGGCATAGCGTGTCTCTCTGAGGCACACCAAAATATTCGCACATTTATTATCCTATTTAGTATCAAACTTACTAATATCAATGTATGTTTAGTGTAAATTTGAAAATAAGTACAGCTGATTCAACTGACTCTTGACTAAATGGCAATAATTACTACACACAAAACTAAATAAAAATGAAATAAGAGGGAAATGAAGACATAAAGGAAGACAACCACCAAGGAAGAAGGATCCCGCTCGATGCAAAAATGACAGAAGACACAACTAAAAACAGAAAACAATCAATTCACTAACACCCCCCGGTCAGCTGTGAAGCAGGTGAGTCCACAGCTGTGTCTGTGTCATGCCTAACAAATAAATAAATAAAAACAAACATCACAAATATCACAAACATCACATTTCCCAGAGTGGACAAACGCCTGAACACAGAATGGCATTTACACTGAAAACATCTGTGTTACTGGACAAACACTGAATCCATCAAGCTGCAACATTTTCTCCTCACAAACATGAGGGGATGCTGAGCCTCTCTCCTCCTGACATCATGTCAATAACACATTTTCATTAATGCACCTTTTAATCATATCACATTAGAGATATAACATTCTGGTGAATGTTGAGTCAATTCAGCTCGTCGAGTTAAATTAGAGAACAGTATTTCTGTACAATGATGTGTTTCAAAGGAATAATGGAGAAGCAGGTGGGATGTAACATTTGAATGACTGGGTTTTAAAGTTACTGAGTATGGTTTAAGATGCAACTCACATTTTGTTCCTTTCTGAAAAACACTCCACAATTGGAAAGGCTTAGCATTTAGTGATGTTTCTTGAACATTTCCTTTATAGTTGTGTTTTGAAGTTTTTCAAAGGTCAGGGGTCATTATTTGGTCAAATTTATGGGACCAATCAGTTCGTTCAGGGAACATTTCAAGAACATTTTCGGGAAATGTAAATATTACCTTCCTAGAGGATGTCCCTCTGACTTAAATGTTTGTATAGGCAAATGTCCTAGGTGATGCAAAAACCTCAATATATTAAAAAAAATAACAGAAATGTCACTATACTATACAGTATGTTCTGGGAAAATAAAGGGAACCTCCTTCATTGTCCCAAATGTTTCCAGAACATCCACTATGCAATTTCCCCCTACCTGTAAGAACACCACATCATGACCGGTAGAGGAGGATGTGTCAGCACCGAACATCTTCTTAAAAAACCCCAAACATTCCTAGAACATTTTCAATGTTCACCCATTATGCCACCTGGTAAGATCTTCCCAACACTGAAAAAATCAGTGGGATTGTTATAAAATGACATTCTTTATACAAAAGGGGACCGTCTCAATTTCTGACAACAATTTGTATTTGAGGACATTTTCATAAAACATACAAAGAACCATATGGAATCATTTCTTTGCTGTTATTTCTTAATATTTACTTTAGCACCTTAAAAGTCACCAATTTTTCAGTGTGACCAATAATCAAAATAGGACATTGTCCTTGTGTCTTTGAAGAACTTTAAATTGTAGGACTTTCACAACCAAAAGTGGATGTTTTAAGATCATTGTCAATATTTTGTATTGTGTTGACCTGACCTAATGTTTAAAATGTACATCCTACACAGAACTTCTAGCATCTTCCAGAATATTTTGCATTCTTCCTCAAATATTCACTCATATTCTACCAAACAATTTGATCTTCCATTTGGTCAGATTCCTTTAATTGATATACAATAAAATGCAGCGAAAAAAATCCCTTTGAAACAATTTACAATCATCACTACAGTACATAATCAACATCATAATGATTCAAAAAACATTTTAAAACATCTCTTGCAGAGTTGCTAATGAATCCTAAAACCTTTAAATAAGTTACATTGTTGAATGCCAGCTTTGTCGCCTCATTTTCAAGTCAATGAGCTTTTGCTTTATCGTCAAAAATAAGGCATGTGGTTGACATTAAAAAAAAACATTTTATCTCATGAAACATGTTGAATTTAAGAGTTTTGATTTGTCTTAAAAACTTTGGTTGCAAACAAATGGCCAGTCGAGACTAAAACCTCAAACCCTACCCCAGGGTTTCATTTGTCCCATTTGGCCAATTGTTGGCAGCTGTCAGAGGCATTAAAACTCATCATGACATAAAACAGTTTTTAAGCTAGTCATGTTGACATTGAAGTCAGATGTCTTTGGTATTGTGTGTTCATCGCCGAATTTTTACTTTGTAATTTTAGCCAAAGTGTGTGTGCTTCAAAAATCATAAAGAAGAAGATTATCGTGGTGAACAAAATATGTAAGTCTCAAACATTTCACCAAATCTACGGTTCTATGTCTATCAATTGCATCTATTTTTTATTGATGAATTATCTTAAAATTTTAATTCCTTATCTTTTTCCTAAACACAATTTCTGTGTCAGTCAGTAATGGTGGTTCTTTAATAATAGCGATGCATGCTTCTTCAGGACATCATCAACCTTTTTCTTTTGACTGAGACTGCCCGCATCAGAAACAAAATACTTAATATTTAGGAGGGAATTTCTGGTGTCTTTTTCCAGGAAGGAACATACAGGAAGAAAAACAAAATTCTACTTAAACGATGAACTGCTGGGATTTCTTAATTAGCTACTTACCATCATCTGGATAAAGGATGTCAGATCATCAAATTAATGTGTAATTAACATATGTTTGATAGAAGTAAGTGTTTTGAAACAGCTAAGTTTGAATCAAAGTATTTAGTGACATTTTAAGTTAGTCTCAGGTAATCTAATTTATCTTGCAACTTTTTCCTACTTTGTGTGTCTGACTTCTTTTAACTTCCCACTGTCTTTGCAGCACTCTGATCATGTTTGGCTGGACGACAACCCAAACAAGAAAGGCAGGGTAGAAAAAGAAAACACAAGAAGATAGAAGAAAAAAACAGAGAGGATAACAGAGCGACGAGTCTGTTTGTTGTAATTGGATCTATGCAGTGGTGGAGCGAGCGACAGATGGAGGGACTGAGCAGATTAGCATCGGTAATCAGAGGCAAGCATGAGGGGAAGCGGCGGCCGTGTACACCGAGCTGCTAACTGGTTTCACAAACACGTCTGTGGAGAGCCGCTTTCTGATGAACACAAACTCCGACATATTGCCTCTGATCAGATGGAACAGACGTGTTGTTTTACATGATAACTACTTTCACAGAGTATTTGAAGAACACCTGCTACCAGATCTGATGGAGAGGAGGACCAGCTGCAAGTCACAGGCAGGTCTCAATATCAAACCCTTGTCAAGACTGAATTGTGTCTGGATATCATGCTGACAAGTTCTGAGAGCTTAGAAAGTCTGGTCAGAGTGATCTTTCATCTAAAATTTCAAGATTTAAGCCTATCCCATCAGCCTTCGGGCGAGAGCCGGGGTTCACCCTGGACAAGTCGCCAGTCCATTGCAGGACCAACATACAGAGACAAACAACCATTCACACACACAGTCACACCTATGGTCAATTTAGAGAATCAATCAGCCTCGTCCCTTCTTGCATGTCTTTGGACTGTGGGAGGAAGCTGGAGTACCAGAGAGAACCCACGCAGGAACAGGGAGAACATGCAAACCCCACACAGAAAGATCCCATGCTCGTGCCAGGGCTTGAACCCTGAACCTTTTTGCTGTTAGGCGACAGTGCTAACCACTGCACCACTGTGCTACCCTATTTTTTTTCACAATATTTGATACATTTCTCTAGAAATGTACTTAATTATCACATCAGTTGTGCAAATATAATCTTCTGTCTGTTTCATTAGTTCCCTTAGAAGACCTTAATCACATTTTTCTTTTTCAAGAAGTTTCATGACTTTCATCAAACTGCAGTTTTAATGAAGCATAACTAGGATGGTCAACATTTGGTGCTCTGGTTGCAGGACAGTACATGTTTGTGTCAGCGTGTGCTTGTGTGATTGTTTGTCAGTGTGTGTGTGGACACATGTATGTGTGCGTGTGTGTTTATGTCCTAGTTTCCTCTGTCCTTCCTTCTTTCCGTGCTTCCTTGACATGATCATCACTATCCTCAACACTAGGAGAATCTCACTCAGTCAATTGCACACATGCAGGCACACTCTCTCGCTCTCTCCTCAAATTAAAAGTTGAGTCTTGGACCTTGTGAAGTTCCTGTGTTATCGCCACTGTGACAGACAGATAACAGAAAGGAGCGCTTCATTTGTCGTCCGGTGCTGCCCCGTCCTCTGCTGCCGTTATCTGAACAGCTCCAACTCCCATTGTAAACAGCCCTGTCCTCGTTAAGGAGCCTAATTAGAAAACTCTAATAATAATAGCTTGTGATTGGCTATTGTGTACTCTACAGATTCCATTTAGAGCAGCGGCGAGCAAGCTGTGGTTTAATAAAACTGAACCAAATGGATGATTTTGCTTGAGTAATAATCCTTTGCCTCTGAAAAGTTCTTTGTTTGCCTTGAGTGGTCTTATTGCTTTTCTTAAAAAAAAAAACACTCATGACACTGATTTAATTAATTTGAGCACTTTCATTAAGTCCATTGTGACTCATTGTCCCTGCAAGTGTGGAGTTTAGAGGCTTGGTGTGTGGAATCACTCAGCTGGCCTAACAGGAGGCAGAACCACTTTGTGTTCCAGAGCCTTCAAACTTGGGTCATTTGAGGGTAAAACTTAACAGTAAAGACTTACAAGTGTTCTGTGTGTTTTATGTACTGTGAAAAGAATACAGCCCTGTATTGCCCTGTGTTGACCTTATGTTAAGTTCAGACAAGGGTGAAATCAATTTGAATGATTAACAAATATTTGCTGTTTCCTCTGAGCTGGGGCTTTCCCTTTCCAACCTTTTTTTCCCACCATATACATCTTAACCATGCACGGTGCTGTTGCCTCACAGCAAGAAGCTTCCGGGTTCGAGCCCCGGCTCAGACATGGGATCTTTCTGTGTGGAGCTTGCATGTTCTTCCTGTGCCTGCATGGGGTCTCTCCGGGTACTCCAGCTTCCTCCTACAGTCCAAAGACATGCAAATGGAGACTAGGCTAATTGGATACTCTAAATCAGTGGTCCCCAAACTACGGCCTGCCTCCACATTTGGCCCGGCCCCCTGAACAATACCAGAGACGCATTTTGATTTTTTTTTCCATATGTGTATTTGTATTTAATAATAAAATTGATAACTAGCTATGAACTATTTTCATTATTAACTATTAAGGTGTGTTCACAAGGGCTGCAACGATTAGTCGACGTTGTCACCAAAAATCGATAATAGAAATAGTCAACAATGGAATTTATTGTCGACTATTGTCGCCACACACGTTTTTCCAACAGAGCGAGGCATCTCACTTGATTATAATCTCTGCCGAGAGTCGCCCAGGCGCAATAGCGTCTCTGTCTCTGAGCGGTAACATACAGGAACGCGGCGTCAACATAAGGTACGCTTACCAAAACTTCTAAAGTTTGGTGTCATTTTAGCCTGGATACGACGAATAAAAAGACTACTAGCAAAGGTTGCAAAGCAGACAGTGCGTATCATGGCGGTGATGCACGAACATTTAAAGAAGCCCGTCAGGCAGTTGAACGAAACGGAGTCTTACTCGCCTGGGTGAGATTCAAGTACCATTCAAGCCAATACGTTTTTTATGACATACATTGTACATTTTATAAGCGTATTTTTGCTATAAAAGAGAGCTTGAGCGTTATGCCAGACTGTACCTGACAAACGTATTTTAAATTAATGAATGTTCAATAAAAGATGTCTTTTTCATTGTACCCATCTTTCTTGTTTATTATCATTTGCCACATAATTAAATCAACTTCATGCTAAATTTAAGAAAAAATTAATAATTATCCGATTAGTCGACTAATCGTTTCAATAGTCAGTGACTAGTCTGTTATACTAGACTATTAAAATATACTAGACTATTAAAATAGTCATTAGTTGCAGCCCTAATGTTCACACCAAATGCAACGCAAATTTTCACGTCACTTTATTTGTGCGAATTTGATCGCTGAATCAATGTTTATATTCGTGAATAAAGCAACATGAAAATTCTCATTGCCGTTTGGTGTGAACACACAGTCAGTTAGTAACTATTTCATACACACATAGAACGTGACATTCTATTCCACCTTTCTGCAGTCTGTGCCCCTATCTGGCAACCCCCAGAAAAAAATCCTAGTCCCGAACCCAGAGAGGGTTATTAGGTAGTGTCATTATAGATTTCCTGACTTTTTTTCTTTGAAGAACCCAGAGAGGGTTATTTGGTTGTGTGGCTTTCTGGAAAACAATACATTTTTACGTATAGGCAACCCCATGATCGTCACACTTTTTCTGTTACAAACTGAATGATCTGGCCCCTCATCAGAGAAGGGGAAATTTATGTGGCCCTCACAGAAAAAAGTTTGGGGACCCCTGCTCTAAATTGATCATAGGTGCAGCTGTGAGAGTGAATGGTTGTCTGTCTATATGTGTTGGCCCTGCAATGGACTGGCGATCCGTCCAGGGTGAACCCTGGCTCTTGCTCGAAGGCTGTTGGGATAAGCTCCAGCCCCCCCTCGCAACCCTTAACAGGATTAGTGGTACGAAATAGTTTGATGGATGGATAAATCATACTCATATGTGTTACTAACTCATCCTCCTCTCCGGAGCCTTTGGGCTCGCCAAATCCCAGATCCCGGGTGCTGGAGAAGGCTACAGACCTGAAGAGGCTCCAGCTGCCACCCTTAGCACCACCTGCTCACGCTGTCCATCAGTCTTTTCCCTTTCACTCTCTTTCCTTCTGTATATCTCTTCCTCCATTATCTGTCTTTGTCTCTGCCCCGCTCTCCTGCTCTCTTTCCCCCCAAACAGTCAAAGCAGAAGGCCGTCCCCATTGAGCCTCGATCTGTTCAACGTTCCTGCCTGTTAAAAGGAAGGTTTATGTCACTGCTGTTGCAGGATGTGCTTGCTCATGGAGAATTGTTGGGTGTAAATTCATTGAAGGAGTGTGGTACTCGACCTACTCGTAGTGTCATGAGATAACTTTTGTTTTGATTTGGCACTATACAAATAAAATTAACTTGACTTAAGACTGCCAAACCACACGTCATGTAGCTTTCACACATCATACTGTACACTCTCTGATTTCATCTGTCGCTTACAGGTAAATCTATTTGGCAAAGGATTTGAGTTCACATCAATTCTGATCGAAGCAATGAAAATTCATACCCAGGGTTTGAATTATAATCTGATCTTTGAGGGGGTCTCTAAAATTACTGATGTTCAGAAGGACATAAATATACCCAATAACATCCAACGGGGGAGAGAGAGAAAGAGAGTTCTCATTATGTGGTCTCACACACACACACACACACACACACACACACACACACACACACACACACACACACACAACACACACACACATGCATCTTTGTGAGTCTTTTCATTGATATATTACATTCCCTAGCCCCTCACCCTAAACCGAACCATCTCAACTGACTTCCTTACCCTAACCTTGACCCTAAACCTAACCAGAACCTAATTATAACCTCGACCCTCTCTCTGTTGGTTAAATACATATTCTAGTCCTCAATATGTAGCAAGTACAAGAACACACACACACACACACACACACACACACACACACACACACACACACACACACACACACACACACACACACACACACACACACACACACACACACACAGGTTATTAGCAGAAAAGGCAGCATGGACTGACTGGTGTGTGCTGCTCCACACAGACACATGGACTCACAGTAGTTTGCTTTTTCCTACAGTTTTCAGTTTATTGGCTGTCACCAATTCAAAGCTGGACAGGCTAGCAGACACTGAAGGGAGTAGCTGCCTTTCTTAATATTTATATTTATATATAAATATATATATATATATATATATATATATATATATATATATATATATATATTTTTTTTTTTTTTTTTTAATAGTTTATTCTCAATTTTCTACTCCGCGCCTGGCCTGGTGGTGAAGTGCAGTATAAACTGTTGTGCGTGACAGAATAGGTGCATATTCTTTTTTAGAAAACATGTTTCTTTCTGTCTATTTATCTCATCAATATTTAAAAACAAATACTAATTACATTGAAAAATACATTATTTGTGATCAAAACAATGGTTGTTGGCCAGGACCCCCACAGTTGTATAATTTCACTGCCTTCATGGGAGTTCAAACCCCTCTTTATGGGAGCTGAGCTCCCATTTTCTCCCACTTAAATCGAACCCTGTTCATACCCCTGTCTTCTGTAGAGTCATTTGTCCCGGGACAGGACTTGTGGCCAGTGGCAAAGGGGCTCTGGAACACCTCAATGGGAAACACCCAAGAGGCATCCTAACCTGATACCTGAAACACTTTAGCTGATCTTTGGAAAAGTTCTATGTCCTGGACCTGGAGATGAGACCCATTGTTTAACGATATTAACTTATTTTTGAGGCCATCAAACCATATAACCATTATAATGTAGAGAAAGAACAAAACACCACACTCCTTTTGTTTTTCATAAGTCACATATCTTTTGTATATTTTTAAGGCAGGTAAAACAATACATGAAAAGGGATGAATGAATTTCTTAGGAAGTAAATGTGAGGAAGACATATTGTGAAGACACACTGAAGCACATGTTACAAGACATGTGAGTGCATCCCTCCACATTTGACCTTTGCAGCTCCTGGAGTCCAAGTGACATTTCAGATGCAAATACAAACACCCTTCCACATCAAATACACACTCATTGTGATTGTCCTTGGGCCGCCATCGTCTCTGCCGGCCGCTCTAAATGACATTAAATGTAGGTGACTGTAAACTTGGATAATTATGATAAATGTGAGCGATTATGACAAATTATTCACCACCATTGTGCTAATAGTGTAATTAGCAAGAATAATCAAAGATTTATGATGTTGAAATAAGGCAATGCCGCAGACAATTAGGCTGCAAGGAGCCAATAATGAAGAACTTATGGTGTTTTCCTGCAGGGCAGAATTACGGTTACTTCCAGAAGGACTTTGGAAATGTGGGTGTTTGACTAAATAATTTTGCCCTCTGATCAAAGAAAAATTCTCAATTAACTACACGCTTCTCTGTTTGAGGCATGAATGTGAATGGAGGTGAGTTAAGATGCCAAGCAGCTTGTTCAAAGGTTTTCCTTGGTCCTACAGTTGATAACAAAAAGTTAAATTCTGGGGCTCCTAACTTTTTTCAGTTTAGGGTAGCTTGGTAGAGTTAAGTTTGATACTAAGATGAAATGAAAACATTTTCACCTCATGATGTTGTTTACGTGAACATGTGTGACAGTGCTGAGGAAGGGAGGGTCGGACACTGAACGTAACATTAAAGCAGCAAGTATAGAACTGTAACAGTTCAAAAATCTGCAACATATTCTGACAAAGGTGTCATCATTCTGTGGTCATGCAGTAGGAGGGATAGTTCTTGATATCTGAAAAAGCTGAAAAAGTATTTGACATGAGACATTTTGGATTGTTTCAGGACTCTTTTATGCGACAAAGGTGCTGGTTCTTTTGAAGGACTTGTTAATGTTGATCACCATTTTGGAAATTTGAACCCAAAAACACAATCAGGAATACAGTACACATTGACGATGAAGCAGTGCATTTAATTTAAATGATAAGTGACCTAAAATGTGTTTTTTGCCTTTCAGGTATTCACCTTTAGGTGTTTGAGCTGACAAAGACACTTTTCCATCCTGCATTACATCTTTGTTCCTCTAAAATGCACTATACAAGCAGAGTAGGTTTTTTTTTTTGGCAAAACTTCACAAACTTCCAAGGTGCATGGATGGTGATAAGGTCAAAAACTCTCCAGCATCTAAGTATATTGAAGAACTTTATCAGATGACATGTAGCTTGTGGCCATCAGCCATTTTGACCATTTACTCTGGAAAGCAGAAAAAGTCAGCTATGTATATTTCACTTGAAGCCAATTGCATCTGATGGCTGACAACAGCTGAAGCTACAAAACAACAGCAAAACATCTAGAGGTTTCCTTGCTCCAGGTGTTGTTCACCATATATTCCTTGCCTTCAAGCTAAATAGATGTAGCGGGCTGAAACAGCCATATATTTTTCATTGTTAAATCTTTGTTTTTCTTGTTTCCTCAAAAACAATCAATGTGAATAAGTTCAAATGTTAGTTCAAATCAGTTCAATATCATCAGCACGAGACATTAGTGAAGAATTCAGAGGTCAAAGTCAACAGCCAGTTGACACTGGATAGAATGTAAATGTTCCCGCGACACTAAACTGATGAAATATGCCAACGAGACTGAAGAGAGAGAAAATAACCACCAAGGGGAGAGTCTCTCTGCTCTCAGCCCAACATGAATCACACTCGGGAGTTATAATTTCCTACCACTCAGCCTCCACAACAGTAAGAGATGCGGCACCTCTCAGCCTCAGTTTGACTGATATTAGTCAAATTGCGTCATGTGCTTTTAAAGATGACTCTCTTTAGCTGCAAGAGGGTGTTGAAAGGTTGCGTCTGGCTTCAAAAGAAGATCTTGTTCCTCCAAGGTCATCTGATATTTTAACTCTAATTTGAATACTTTACGAGCGTGACTGTGATTAAAATGATGTTGTCAGCTGTCTGATACATTATGACGGAGCAGAAAACCACAACTTTTCACTTGATTTCTTTAATTCACAAGGTTGCTTTTGATTTGGCAGAGAACCAGCTTTGAGGTTGTTTTAATCTGCACAGTTTAGGTGAGATCCCGACTGTTCAATCCTCACATCACACTGAGCTCTTTAGTGCTCTCCTAACAGTAAAAGTAAACAGAAAGAAAAATGTCTTCATTTGACCAAAAAGTGGGAAACTCCAAACTGAACTGGCTTTAAAGGAATGCCGAAAAATGCTATTGATCATCCTCCCCTACATCAGATGAGGGGATTGATACCCTTCTGTCCTTTTTCAGTCTCCTTGTCTGAGACCCAAAGGGATGACTGACCACTAGTTCGCCTAGCAAAATGAGTGGTTGTGGGAGGAAAGTGTCAGAATACCTTTTTTTTTTAAGTCATCAAAGTAATTTTTCTGAGTCTTAGCCTGCACTGATGTAGTTGAGTATAATAGACGTTATGAAATGATCTAAAATGACAAGACGTTGTAATTTTCGAAACAGACGGAGTCAGAACTATTTTCCTGACTGAACAGCTTATCTGGCAAACTGCTAAAATCTAATAATAATAATTTAGATTTATACTCTATCACTCTTCAAGAATCTTAAGGGTGCTTTGCAAGGTGACAAAATCCAACAAGCAGATACGACAAATGATAATGGACTATATGTAAGTTTTCAACATGGATTTTAAGGAGTCTGGGAAAGTGGCAGAGTTAAGCGGAGCCTTTGCCAGATACTCCAGACCAGTGGTGGCTGCTGGTCTCTCAAGGAGGGGAAGCTCATTTTTCCGGCCTACATCATAAATGTGTTTGTTTATTTATGTGCAAATTCTACCCTTCATTCCTTTTCAAGAAAATGATCTGTGACCTTGTCGTACCAACTAGGCGTCTTTTCCAGGGACTCGGTAAAGTGTCCGGATCAGTTCAGAACAACTGAATGAAAAACTTGGAAAATGCTCCGGATGTTTATTCTTCAAGATCGCTGACTCGCTCATTTAGCTGTCAATCAAAACAGGATTCTGCCTCAGACAGCTCATCCAATCATCATGCAGAAACCGAGCGTCCGGGCCAGCCCACTGCCCCATAGACCCCCAGAGATGCTGAGCGTCCGATGGGCGGGACCAAGCCCAGCATTTATCCAATGACCGTCTAGTTTCGCTGCAGTGGAACAACCCGCTCTACGCTTCCCCACTGAAGTCAATAGAAGCTGAGCGCTGAGGCACTGTGGGGATGAATGAGAAGGAATTGTGCCAGTTACCTGTGATAAGTAGCTGATTCTGAACAGAAGATGAAGGTTTTCTAGCGCGTATTAAGTCAATGAAATGTACACACAGCAGTACATATTTCACCACTTTTTTTTCCTTTTTTTGTGACATTTTAGGGGAAGCTAAGCTTCCCTTGCAGTCTTAGAGCAGTCACCACTGCTCCAGACTGGACTCCATGGCAGTATTGTGCTGTGGAAGGTGATGAAGTCATGTATTAGTGTCTCAGCCACAGAGTCAGTGAGTGAGGAACAGGTGTCCACCTCTACAAGCGGATCTCCAACCTTATGGAGCAGCACCTTAGCGAGCACAACCATGAACTCTGTCTTGTTTTGATTTTGAGAAGATTTGATGATATCCAAAGCTTTATTTCATGTGGGCAGTTAATAAAGAACTGAACAAATTAGTTGGTGATGAGGTATAATTGTTACTCATCAGCCTATAAATGATAGCTCAGACAATGAATAAAATCCATATCAACTATACATTGGGTGTTTTAGGCGGCATGGTGGTGCAGTGGTTAGCACTGTCACCTCACAGCAAGAAGGTTCCGGGTTTGAGTCCCGGCTCCCAGATCTTTCTGTGTGGAGTTTGCATGTTCTCCCTGTGCCTGCATAGGTTCTCTCTGGGTACTCCAGCTTCCCACCGTCCAAAGACATGCAATTGGGGACTAGCCTAATTGGATACTCTAAATCAGGGGTCTCAAACTGGTCCAGTAAAGGGCCGTGTGGCTGCAGGTTTTCATTCCAACCCAGCAAAAGCAACACCTGATCCAACAAATGAGCTGTGTGAACACAGCTTAATTGATTTAAGTAGAATCAGGTGTTGCTTTTGCTCGGTTGAAGTGAAAAACTGCAGCCACACGGCCCTTTACTGGACGAGTTTGAGACCCCTGCTCTAAATTGACTGTAGGTATGGCTATGAGTGTGAATGGTTGTCTGTCTGTATATGTTGGCCCTGCGATGGACTGGTGACCTGTTCAGGGTGAACCCCGCCTCTCGCCCGTAGCCGCTGGGATAGGCTCCAGCCCCCCCGCGACCTTTCACAGGAATAAGCGGAAGAAAATGAATGAATGGATGGATGGTGTGTTTTATTTATACACCACTGAATCACAGCAAAAACTCAAAGCAGGTGTCGTACCACAGTCTTTCAATTTAAAATTCAATGCAAAGAGACCCAACTTGTATACAAGGCCAAAACAAATGTTAAATGTTAGCACAATTGTCTAATGTGAACATAATTGGTAATGAGGTGTAAGCCAAACACAGCGATAATGGGCCACTGAAATGATGTGGGATAGTTGGGTCAAAGATTCACTGCTCTGTAGGAATGACCTGTTTTGAAGGAAGGTTTCAACTTTTTCCAGAGCTAGTAAGAGGTAGAACTATATCTGAGGTGTACTGTACAGCTGGTGGATGGAAAGTCTAAAAAAATGTTAAATCACCAAACAACTGCATGTTATTTTCCAGCAGATGGAGTTTGCAGGTAATAACACAATGAAGTAGCGATGAAAATAACCCACTATTAACCATCAACATATGGATGCAGTGTTGCTTCACAGAGAAACAAAGTCAGCAGTGATCGATCAAGATTCCCTGGTGCATGGAGGAAGAGGCAGGTGATGAACGGAGGACGGCTGGTGAGGGAAGGAGAAAAAAACAACTCAAGGTGGAAGAGAGGAGAAGGAGAAAAAGACGAAGTAAACAAATGGATAGTTGGACAAGTTAGCAGTCACGGTGTTTGCCAGGTATCGACTGGAATGAATGCTAATGATGACAGTGCCTGTGGAAATGAATTACTCCTTGTCTAAACTAAGTGATGCTGTGAATGTAATGTAGAAGAAAATTACATGAACTAACAATAAAAAAACCACAGATGAAAAACACCTGCGAGCAGCATCAGAGTTTTACCAATAAAAGAAGCAACCACTTTCTTCTTACATTCACCCTTTAAGAACAATTAGGGCAAGTAATGCTGACTTTATATTCCCAAATAAATACATATGATTCTATTATTTTTAAAGGAGATTTCCTGACATATAGAAGACCTTTAGTTTTAGTAAATTTATAAACATTGTCCCATTTGAATATTTCTGTTTGCAACACACGAGCATGCCTGAACCCAGAAATCCATGTCCTATAGTGACAATATTCTCTGGCCCTATAGAAAAATTGATGGTGATATACCTGCTCATTGAAATGGTTAATGTACCTGTATTAATATGGACTGAAGGGAAAATGCTTTTGTTATTGATAATAGACAAATAATGTGTCAAAATATAACACAATTAATGGCATCCATGCCCCATGCTTTAATTTGACTTGTACAGAGAGCTGTGGATAATCATTGTAGGGCAGCAGTATGTCTTCACTGCATCTAGTCTGCCCGAAATTAACAGAAGGAAAAGAATGATTTAATAAACTGGGTCAGTGACTTTGTCAAACAATGATGAAAGCACATACCAACAGCCTGCAGTTGTTAAGTTATACAACTCTGAATGTGTTACGCCCAAATGAAAGCTCATACTGGTGGTGACCATGACTGATCTTAAATAGTAAAAGAGCTTCTCACCATCTGCTGTAAGCCCAATCAAACAACGCGGATGCCTGACAGAGGCATCGACTACAAAGAATCACATGACAGTACCTCAGTGGTTTTCTTCAAGGGTTAGGATTCTGGTGCTTCGGGTCTGATCAAACAAATAGGACCCCTAACATTATTTGCAAAGCTAGCCTGGGCTACTGGAAGAAGGTGGCCAGTATGAGCTTACCATGGGTGACTATTTCAATCACTATTCTTTACCTCTTCCTCATCTAATATATTACATTGTGACTTATTAATTGGATGTGAGCCTTTTACAACCTATTTCATAATTGGTACACATATTTAATTGTTATGCCCATCATTGACTGCGAATAGAAAACCAACCAAAACCTTTTGAAAAAAAAGATTTCCACCTCTATTCATTTCTATCACCCAATTACCAAAATTTATCTGATTTGAATTATATTAAATTCACAGAGCTAAAATTGATAGATGCGATTAATGTCAATGAATTAATTACAAAACATATAATTAATTAGATACACTCTTTAATGGCTCAACAGCCCTAGCATTAATTACTTTCTCTTTGGCTGACATTGGGTCATGGCACTTTGATTTACTTGTTGTGTGGGTGTGATATTAATGATATCACATCTATATTGTATACAAATTATTGTATGATTTATCATTTTATTTCTTAAGCATGCCGCCTTGTTATTACAAGGTCACCTCTTCAAGTTGGAATGCTTATACTGAACCAGTATTTCAAACCTTTGAGTTGCTGAACACGTTTGAATCATATTTGAAATCATTTCCGTTTTATTCTCTGTGCAAGTGGGTCAAAGCTCCACTGTGATCTTACCAGGTCTATTGATTTATGAATAGCAACTTCACAATTAACTGCAGATGGTTTACAGTTAGGTACAAAGGTCAAGTGATGCGAAACAGTCTCACACTGCACATACAAGACCAAGTTAAACCTCATATCGGTCTGGACAGATGTGGTCATTGTGCCTATAATCTGCAATTTTCCGCAGTCTTCCTGTCATATTTGTTGTTAAAGCATACAAATACTGGAATCATCACTGTGCCAGATATAACTGTCAATCAAAAATCATTTTATTATCATTGTATTCAACAGACTGCTGAATGAAATGGCAACCTGCAAAATGACACCTCTGCTGCTGTGAAAAGCAGGTTAATACTGGCATTGAATAGCTCTTGCCAACAAACGAATATGCTCAAATAGTCACTTTTGCTTTCGACTAGCAGTGAGAGCAGTTGGAGGTGGATGGTGTTGATGCCTGGATGTGGGATTGAACCGTCAGGTAGGAGGACAGCTTTGCCTGCTTGGTGCAGCAGATGTCCCTGTAGATCTGTGTGAGCCTATGACAGGCTGGCGAGCACAACTTCAGTAACATCACTGACTGTCTAGAGGGAGTCAGATATGTTATGTTTTGTTACTATTGAATCTTCACTGAGAGCAAAATATGTTTTAATTGATCCAAATTGGAGATCTGAGCTGTTCCAACAACTGGAAAACAAACAACATGCCCACTGCAGGTGAAACAACTATCGGCACTCCTTCTGAGAACAGGTGGCTGCTCCCTAATGACATCATAAAGAGCAATTCATGCTGATTCATTTTGAAAGAGCAGCATCTGATGAAAAACTCTGGCACTGGACTGCTACTATGACACAACTTAATCGCTCAGTGACAAATCAGTTCATAGCCCAGAAAGAAGAGTTTCTTATGAAAGACTACAGTGCGGTATGGCTGGGGTATGATGACAGGGTATGGAAACAGCCTTTTATTTTTCGTCACCACACCCACTTCTTGAATAGGTTCCTACTGGGCTTTACCCCTGACGTTTTTCATATGTCAGGTTAAACAACAGACACATATAACCATGTCAGTATCTCTCCAGGTGACCCAACATATTATTCTGCAAGTGTGGTTGTGATGATGGACGCTCATACTAATCCATATCAAGCTTGCTAACTCCTCCTCTCTTCAATCTCTTTCATTCCAATCCCTTTTTTCTCCAGACAAATCAACCTTAAACACATCCATGAATCCTAATCCTCTCTCTCTCTCTCTCTCTCTCTCTCTCTCTCTCTCTCTCTCTCTCTCTATCTGTCCCTTTCTCTCTGGTCACATTATCATTGGGGATCACTCCTTCACATTCACACATGTCCGTCTGAAACCTCTGCCTCCCTTTGCTCTTTTTCTTTGGAAAAATTAACATTGCTAAGCACTCGTGTGCATTCAAACACCTCCCTACATCCCCAGCCTCTCTGTCTTTCTTTCAGCCTCCCTCTCTCTAGACAAATGAACATGGGAGAACAAAGCCCTCCGTCCTCATTGCCTCCTTTACTCTCTCTGGTCGAATTAACTTTGGGAATCACTCAGACATTCATACAAACCCTTTTTTCTTCTTTATATCTCTCTATCTTTAGGGCAAATTAGCATCAGGAAACACTAAGCCGTGTTTGGATCTCCTCCTTTTCTTTCTCTTCAGACAAATTGACATTGACGACCACACATACGTCCTCTTATCCTCCGTCTGTCGACCACAGACTCTCTCTCCATCATGGTGCATGGGGAGGCTTGCTGAAAGGTTTGAAGAAAGTCAAAGATGGAAAAAAGAACAAAAACCTCAAATGTGGAACTCCAATTAATATAAAGTCCCCCCTCCACACCCATCACCAGCACCAATCAGCCAAGAATAAATCTGCAGCAGATCTAATTACTGTGCCGTCTCCGAAGACCCCGGCCGCCGTGAAGCCAATCTTCCCCTCCTTGTTTGAACAGGCTGATGAACTAAGGGACTCGATGGATATCAAGTCATTTTGTTTAATTTATAAATGGATTTTCCCCTAATACTTAAATTATCATCAGCATAAGAGGGAGAGAGAGACAGAGACAGAGAGAGAGAGAGAGAGGGTGAAAGAGAGGGAGAGGGAGAGAGACCAGGAAAAGCTTTAGGAAGGTGAAAAAGTCTTAAATGCAGTGCAGGAGGGGATGGAGGGATGAAAAGATGGAGAGCTTGAAGAGGATTTACAGAGATGCTTGTTTTCCCAGTTTACAGGAGTGATGTTTTTATTCTGATGCACTAATTAACCCCTTACATACCAATAATAAAAGAGTCATGCCTGAGGCAAATAAACTGATTGCCAGTCTTAAAAACTTTTGAGTGTGTTCATAGTTTCAATCTAAAATGTAACATTTTTGCCCCCAACAGTCAAAATTATGGATAAATGTTCATGCATATTCCTACGAATGTCAAGCAACATGAGCGATCAGAGCAACAATGGCTGGTGGGCTCATTCAAGTCGTGTTTTGGCCTCCTATCATGGCTCATATCTGGCTTCCATGTTATGGACATTAGAATGTTAGAATGTTGTGACCTCCAACTTGAAAACACAGCTGGTTTTGCACTAAAAACATCCCTTTGTCACCAATAACATGGCTGAAATATCCATCATCTCACTAAAAACAGCCAGTTGTCTTCCAAGAACTGCTTTTGTTGTGAGAAACATGGCTGAAAGTGTTCAGAAGTGTTGTTATAATACCCACTTCTGCTGCCAGAATGGGAGCTGAACACTGTTTCTGTTTTGTATCAGTGCTTCCATGTGTATCTTTGCACGCTGACCTGATTAAACAGCCAGGTAGAACAACCTACACACTCCTCAACTGCCTCCTTGACCTTCTCTTTCCCTCCATCTGTAGCACGACCTTTTATTTGCTTCCTTTTTTTTCCACTGTTCAATCTTTACTGACACATTTTCTTCTCCTTCCGTTTTGCTCTTTGTCCACCCTTTCTCTTGTCTTCCACTCTGTCCTTTACATCTCCCTCTTTCTGCTCCAGGCTCTTGCCTCCTGTCCTCCATCCTTCATTCCTTCCCTTTCCTCCTTCCTACTAATTTGGGCTACTTCAACGAAGATGACATTGAACAGAAATCACAATTTGTGTCTTTGTCCTTTTCTGTCCTAAATTCATCCATCTATTGTGTCCTTCCTTCTATGGATGTCTTGAAAACAAGAAACTTTTCTCAGCAGCTTCACCTACCCGGTTCTGGCGTTTCCGAGTGCGACGAGGATGAGGCTGACGACGCCCCGTCTTCGTTAACGGCTCCCTGGGATAGAGACATCCCCCGGCCTGGGGGTAGTTTCATGCCCAGCTGCTCTGCCATCTCCACATGATCGCCGGGATGGATGTAATCAAACACACTGCTGCCGGTCAGTTCCACCTACAGACAGAAAAACAGATTTGACAGTTGATCTTTCTCTGAATCTCTAAATTTTCTGATTACATCCCATTCCTCACACAAGAAGAGCTTGGTGCATTCTGCATTCAACGTATTTTTCATTTGTTTTGGTGAAAATGGTCCTGAGACGTCTTGATTAGCGCTCCCAGGTAATACAGTGTACAGATCACTGGCAGCTTGTGAGGAGTACAAAGATGCAAGAAAAAGTCTGGGCCAAAGAGAGCATTGTTTTAGTGCCAACCACTAGAGGTCACGTAATCATCAGTTTCAGTTATGTTGCTTGCATGTTTAACCTCGGAAGATGGTCTTAAATGAAAAGGGTTGCCTCCTTATTCTATCCTTTACATCTTCTTTTGAGTGCTCAGCCTGCTTTTCTATTCCATAGTCAAACACAACAAAGAGAAGTTCCACCTCAATTTACACGCAGGACTTTGGTTGTTGTATCATCTATTTTATTCTCATGAGTTGACCAAAAGCATGACCTGTCAGTCAATCATCCAGAAATTTGCTGCTAACTCAGATGTCCCTGCAGTGGTGTTAACATGAGACATACCATAATTTGTTCATTTGCATAATCAACTGGTCTCCCATTCTCTGATTCACCACAGAGTCTTCAAGATGATGGGCCTGCATGAAGCACCTTCAAGCAAATTCATTGCTCAAAATGTAAAAATTTTAAACAGTTCAAATATGCGGAGAGGCAAAATCATGTCATTTGTCCAGCAAATGTGCACAATCTTGTTGTTTGTGCTGTGCTGCTTGCATCTCTGCATTGTTTTTTTTTTATTTAGTCATGGAAAAAAATTGCTTTGCATTTGGTAAACACAACTTAACTTTTTGAAGTACTGCATTGCCGTGGTGGGAAGGCCAGATCTCTGCCGCTTTAAGCAAATTTCTTTCTTTTAACTCTTCTTGTCCTTCCTTCCCTAACTGTGCTTCTTCTCCTCATCCAGATCTTCCTCATCTCCTCCTCCAATGCTCCTCTAATCCTTCCCTCGGCAGCCGTGAAGAATCAGCGGTGGCTTTTCTTTCTCATGGAAATTGAATAAATAAGCTTCTTCTCATTAAATAAATACAGAGTCCCTTCACCTTAAAGACTGTCATTAGCGGAGATAGAAGCGGCTTTGTCTTCGTTAATTGGGGATGAGACGAGAGGAGCACCGCCAAAACTGCAGCGCTACATGACGCACACACTTCAGTGCACACATAGCATTTCGCTTGCACAGAAGAAATAGATTTATGATGGTGAGAATACACACAAAACTTTGTTACTCTTGTACACACACACACACACACACACACACACACACACACACACACACACACACGCACACACACACACGCACGCACACACAATTTCCAATGATGTGATCCCCAGTTTAATGTTTTCATTTGTGGCGAATCAAAATCATTGTTCGCATTTATTTTCACATTAATCTGGTTATGTGTATAAGCGTGTGTGTGTGTGTGTGTGTGTTCAGGTTTTTGGGGGTCCACTGGGACAAAAGGGATTACATGAGAGTAATCCTTTTATTAAGAAATCCCTTTAAGGCAATTTAGTCCCTCATAAAGTCTCATCTGGAGCAGAAAGTGATGATTAACAAATGAGGGTGATCACTGAGTTTTTTTTCTCTCTCTCTCTCTCTCTCTCTCTTTCTCTCTCTCTCTCTCTCTCACACACACACACTCACAGGTCCCGATGCACCATGGGAGTTAGTGTTCATGTTTACATGTTACACTGCTAATTGGATCTACATTGTTCCTCCTCGCAATGACACGCAGACTTTTAATCAATTTAAACTTGGCAGAACTATTTTACATAAAGTCACGGGTGGAGCTAATTACACAGAGGGAAGCATGGCAAGATGAATTAGACATTCAGACAGTTACTGCAGCAACACTTGAAGAACATTATCATGCTAGAAGTACAGTAGACTGAGCAGCAGCAGCTCCCAAACTTTCTTTGGAAGCTAAAAAGCTCTGTTGGGTGAGCTGCTACATCTTTACATAGTGCATTTACAGTCTTTGCTAGCCCACCACAGTCAGATTGGGTCCTTATCATTCCTGAACCAAACTAGCCTCCCCCAAATCTGTTTATTACATCTCCTATTTTTTTTACAAAGATACCAAGAGAAAGAAGAGGGAGTTGCACAATATTTTACAATGCCAATAGTTTGTGTTTCATTTTAAACATGAAGATGCTGGATATCTTGCTTTCTTTGAGAATTTTAACAGAAAAGCATGAATCTCACTTCACTTAAAAATATAGTTTAAAAATAAATACTGACACAAACATTTACAACCTCTATAAATAAAGCATTTCGCAACGATTTGCTTTGGTCATGTGATTGTTCTCAGCTCAGTCCATCATGGCATCACAACTATGTTGCTAAACAAAGAATTTGATGGCACACAGGCATAATTGGTTCAATCAGATCATCAGAAATATGAAAATCCAATGTTTAATAAATTTCTAACATACCTGTCAAGTATGATGTTAGCAGGTCTGAGAGTTCAGATTTAAATTCCTTCAGGTGGAATAACAAGTGTACTTAGGGAAATTAAAATCAGATCCGTCACCAACACCAACATAGTTTAAATGTATTTCTATTTGCAGACTTGTTACAACATCTTTGTTTTTCTTCAAATATGTATTCTCGGCAAATGGGGTGGACAATTAAACAGTTACAGTTTGTGTCTACATCTGTTTTCCACCTGAACACATGTTGAAGATGTATGGCAACCTGAGCTTTTTAATCAGCCAGAAACCTCAGCCACCACAAAGACTATACATCATGTTACTCCTCCAGCCAGTTACACAGAGGTTGGTCAAGTGATTTAATATCATTAGAATGTTTCTTTTTCCTCCAGTCTTTTTGTCCTCATGAGACAGCAAAGTGAGATGGAAACATGTGGGAAGTAGAGAAGACTTCTTTTCTAGCAGCAGAATCTGGATCAAACATGAGCAAACGATATCAAGGACAACTAATTCTCCTAGAGACTGGCATGATTAATTCACTTCATGTGTTGGAGATGTTCATGTATCACTGGGTTCAGAGAAACAAATGAAGAACTGAGGCTCAAAGTGTAATTTATCACATATCGTTGTCGTTGGTCGACAACCTCAGCGACAGATATAACGATGGTCATAAAAGCAGTCAAAGTTTAGGCTGAGCCACTTGTTCTAAATATTTTGACTTCTACATGACAATCCAGACTGTTTCATAACAATCCAGAAAATACAAATATTCTGCTGTGACAGCCACAGCATTTCCCTGCTGAGTGGTGTGCATGTCTGGGGCTTGAATTTATCAAGCTTCTCAAAGTATCACTTTAGTTTCCTATTGGTGGTTTATGACAGCAAGAGGTCAGAGATTAGAAAACTGCTGCCTGTCCATGCAGGGTTCTGTAAGATTTTGAGTCAGAGCACTACATGGTCACATTATTTCACGTCCTGCATGCGCAGCTTGATCGCAATAGACCTGCTCCTGCTAATTTTAGCAACAATTGACAAAATACAGCAAGGAGGTATAATTGAAGTTATCTCCAGTATGGGTTCAGTTGGACTGAGGAACAGCCGAGGCCCCAGTGTGTTTATGCGGTGAAGTTTTCAGCAGTGAATCCATGAAAACAGCACCTCAGGTGATCCCTTTTAAACAAACACCCAGGGCTGAAAAATAAAAACACAACGCATTCAATCAGACAAACATGCTACAACAGTAGCTCAATAGCAGATAATAAGCCTGCAATTGGTCTGTTTCCTGGATAAATCACTGCCATAAATGCTAGAAAAGATGCTTGAAATATAAACTCTCCATTGCAATGTAATAAATCTGACTGACTTATTGGTTACAGGTCCAGGTCCAGACAGGCTGGTGTCTTTGTTCGGGTCTGCCTATTCGTGGGTTTGCGGCGCACATGCAGAGAGAGAAGAAGGGTATCTATCCACTTGTCTGGCTCTGATAGTGATGGAGAATAAGCAAGTTTCCCAGAAACCTGACATGTTCCTTATTTTTTTAATGCATCCTGTGTTATGCAGGAGTGGAAAAACAAAGTGAAAAGTTCTGAACTTTCAGCTCACCCTTAAATAAATAGATCCATACTTGTGTATTTTTGGCTATGCTGCCATTGATAATCTGTTCTTCTTTCCCTGAGTAATGTGTTGCTGTTGTTCTCTGAAGATTAAAGCTAAAAACAACCACCAGTGTAAGCATTAATAATATCGAGGACAATTAAATTGCTAACATGGCATTGCTATCTGCAGCTGAACAGGCTGAGTGAGGCGTCAGCGCCCTGATGACCTCCGCATAGAGAACTCTGAGTTTTTACGTTGTTTGTCAGTTTAGAGCCTTCAGATAAAACTTATTAAATAGAGAGGCTGGTCTTATCGCTGTGCTCGAGACAAGGACATCAACCGGCACAACAATAACAGTGACGGTGATAAACATGGTGAAAGTCAGGCAAGAGAGAGTTTCGTCAGCGAGATGAAGCATTAAGTCAGTGTGTTTGTGCATAAGTGTGTGTGTGTGTGTGTGTGTGTGTGTGTGTGTTTTGAGGTGTTTATAAGTGTTAAAACATTACTGTGCTGAATCTTCATTTAAAACTGAATGGTTGAAAAAAAGGGTACTGTGGCAGACCAACATTAGTAAAGGAAGCATAAATAAGTAAAAGCACTAAAAGTCATGAAGCTACCACTAAAAGTATCCCTATACTGATAACAGTAAAAGTACAAAAACAACTTTTTAAACATTGAAATAGTATAATAATGAAAGTTACAATTACAAAAAAACATCATTTGCACCCATTAAATTCTAACACAAAACTGCAATTAAATGCTTTCAAGCTTAATTTTCAACTATATCTTAAAAGCATGACGAGCTCCAAGCAGAAATTCCATGTTGATAAAAAAAAATGATAGTTTTTTTCAGTGAATAAATAAAATGGCTACGACTCCTGAATATGGAACCACTCACATAATGCTGAGGCAAATGTACAGTAGCACGCTTTGCTCCCTGAGCTTCCTGTACAAGACTAAATTGAATTAAAACATTTTTAAGATGGAGCCCCTTCAAGATCACTGTGTACTTGCGACAAATACTCATAATATTTACAATAAATCCAGCTCAGTTTGTGAAGGAAACAAATTCATGCTGAATGCTGAATACAAGAAAAAACACACACAAATACATGAAAATACCCCCACACACACACACGCAGACTTCATTAATACATGGAATCTGAAGCGTTATATTAGCATCTCTGCATCACACTTTAATTAGTATGGAAACATTTAAAACCACACACACACACACACACACACACACACACACACACACACACACACGCACACACACACCTCAAAACAGTTAAAACCTCTGTGTGACTTTGCAAAGTACTAATCAAATAAATTGATGTTGGCTCGCAGGGTTCAGAATTAATTACGGCATTAAACATGAGCTAAGTGGGGTAATATTCCAAGTTTGATAGTGCATAATTACTCTGCTGTTAATGATTCATGGGGCGTTGGAGGCGAGTAGGAGAAACGATGGACATGAAGCTCAAGTGTCAAAGAGAAAAGCTGCTGAGAAAAAGAAAGTTTCCTCTTTTAAAGAAGAGTGATGAAAATGTTTGGAGGTTTTCTGAAATTTTCACTTTCTTCACTGGAGAGTTGAAATAGGATGTAATACTCATGAAGATAAGGATAAACCACATGGCTGAATATCAAGACTAATGTCACAATATCTGATAGGACAGGGACGATGATGAACATTTTCAATTCAACTTCAATTGAACAGAAAACTTTAACTGTGAATATCAAAATCAGTACATCATAATACGAGTTTCTTATTTTTGATTGTGTCTGTAGTGTAAAAAAGATGGGGATGATACAAATGAAATAAAAATCAATCCTGAAATTTGCAGCTCATAAGGTCATGCCTGCAGTGGATAGGCATGACTTATATTGTGATACTTTGCTTTTTTAGACAGAACAATTGCAGATAACAGCTCTCTATATTTAATCCATGGTCTGACTTTATGCAATTTTCCAGATTTTTCGGGAAATATTGGACTTAGCAGAGGTCTACAGTTTATTTGCTTATTCTCATTTTTTTGTCTGACTGGCTGATGGGTCAACTATCATGGGGCCGCTATGCCAAACACTGGTTTACTCAGTCTGTCAGAGTGAGGATATTCCATCCATTCATCAATTTTCTACCGCTTATCCGGTTAGGGGTCACGGAGGGACTGGAACCTATCCCTGCTATTTCAGGCGAGAGGCGGGGTTCATCCTGGACAGGTCGCCAGTCCATTGTAGGGCCAGTATTTACAGACAGACAACCATTCACACTCACAGCCATGCCTACAGTCAATTTAGAGTATCCAATTAGCCTAGTCCCCATTTGCATGTCTTTGGACTGTAGGAGGAAGCCGGAGTACCAGAGAGAACCCACGCAGGAACAGGGAGAACATGCAGACTCCACACAGAAAGATCCCATGCTCGTGCCAGGGTTTGAACCCTGAACCTTCTTGCTGTGAGGCGACAGTGCTAACCACTGCACCATCGTGCAGAGTAAAGATATTGCCACTTTAGAATAAGATGGTGAACAGTCTACATCACATCTGCTAATACCAGCATGCTAGCATTGCTAGCATCAGATCATTAGAGTCGGTCTTATGCTGACTTCATGAAAATCAAGTAGTGAGTACAGTTGTACCAGATTGGATAAGTGCATTTGTTTTTATGTCTGATCTGCTTTTTTGTGTATTTTGAGTTTGTGTGTGTGTCTGCATACAAGTCAAAGTGTGTTTACGGACATGTCTGTTTTCCCCTTCAAAAGTGTGTGTGACGATGAAGTCCCCAGCTGACAACATGAGTGTGTTATCAGTCAGATGAATGGGGATGAATCTCTTTTGTGAGTAGAGTAGCGTGAGTGTGCACACGGACACAGATGACAAACCACACACACACACACACACACACACACACACACACACACACACACACATTGGCAAGCAGTTCATATAAGACTGTTCATTTGTCATCCTCTGAGCTGTTGACAAGGAAAGAATCTCAGATATGGTGTGTGTGTGTGTGTGTGTGTGTGTGTGTGTGTGTGTGTGTGTGTGTGTGTGTGTGTGTGTGTGTGTGTGTGTGTGTGAGTGTGTTTGTCAGCTGCATTCTGATAGATGGTGATTTATTAGACTAAACAAAACACAGGACACTGAAAGCAATCACATCATCTGGATGAGCAAGCGAGTGAGAAGGGGGGGTTGATTTAAGAATAAAATGAGTTTCGCATTTTTTGATCTAACTTTATTTAACTAATCTAATACACTTTGATTGGACAATTGCCCTGTAACTTCTTATAGAAGCTGTTTACTGTGGCCAGGCATATTGTTCTCCCTCAGTCGTCAAAAAATCGGATTATTTTGGTCCTCATCAATAACTTTGACCCAAAGAAACATAAGATAATAAGGGCCAGGTTGAAAAAATCTGACATTTTCAGTTCAGTTCAGCAGGAATAAGCAGTGAAAGAGCTTTGCAGTCGACAGATGGACACTCTTCTCCACTGACGGAACTTCACTGCTGGGATAAACATCTCACCATGTCTGTGGAGGACTAAACAGACCCTTCAAATCTATCATAAATCACTGCACTCTCAAGAGCTTCTCCATGTGTTTGTGTGTGTCAGTGGCTAAATGTATGTGTGGGGGTGTGAAGCCCTGTGAGGGACACAAAGTATGAAATCTTTCACCTCGATCAATACACACTCACATGCACCTTGTGTCTCAGTGGCCCAAATCACTAAAGCTCCTTCAACCTGCTGACTTGTTAAAGAAAAAAACCCACACAAACCCACACAGCTCCATAGTGTTTGTGTGTCATGTTTTGTCGTTATTTTTCATCTTTCTCACTTTTTTGCACAACTGATCCCTCTCTCGCTCCCGTGCTCTCTCAGGAGTTTGAAGTGATAGGTAAGGTGCATTCTGGGTACTACACACACACACACACACACACACACACACACACACACACACACACACACACACACACACACACTCAAAAATGTCCAGACTTAAATCAGTTTGCTGGGTTTCAAGCCAGGATGTTGGTTCAGCGAAAATTTACAGCCAAACGGCGGACAGGGTTTTCCAGGCTCTGAAGCTGGGGCTCAGAGGATGCACACAAATGAATATAACAATAGAACATGACACTCAAACGTTCAGATACTGCAAAATAATCAGCTGTAAATGCAAGTTCCTCAGAAGAGACAGATGCTCTCTAGTGATTGTGGTAATTATCACATCCATAGAACCAAAGGCTGGATGAACCATCCGCATCTTGGAAGCGCCATCGCTCTGCTGCTAGATCTGGATCCCTTCCTTTCTGAAACACCTATGATAGGGCTGAGTACATGCCTGAACTGACAAGCTTCTTCAGCCAAGCAGCACAACTGAACATATGACAACAGCATATGACAAATCCAGTCAGTTGTTTAATTGCTTTTGCACTTTTTACTTTTTAAATAATGTTCACGTTTTAACCTTGTTTCTTCAAGGGATGTCATTTTTTACTACTTTTCTCCTATTCCAGGATTCCAGACTTGGATGCAGGGCTTGACTCTTGAGCTTGTAAGACATGGATGCTCTCACGAGGCTATGCATGGATAATACAGTATAGCATCAGACCTTTGTGACGAGAGATCGTTGCTCCATTTCAGTTTCAAATACTGAACATGATTGCCCACATGGCAAATATTGTCAGGGCTGAGTAATATACGGAATACTGCATCAATGTTCCATTATAAATAAAAGTTCCACACTATAAATTACTGTATATTTGTCACAACATGATTTCTGATGTGTCAGAAATGTCCAATGAAATATAGTTTCAGTTTTTTGTATCAAACCATAGAAGATCCATAGAATGAACACTGATTGGACTATCTGACATGATTTTCAATACTTATGCAGATATATAATTGATTATGATAATTGTATGAAAAAAAGGCTTGTGAGTATCATTATGATTAATTTTTGTCCCGAGCTGATGACTCGGAACCCATACCCATTATCCAGAATCATACAGTCACTTAAAGACAAAATACACAATTTAATTAGTATGTATTGAGACATACAGGCATAAATGAATATATGAAATGCTTTTCTTGAAAATATGCATGAGGCCAGTTGATACCATGTTTTTTACAGTTTGTGCAAAACATGGAATGGATTCAACTTTCCTTATTTCTAATTTTATCATAATTTAATTTAATGTGAATCATTACTGCACAGAAAAATGAGTCATCCCTATTCATAGTCATGATATGTTGGTCGCATAGATGCTGTCAGTAAAGATGTGACGGGAGCAACAAAAAAAAAGGCCAAGAAACTGCATTATGGTAATTTAGCTGACATGGCGCATGGTGAGTGAGGAACTCATGACACCAACCGCCTGCACACACGCACAGACACAAACACACACACACACGCACACACACACACACGCACACACACACACATATGCACACAAACAGAAGACAGATACGCATTCTGTTTTAATCTGATCCATCTTTACTTCTCAGGCTCTGTCGCCAACAAAGTCCACTACCTAAATCTCTACTCTGTTCTTCCGAAATCTCACAACAATGGTGGTCTTCAAATGTTTAGAGCGACCCCCCCAGACACCGATAAGCCCAGTGTTGAACGTCCGAATGCTAGGGCCAATCCCTGCTTCCTAGTGCATTATGGGACTGTGATAAGGACACAATGGAGGAGCACTTTTATCATGTTTCTCATGCTAATACATCCACCACCGCTTATTCTTTTTATTGAGTAGAATCCAATTGTTTAGTGTGTTAATAATTTGCACACAGCTTCAGGTGGAATGTGTGTGTGTGTGTGTGCGTGCGTGTGTGTGTGTGTGTGTGTGTGTGTGTGTGTGTGTGTGTGTGTGTGTGTGTGCGCACGCTAGATCTCATTCATCAGGCAGAAAAGTCCTCAGGGCAAACACACACAAAACCCCAAGAGGTTATCTTAAGTGTGTGTGTGTGTATGTGTCCGTGTGTGTGTGTGTGTGTGTGTATGTGTGTGTGTGTGTGTGAGTGTCTGTGTGTATGTTTGTGTGATGATCCTGAGGCCATTTCACTACATTAAACACCAACTGTGGTTTAGAGCCTGAAATCCATTTATCCAACTGTTAAAAGGCTTTTATTGTGAAACTTCCACAAAAGCGACACTCCGACCATTCATCCATTTTCTTCCGCTTATCCTATTAAGGGTCGCGGGGGTTGGGCCGGAGCCTATCCCAGCAGCCTTCGACCAAGAGGCGGGTTCACCCTGGACGGGTCACCAGTCCGTTGTAGGGCCAACACATATACACAGACAACCATTCACACTCATGCCTACGGTCAATCTAGAGTATCAATCAGCCTCGTCCCCTCTTGATGTCTTTGGACTGTGGGAGGTGTGGAGTACCCGGAGAGAATCCGCACAGGCACAGGAAGAACATGCAGACTCCACACAGAAAGATCCCATGCTTGAACCTTCTTGCTGTGAGGCGACAGTGCCAACCACATCACCATGCAACAATTATCTACATGAAATGAAAACAACATTAAGAAGATCGTTTAACTCAAATTCCTTCATTATGATTACATGATGATTAAATTGGTAAAAACTGAAAATGACATATAAGCTGACATCTATTGACCATTGAAGAAATGCGTTAGATACCCTTCTCTACTCGGAACTACTTCAGGGAGCAGAGACCCAGAGAACAGCTGACTGCTTCTTAGCTTCGCTAAAAATAAATGTTTGTGTGCGGGAAGAGTTAGCATACCTTTGTCAAAAATCAAATAGAGTTTTCTACAAAATGGTCTTTGCGTCATTTAACAGAATTAGGATTCGATATAGTCTTTAAGAATTAACAATTTAAAATCAAAAGGTATTGGACATTTCGAATCAGAGTAATGGTCAGAACTACTTTCCTGTCTGTTGCAGTGATTTGACACAGAACCTCTTAAAGGCTCAATTGTAATTTTGGCCAATATAATCAAATGTTGTTTGACAACTAAGGGGGTGACTGCTGCTACTTACCATGGCCATTTCTGTAAGGGAAGATGAGGAGGATTGCTGCTGGGCAAACCAAGCTCCTGATCCTGATCTATATGAAGGCTTCACCTCTGACTACATTCTTTATCAAAAATGGGCATAAAGAAATTTAAAAAATACATTGAAAATAGAAAGATTTTTAAAAACAAATGTACAGGAAATTAACAGGACGAACAACTGAAGAAACTTCTTGCAGATGAAGCTTCAAGAGGATGTAACAAGCTTCCGTCCTCAGGATGTTAAAGAAAACAGTTAAATCAAGAGCTAATGGGGGGCAATGTTCAGACAAAATATGATGTACATTTTTATTCTAAGTTACAAGTCACAAATATGGGACTTTGTGTCATCATAATCTACTGCTTCTCTCCTATTTCCCAGGTTAGTAGGGCAAATATTTCAGTGTTTATTACCTATGGTTATATGTAATATTGCATGAGTAAGTAAAGTAGGCTTGCATTTGCCTGAACATTAAAACTGTAAACCAGTTAAATAAGGCAAATTCCAAATTAAGGCATATTTCTCAATCACTGCATCTTTCAAATTGGAACAAGCAGGCTTAACATCTTATTTGAATGATGAGATGGACATTTCCCACAAGTAAGAAAACGAATTAAAGAGGAAGATACAAGGAGCAGCTGAATAAAACCACTGAGAAATCAATGAGTAATTTGACATCAGATGAGCTGATTAGAAGACACAAGACAGAGAGCTTCAACACAACAGCACACACAAAATATGTATATGTGAGTTCATATATAGCCAAATAACTCCTAAAAACATACAGGATGGAAGCCTTGACAGTACACAGTGTAAAAACAGGGGGCACAGTCCAGTATTAATGAAGTGTGTATGTGTGTGTGTTTGTGTGTGTGTGTATTCTGCCTGTGATTTCATTCATTTGTCTTTAATTTTCTTAGAATAGGCAAATGTGTGTTTTTCTTCTGAGCTGCTCACATGTTGATCCGTGGATAATAATGTGTGCATACATGTGTGTGTATGTGTGTGTCTACAGTGCAATTAACTGAGGAGCTATTGGAATGCGTCGCTGCAGCCTGTTGTGAGCCCCTACAGGGTTTTAAATGCAGACAAACACACACACTAATGGCACACACACTCACAGGAAAAAATAAAGCTGTGTCACATACACACACACACACTGGTGTTCCCCCAGGATCTCCACATTCAGCTGCTGTGACCTTGACAAGAACACAACAATGCTGTTGCTGCTCTCTCGCTCTCTCTCTCTTTTCTTCCATCTTTCACTCTCTGCTCCTGCTTTCTTTTTCTCTTTCTTCCACTTTCAGTTTTTACTTTAGGTATTTCAAATCATTCTTTTCTTTTAACATGGCAATATCTGTGTCAGTCCTTCACAACAATGATAGTATCGCTCCTCCTTTATCAGACTAAAGGACTTGGAACTGGGAAAAAAGAAAAAAAGATCCTCAACACAGAAAGATGCAAACCAGTGGCCGCTAAAGTTGGAACTCCCACACTGAAGCTTTGGAACCATGGAACCAGGGTTTGCCTAACCTGACGTTGCTGCAAATATGGCGCAAAGAGTGAGAAGTTAAGCGGAATTTGTTTTCATCTGTATTTCTACTTAGTGTAAAGCAGCTTAATAACACTGTAGGTACCCTTTCTATTTCAATGTGAGGGCACTTTGAGGTTTCCCAAGTAGATGGACTGCAACACATTAATCATAGGATGGCAATATTAAGTCTGAATGATCAACTTCTGACATACAATGGGTTGCAAAATGAAATTAACTGTTCTCTCATCAAAATCCTCCCAAAACCTTTTTTTTTCAGTAATCCTGTGAAAAGACAGACAAGTAAACCAGTGTGCCTGTGTCAAGTGGGAACTGAGGCATAAGACCATGCAGGTGAGTCAGCAAACCACAAGCAGAGCACAACTCTGGGATGTAGGAGGGTCTTGGTTCTAAAATGGAATACAGAATGACCGAGATGGCACAAAGAGTGTCAATGAAATGACAGTTTTGACAGGATTGAATGCAGGACTGATCCTGTCCGTATGTACGTAGTGATCAAATCAGGCAGAGATCACAGATGACAGATGATAGACAGTTATTTTGGAGATGAAAGGCAGACAGTTGAGATCAAAGACAGATTGTCCTGCCAACAACAAGCAGTTCAAAAAGGGGCTGGCAATGGGGTACAATAGACAAAGCATCAAATAAAAAAAGGAAAGCAAAACAGTCACAAAAACACCAGGAACAATGACATAGCAAAAAGGCTACTGGTCCTGCAATACTTTTTCATCTTCAGAAACAAGCACGAACATCACTGTAGCAGCTCCCTCACTTAAGCAATTCCCTTATTGAAGAACTCAAGGACTCATCACACACACACACACACACACACACACACACACACACACACACACACACACACACACACACACACACAAATGGGCTGTTTTGAAAGACAGAAGCGACTGTATAAAATTAACAATTCAACTTTTCATATTCAGCTCCAAAAAAACCTAATTTACCATCGATTGTGTCCCATGTCTCTTTTTAACGTCAACAAAGAGTACCTCCTGAAAACCCCAGAGGGAACCTGACATAAAGCAGTCACCCTTTCTTTGTTGAAGCTTTTTGGGTGTTTCCTCCCTGACGGCGAGGATAGATGCCTCTCAGTATCTGCAAAACAAGCGGGAGCGTCTGCTGCCGCCGCCTTTTGGTTGGCATCTGATTATGTACGAGTTGTCTATTAGATAGGGATTTAGGGAACATGAGCTATACTGTATATCTGGATATGATCTGAGGACAATCTGTGGGCTTCAAACAGCGAGGGAGACGCTGGCTGACGGAGACGCTTCACTATCTGAAATGACTGTTTGTTTTCAATTTCACATTGCAGCTGATTTCCTCCGGATCGGGGCACCGAGAGGTTATTACCGCCTCAGACGAGCCTGCGAGGAGAGTCATAGTGTGTGTGTGTGTGTTTGTGTGTGTGTGTGTGTGTGTGTGTGTGTCTGTGTGTGGACAGGTGAGTGAGTATTTTATGGGCCTCATCATTGAGACTGAATGAGAGTATGTTTGGAAACATCCAGTGGCCGGTTCAAGTCAACTGTGTTTGTCAAACTTTTATTTTTTCTGTTGTTTTTTTCCTCTGTTCTCTTAGATATTTGCAGTTCCAAATGGCTTGATTTTTGATGATGAGGCGTTGCCGTGGTTATGATCTAGCAAGGGGTAGCAAAGATATTTTGCATTCAAATTACAATGTTTGTTTTGTGAAGAGTTTTGATTTGCAGCTAGCCTGCTTCTGTTTTTTTTTTCCTATCCATTTATTGATAATTACTTTACTGTAGTCACAGTTATTGCAGCCACTAGATGGCATCTGTCACTCAAACATCAATATGTTTTCTGTCAAATGCTTTGGACCACAGAGCCATGTTTGTGTGTGTTTGAATCTGTGCTTCTGTGGATGTTATGCACATCTGTGTTTGCGTAGAAAAGCTTGTGTGTGTGTGTGTGTGTGTGTGTGTGTGTGTGTGTGTGTGTGTGTGTGTGTGTGTGTGTGTTCATCCTATCAGTTAGACAAGTCATTATTCTTGGCTGACAGCGCACAGCTCCAGCTCCTCTGCCAGGTAATGAATTCTCCCTCAGATAAAGAAAATAAAAATCATCTTTAATTTCTCCGCCTCGCCGTTGTGTAAACTCTGATTCTTTCCACTTGGGTGCGTTGGATTCACCACCCTGCCGCTCCCTGCCCGCCTGCTTGCCTGTCTGCTGCATCACTCAGCTGACATACAAACACAGACAGATGATGGTAAAACTGAAGCAGATGAAGGAACTGTGGTGAAATATGATGCAGGCGGCACAGAAATACAGCACAAGAGGTCACACAGACATGTATGGAAAAACTTGGGATATGTGGCAGGAAGGAAATAAACCAGTACGGTAATTGAAATACATTTTACATTATGCTAAATGCACATGTTCACTGGGTAGTTTCAGCAGGTGTCAGGGAGAAAGAGAAGGCAACTTTTTCCAGAGAAAAACTAACAGATGTGTCATATATGTCAAGCACTGAACACAAACACTATTACCCCAGTTGCCTCAATAAATGTTGACATTGTGCATTTCTGCAAACCACACAGAAATATTCTGAATGATTCTCAAACAAACAAAGTCATATGGCGACCTTTCTGACACAATGACAGGTATAATCCAGCTTCGGACAGGGCATGCTGATCATATGCATCAACATATGTGAAGGTGAAAATATACTTGAAATTCCACAAATAGACATTAAAGCGACTACGTGTACGAATGACGAGTGCATGAAATTGGCTTAAGAATCACAGTAGTATTGTATTAGCTTTAATATATTGTGACAGAAAGATAGTTTAGTGACATATTAGTTTGGGTAGGTTTATGGTTTATTGGTCCATTCTGGTCCACACGCCTTAACTGGTTCCATTTTATGCTAAACAGCTAGACAGGCCTTTGTCTACTTACATTAGGTCCTGTCAAACTCAAGGCATACATCATGTACCAACATTTAATTGTCTAACAACATGCATAAATCTAAATCTAACCCACAGCATTCACAGTAAGCAAAAAGAAAATGGAAAACATGGTTAACATTCAAATTATTGATAAGGCTATAAACTATAAACGAAAATGAATGACTGCTCGACTATATATATATATATATATATATATATATATATATATATATATATATATATATATATATATATATATATGTATGTATCACACTATCTCTTACTGTCAGGAGCACTGCTGACTGCTGACAGTGGTGGTCAAATCCCGGTATACCAGTACCAGTCTGATTTTTGGCTTAAAATTATAGCGGTATGGACATATTTTAGACAGAAGGAGAAGCTGTTGATCTACCAGTCAGTCTTTGTTCCTACTCTCACATATAGTCATGAAAGGGGTATGATTGAAAGAATGAGATTGCAAGATTGCTCAGGAGGGGGCTGACATCTCCCTTTGGCATAAGGCTGCTCATTTGTGTAAAAGGTGGCAACCTGAGGTGGTTTGGGCATCAAGACAGGATGCCTCCTGATCATCTCCATGTGAAGGTTTTCCAGCCATATCCAGCTGGGAGGGAATCCACTGGGCACACCAAGGACCAAATGGAAGGATTATAGCCCCATGCTGGCTTGGGAACTCAGGATCCCCAATCAGAGCTGTTTAATGTGGCCAGGAAATGGGAAGGCCGGGGTCACCTGCTGGAACTGCCATCTCTGTGACCTGACCCAGTATAAGGTCGAGGATGGATGGCTGGATGAAACAAGTACACAGTCACAATACTATCACGTTTGTAGAGCAATGGTAGTCAATTTCTCTAATGTGGCAGCATTCATGCGCCATTTCTTGGGTAAACTTGTGGATTCTCCTCCCTTTGTCTTGTTCCAAGTTGTTTAAACAGCTAGGGAGCTAGGGAGTTAATACAACTACTTTTACCTTCACTTCTACCTTAAGTTGGTACAGCTGACAGTTTTGATGATCTGGCCTTCTTTTATTCAAGTCATTGTTTGTTTGTGCTCTGCACCAGCATTTGTGGTCTAGAGTAAATAAATAAATCTATGTGATAAGAGATGGAATGATCTGGAACACATAGCACAGTTGGACTAAACAAAACCTGAAAAAGCATGAGGGAGAGATGATGCATTTTGTTATTTTGAGCAGAAGCTCCTTTAGCTGATGATGGATCAAGAGTGTGACAAACACACATGATCAATAACCCAGCCAGCATTCCAGTAAGACAGCAAGCTGCTGATTTACACCTGAACTGTCAGAGAACACACACAGAGCCTCGTCCCTAGTGTGTGCTGCTTGCTTTATGTCCCATCTGTTCTCCTCCCTACCGTCCCATTACAGTTCAACTACAGCCCAGCGCTATGGGTGCAGACAGGGGACAAAAAGGACGTCCAGCACCAGTCTGAGTCCAATTCTGTCTGGTGGCTGCAGCCCTGGAAGCAGGAACCTGCATGGAACAGACTAATTTGTGTAAAAATGTATTACATTTAAGAAAATATGAACACTAACAAATCTCTTGCGAATGAATTGCCCCTTTTTTTTTTAAACATTATTCAAAGTCCAGCATGATATTTTTTCATAAAACATTTCTGAATGCAACCACTTGTTTTCGGTATGTTACAGTGTGTGCTGTGCTGAATTATGTAATTACATGCAAATCTTTGTTAACTGCAAAAAATAGAACTTAATGGGTAGGATTTAAACATATTCATGAGATAAAGTCTTCAAATATGAGAACTTCAAGGGGAAAGTACAACTTCTGCTTTAAGCCTTTTTGCTAGTTCTACGGCTCAAAGCGTACATTACTTTAACAGACTATTATTTTTCTAAACTTTATCAAAATTGTTTATATACAGAGGTGACTTCCATTTAGACCTCAGATAACAAAATGTCCAGTGGATTGCAAATCCAGCTTCATCTGTCAATCCAAAGAGGTGCAGATATTAATATAATTGTGTGTTTAAGGGGCTTATTATCAATTAAAGAACATAAAGCGAGTAGCTGTATTTTTGGGGAAGTTAGAAGATGGCGCATTGATGACCAGAAAACATGGAAGAAAAAAGTCATGATAAATCAGCATGAGCTGCTGAGGAGTGTGAAAAGTTATTTAATGGATTAAAACAAGTGATGATGGAGAGAGACAGACGAGCTGATGGAGGTCATCGACAAGAACAGGAAGCTGTGCCTGCTGGGATAGCATCTGCGCCACAATGGAGGACCTGCTGCCCTCCATCATGGAAGAGAGAGCGATCGCTATGGCGAGATCAGGGAAAGTTTCACTTTTCATTCTGCATAAAAAAACAAATCATGTTTTTTTTTTTTTTACGCAGTTATTCTACATATGCTAGTGCCTTGTGTGTGTGTGTGTGAGTTTTAGTTTCTATTTCTGTCACTGTTAAGGTAAATCCCTCTCTCATTGGCCATTGAGAAACATGAGTGTTTTCAATCTTCACATCTGTCTTTGTGTGTTTCATTACAAACACTATCGATCCACACACACACACACACACACACACACACACACACACACACGCACACACACTAAAAGACCATAATAATGAGTTAATATGTGGTTCAGTTTTCATCAAAAGAAAAGGTTGGAACCTCCGCTGATATTTATTCTTTAGTTATGAAGCTGTTGCTACACATGTGAAAGCACACGCATACAAACATACTCAAGCACACATGAACGCACACACACACATACATACATTATCACCCTACTCTGTCTCCACCTGACAGATTCTCTCTATTTTTCTCCAGCATCGTGTCGCTCTTCTTCTTCTTCTTCTCCATCAGATTAATAAAATGTGCTTCATCATCTTTAAAAAAAAACAAAACAGCAAAACTTCTCTGATTAGACAGTCCTCTCCAGAGAAGACCAGTTGCTGTTTATTTCTTGTTTTTAATTTCCAAGTTTGCTTGGAGTCTTTTTTTTTTTAAGTAGTCACAGAATGTTGAGACTTAAGAGTTGACAAATAATTCACTTTGATGAATAATATGAATATAATCCCTAAAGCGAGAAGATTAATAGAAAGAGTCAAGAGTTGACGGTGCAGACATACTGCACATGTCTCAGCGAGAGGTGGGAGCCTTTGGGAAATTCCATAACTGAAGGTTCAAATTTATTAATTGAAAAAATGCCAACTAAAAAAAAAAATTCTACCAACAGACAATTAGAATTGAATGGAATGGAAACATTTATCTGACGTGTCAGGAGTTATTACAGACTCTAAAGCACAATGACAAATGTTTTTCATTCAAACATCAGCTGTTCATAATATTGAACAGCAGAAAAATATTAGCATTATCACACCTCTCAGGCTAACAGTTCCCCATAAACAAGGACACACTCACTCACAGTTAATGTGCCTCAATGGTGGATTTATTATAGATGGATGTGATGACATTTACAATTTCAGTATGGCCCATTTTCTGACGCTAAATAAGATTTTTTTTTCCAACTGTCATGTATGAAATATAAAATACATTGTAGGCCAGTTTTGAGTTTAAAGGGCACATGGAGAGTACACTCTTCAACAAGGAGGACGTTAAATTAAACCAGAAATTGAAACTTTGACATTGGAATTGTGTTATACACAAAGAAAAAAACAAAACATATAAAGAGAACCACATGGTCCATGAACTGGAGATAAACCAACTGTCCTTGTTTTTACTTTTACTCAAGTAAAATATGACGATATGAGGTTGTTTATAAGTGAAACCAAACATCTTTACAAACAAAGAAGAAGCAAAAAAGTTTCTACTTCGATTATTTTTGTTTATTTTGCTGTACTGTGGCCTTAATGCATCTGTTTCAGGCTGAATACCTGATGCTGACACTTTAAAACAATCCTACATATAACTTTTATAAATTTATGACAATTCTTGAATTGGACTGGATTTATTTTTAACATGTGATAGGAGTGAAGAAAGCACTGAAATAATTTGAGGTTTAGAGGGTTGATAAAACAAATCTGCTCCTATGAAAATCATAATAAATGTTAAAACAACTTGACCTCTTGTGAATGAACTGAAAAAAATCTTCTCCTTTGCATTGACTGAAACCAGCAAATATATGGAAAAGTTGTTGGTTGCTTTGTAGAATTAGATTTTAGATTTATTATAAAAACACCTATTGTCACAATTTATTCAGTTTCATTTTCTCTCTTAAATACAACGAAATACATCTCTAGGACTATCACCATAGCTGTGATTTAAACCTTTACTTGATCATTAAATCAACAAAAACTCCAACTGTTTCAATTAAGTTCTTAACATTCTGAAATAGGCCTAAATATTTTTCTTATCTGCATAGTCAGTTATACTCAATAATACTAAATGACCAGTTTTTATATGAACTAAATTGGTTTTGAAGTCTGTAATTCAGAAAACTAGACAAATCATTTCTTTTAAATGTCTTGTTTTTCATTTTTTTCAGCATATACTTACATTTAGGAATAAAGTGCTGAAAAAAACATCTTTTAAAATGGTCTGATGTATACACACACACACACACACATACAAACACACATACAAACACACGTATACACATGAAACAGGTCTATAACAGACTGATTTGCACAAATCCCTCGCTATAATCAGCAATCAATTTATCTGTTTTCTACATTTAAGGAGCAGGTACATTCATCACAATCCATAGAGGTTACTGGGCAACCCCCCAAACACACACAAACACACTCACACACACACACACACACACACACACACACACACACAAACACACTCACACACACACACGGAGCCAGCGGTGGTCACATCCAGTTATGCTGACATGGCCTAGCATCTGCTCGGCGGCTCCAGAATGACACCGATTTGCACTTAAATGAGTGGATTTAAGTGGCATGCCGCCATTACCACTCGGCCATATGTGATCCCAATGTCTTTATCCTGCATTACACTGAGGAGGATGAAAGGGAGATGAGTGGGGGAGGACAGGGAGGAGGGGGGATAAGAAAGGAGGAATGACAAGAGACGGGGTGGAGGGGGCGAGGGAGATTAGGACAGACGGCAGCAGAGAAAGAGAGAGGAAAAGAGGCATCAGAAAAAGAATGGATCTGTAATGAGAGAGATGGAGTTGAGGAGGTGAGGAAGAGGCAAAGAAGTGGAAGACATTTTAGGAGAGTAGACAATATGAAAGGGAGAAAAAGGAAAGGACAGGAGAAGGGAGGACAGAGCAAGACCATCAGCTGTTCAATAAACAGTGTCACTGATGTGATACCATGCTGGATGACATTTCTCCTCACAATGACACCTCAAAACTTGCTATACGTGGAAGGCTGAAAATGCAAAATCCCCTTTTTGGCCAGGTCCCTGTGTCAGGGGCTGACTGACTGATTCTGTGAATGAGTGACACCCCATCGGTAAAACATGCACGCGTGAGCGCAGGTGGCAGGAGCAAGCGGGATGCTGACGACACTGATGTCCTGTTAGTCAGGTACTGGAGGACAAGCTTATCATTCTGTTGTTTGTGCACCACAGCTGACAAGTTGAACTGCAAGAGAGAAATCCAAGCTAGTGGTGAATTTTGAGATGGTTTGGTGAGATGGGTACAAGCTTTGTAGACCTGCCAGTAGCTTTTTATCAACAGGAATTGTGAGCACTGACTGTCTGGTGAAAAGAAGCTGGAATTTATAGAATGCTAACAATCTCCACTGGTCAGGAGTATGACCAAGCTGATCCTGTGCTGGCAAGAAATTGTCTTGTTTCTTTATACGGATCTTTGAGGTTAATCTTTGTTGTTTTTATAAAGGTAAGGTTTACCACTGGTTCAAATTTGTCTCTGGTGGTTAAACATGATATGTTGTCAGAGATGTGAGCTCTAGTCTGCGGGACAGCTAAGCTAGTAAGTAAGGTCGGTAAATTGTAAGTATCGTCAAGATAAAATGACCACAGATTAAATGTCAAAACAAGTCATGCACTACATTTGCTCACCAGAAATAATGATCTCTAAAGATGACTTATTTTATAGCCTCCACATCATCACACACTTTCTGGTAGAAAGTGAAATATATGAATGTACTGTCTTTGGTAAGTTTGTGGTTGTCTAGCTGCAGTTAGCAGCATGCAAGCAGCCATTGCTGAAGAATAGCAGATGAGCATCTCAGGTAAAAGGAAAATCCTTGTTGGATAAAATTCTCTTAACGTATTGGTTGACAATAATTTAGCATTTTGTTTTATTGTTCCTGAGTAAGTGTTTAGTGCGTAATGCCTCCAACTGCTTTTAGTTTTTACCAGGCAACAGTCATAGACATGTACGTTCCACTGCCATCACATCTCTTGCCTTTATTTCACCTATACAAATATATATTCCATATAGAGTATTGTCTCCTGTCTATAGTGACCTCTTCTCCATCCTTCATCTACACTCTTCTTCCCAACTTTCATTCATCAAATCTTAATTCTTTATCCCATCCTTCTCTTATCCCTCCCCTTGTCTTTGCTCTCCTATATTCCCTCCTATCTCCAACCTTACCAACTTCCTACAACTGATCTTTCTCCTCCTTCCAACCTCCAACCTCCCCCTCTCCTCTGACTAATCTTCCCTCGTCGTCCTCCTCCCCCCTCCAGGTGTTTTGCGGGGATAAAGGATTGATGAAGCCATCAACTCTGCTCTTGACATTTACAAAAAACCCTCTGAGCAAACGCCTCCCCTTCGCTCTCTCTTGTTGGTTATCTCTCCGCAGAGCGACCTCGCCTGCCGCGCTCCCAACCACATCATTAAGACCCAGTAATTAGGGCTCATTTGTAAGGCCAGTGTAAATAAAAGGCCTGTAATGGTTGGGATATCACTCACACTGAGGGGTAAACTAGAGTGTGTGTTTGGGACTGTGTGTTTGCGAGTGTGGTGTATGTTTTAGGGGACATTAGAAAATGAGCCCATGTGTCATGAGAGTGACGGCACTGAAGATTCAATGGCAAAACTGAGAAAGTGTTTGATGATTTGTGAGAGGGAGAGACTAAACTGAATGAATCATTGTCAGTGTATTGATCTGTGTGTGTGTGTGTGATTGTGTGTGTGTGTATGTGTGTGACAGGAGGCATTAAGAAAACAGTGCCTGTGTCATTAGCAAGCAAGAATATGGAGTGTGCAGAGTGGTGATAGAAGAAGTACTCAGGCCTTCAGTTAAGGAAAAGTAATTGACTACATTCATATGGTGGCCACATTCCTCTGATGCTACACGCAAGGTGGTATGCTACAATGCTGGACAATGTCATTCTGCTGTATTCCACACTGCAACTCGCATGAATGCAGGAAACCTGGCCAATTATCATCATTCTATCACTTCTCTGGTTTACCAGCAGCTGACCAAAACAACAAAGAGTAAAAATCCTGCAGGACATCAGGCTCTGTATAACGTATAACAATAAATCTGATAGTCCATTAGTTACCTTTATCCAACAGGTAATGTTAGTATTCAAATACTTCCAAGCTAATATTGTCAGTTGATTTGTTACATGATATAATTTGAAAGCAGTAACTATGTGACACACAAAACAATACCAGCAATATGCTTATGCTGATGACCTGATCGACATTATCCAGCATTCTAGCTTCCGACCCGAGGCATGGTGTCAGAGGAACAGGACTGTGTGAATATGGTGTATAAAATTCAACTGTTAAAAGTAAAATTCATCAGTAACTTCACAGGCAAAGTATCCAGCAAAATGTATCGTAAATTCCAAAAGACAGAGTAATAATTTTGCAGAAAACTGGCGCTTGCATTTTAAGAATTACTTTGTGTAATACACAAGGTGTAAAGTAATAACCTTTTATACATTTAGGTAGTTAGACCAGAGAAAGAATGTGACAATGTGTTGTCTAAAGGACTACCTCAACAGTCACAAAATCCTTTATTTTCTTAGTCTTATCTGATCCTGTTACAGTTGCCTACAAAATGACCTCCAGCGTAGTGATCTTTCCTTTAAAATAAAAGCAGAGATACTTTATTATTATCATGAGAGCTGCTAGCTTGCTGTTAGGAGCTAAGCCCACAACACTCCATCTCAGGTTTGTGCTCTGTGCTGCGTGTGTACACATCTGTCTGCTGTCCCGGTCCCTCCACTCACTTTTTCATGACTCATTTAATATCTTCCTGCTGGGAATGAGGAGGTTGGACCACCCTGATTTTGGGATATTAAGTCATTCATGTTCGCATATAATTTACAGTACACAGGTTTTTTTTAAACTGAATAACTAAATCCCTGGAACATGTAAATCTGTGCCATTAAATGGATTTAATTCATACAGCACTCTCCACATTGATAGCACTCAGTGTGTTTTACAGTGTTGCTATTGTCATTCACCACCCCACCCCCAAAAACAAACACAAACACACAAACACAGACACACACACACACACACACACACACACACACACACACACACACACACACACACACACTGCTGCTGCTGAGGTGCAGTTGAGTAAATGTCTCGGCTGGCAAAAAAATGAAAATATTGCACTGAAGATAAAATATGAGACTGGGACTGAACAAAATCTGGAAGAACCTGAAGCAGCTCTCATTCATAATTATGTTGAAAACTAATCAAGACATTGTCTTTTGAAACAAAGTCAATAATTCCTTTATGGCCTCTTCTAGAATGAAATCTCTGAACAAGATGGGATAGACCTGTTTCATTAAATAGTTCATTGTTTGATAAAAGCCAAAAGAAAATAAACAAGGAGCTCTTGCATCCCCTCAAATATCCCGAAATATTTGTTGATTCTATAAATTTTTCCTGAGAAATGTTTAATGGCTGAATGAAACCATTCAAATACTGTCAAGTATAACTTTAGAAATCAACAAAAGTATTTTTTTTTTATTTCAGATAACAACTGTTAACACCATACCAAAATGACCACAATGTTTCTAGGAATAAGCAAACCTTGAAAAAGAGCCACGTATGCTCAAGAAAGCCATCTATACAGCCCTAGGAAGAGCAGGAATCTCTTAACAGACCCTTAAATGTCCAGTACCCTCCTCAAGAACTAATGCAACTTCAGAGAGGAGGTTTTATTCAAATTTCACTCAATGCAAAAAATGCAACATCGCAGTTCAGAGCTGAAAGAGCGACTCACAGAAGGTCAGTATCACTCTGAGCCCCGCCTGTGACTCTCATCTTCTGATCAATATGTTTTCTTATCGATTGGAAGCTTTGCTCGAATGGCAAATGACAATCAATGCGGGCATGTCAATAAAAATGATCACTCGTCAACATGTTTATTTGCATTTAATGATCTTAATTAGCATTCCCCTGGTTCTCTCCTGTTTAACATTCAAAAATGTTCTGGATCAGATGGAGAGGGTTGACTCCTCTGCTCTCATTTGACAATGAACATCCACTCAGTATCAATAAGAGACTTTGGACAAGAGATGGTAAAAAGAGGAGGCGAGTTTTGAATCTTGACTTCCATCCATCATTTCTCTCCACCTTCCTCTACATTCCATCAGACGTTAAGAAATCACTGGTATTATTTTCTAATTCCTTCAACTTTGTTGTTTAACACAGAGTTTCAGAACTTGGGGCCAAAAATTCCTTTAGCCAATGATTTTAATCAAGATTTGACTCATCGTGGTTTGGTTCAATAGTGAAGTCTATGATATTATGACATTTCATGTGTTACTTTCCTTTTAACTCACAGAAGTAATTCTTGAACATTTCTTGCCTATGCAGGGCCTGATAATGATATGTTCTGACCACCTCACCTGGCCACTTTCTCTCTCTCTCCCTCTGGACTCTACTTAAGCACATCTGTGATCCAGCATTCTGGTACAGAAGCTTTGTTTGAACCGCTTTGGTGTTAAAGGTTCATGTTAAATCTTTAAGTTCCATGTTTGAAAACTCTTACGCTCAAAACTTCTCCACTTACTCATCTGCCAACAGAGTAATAACAATGACATTGGCACTGGTCTTGAATGCTTGTTTTGTTTGATGGCTTTTTCATGATTAAGTTGTAATCAAGTACAGCACAAGCAACTTAAAAACTGAGAGGACAAGTCTCGACACTGATGAAGATGAGGAGGAAGCTGATGACTCCTCTCTGGATGAGGCCATTGCTCTCATTTAACATTCATCCTCTCTGTCCTCCATCCATTTACACTCCTCCCCTCCCTCCATCTGTCGCTCATCAGTTCCTGTCCAGTGATGGACGAGTGTGTGTGATTATTCTAAACTATGTGATGAGTCATTGATTGAAAGGTCTGTTTGAGGGTCAAGACTGGGTTTGATGTCAGTGATGTATAGAAATGTGTGCGTGTCAGTAGACATGCCATTTAACACCTCTGATCTCCCCCTCCACACACACACACACACACACACACATACACACACAGCTTGCACCAATGTACACACATAATTCTTCTCTCACTTCAATAAAACAAGCATCAATTTTGATCTCCAGCGGCACTGCTGATCTCTTTACTGCTTCCATGGCATCAAAGTAACGGCCAGCTGTAAATCTGATCTGTCGCAGGAAACACAAGAGGAGGGCAGTCAGTGAGTGGAGGGATGATGGAGGAGGAAAAAAGAGAGGAGAGAGGAAGAGACAGGAAGTGGAGGAGGAAGAACAGGAAATGAGCTGATTTAAATTGAAGCCTGCTATTTTCAAATAATAAAATGCCAGATACACAAAACACAATGAATGAATGAAGTTATAACCTGAACCAGGTCAATGAGACTGACTGGCCCTGACTGCCATGTTCCTCCCCCTACAAAGCTGTAAAAAACCCTCAAGCATCTCCTTTTGGAGTGCAATGTTTTCTAATAACAATTATAGGGCAACGTAAGATGGATGTTAACTTAAATCCAGGCCATGATGATAATGTTAACATGGATGAAAATAATGTGACTGCTGATCTAATTCCTCAGTTTAGCAATAATCAATAAACTGCCCAAAAGTAATCCTCTCTTACAAGTCGGCAATGATTAGTAGCAGCATCACTTTTGTATTTATCAACAAACATTTGGTTTGGTTGGCTGAAGTTACAAAGAGGCTTTTGAGGTGCCATGTCAAAACACGGGCCTCAGTGAGTTGGTCAGGAAGGTAGTTCTGGCTATAGTATCTGATTCTAATATGAAATTCTCTCACCATATTAAATTATTTCATTACGAATATTATACCAAAACTTAGATATTAATGCAGGTAAAGGCAGTGTTGGAGAAAAGTCGATTTGATGACCTTTGACAGAGCTATGCCCACATTTCCCAACGACTACCCACATAATGACACAAAACACACACATACACACACACACACACACACACACACACACACACACACACACACACACACACACACACACACAGCATGTCATCTCAGTTAGGGCTTGTTGTGTCAAAGCCGAGTCTTTTTCAGTCTGCTCAGATATTCAGATAAATATATTTGATTAATTGGATAAGGACCAGTTGCAATAGAGCCAGACCTGATCCAGTTCTGGATAAGCCTTGTAATTGTGGACCAGGGACCCGTATGTTGGATCTTGGTCTTTGGGTCCAAGGGAACCCTTGAAGACCTCTGCCCTTTGGGTCACAGCTCCCTTATGCAGAACAGAAGCGAGAATGGTGTCAGTCTTGTCTGCTTTATGGGGACAATGGACAATAAGAGCATTCCCCTTAAGTTAATACATTCCTATAAGTACATTTGAATACGTCTAAAAATACACACAGTCAAAAATGGATGTTTTAGTGATTGTGTCCTTGAGAAGGTGAAAGTCTTTGCTGTATTTGAAGTCAAAACTCACTTAAAAAAGCATGAAAACGTTCAACAAAAAAAATCCACCCTGACAAATGCTTTTTTCATGTCACAGTTTTTCATTTGTTCTTACAGGGATGTTCCTCTGCCTGTAAATGACGACTTCTAACTGTTGATTTGAGTTCTCTGAGCTGCAGCGTTGGTATCCTTGTGAAGGTCGGCTACCGACCTCTGAAATGCATGAAGCCACCGTGACGCGAGCGTGTCGTAGCAAAACACCCGGTTGAATCCCAACATGGCAGTGTGTTTTCACTGCTGTGAGGTTGAACACAGCGAGTAGTGAGCGGGTCAAAACCCCAGCTCACCTTCCTCCATGGCTCACACTTCTAATGCATGAAAAGAAGAGTGGGCCAAGTGTGTGTGTGTTTGGAGAGTGAGTCCTTCAGCAGGTCAGCTTCTTGGCTTCACCTCCTGCTGTCTGTCTGTCTGTAATATATGAAAGTGTCTCCTCTGACTTTAAATCCTCGCCATGCAGGCAGAGCATCACCTCTGACCTCACGCTGCAGCTCGCTGTGCAGCCTCATCCATTTCAATGGCAGCGGCCTATGAAACCGGGTGTCTAGACACCACGCACACACACTGTATACATATGGATGAATGCACACGGGTCCATGCACACACGGCATATACTATAGCTTACCAGTTTATTAGCTACATCAGGATAAAAGAGATCAGCATTGATTCCTCCCTTGATGAGGATGGAAATGTTGAAGGAATGTTTCATTTTAAAGGTTATTTGGGCCATCAGCACAAAAAGTAATAACTTCCACGGCAAAGTTCACGTGACAACTGGAACAACAGTGGTGCACAATTGAAGGGCAACTTGATTAATGTTGAAAATATTGATAGTGACAGTAGATTTAGAATCAATCCAAGGCCTCATGTTCAGGGCACACACCAACCCAGTGCCATTGGTGCAAGACTCCTCTCTTTGATATGTTTAAGAATATATGACATGGCCTTAACTACGCAGAAACACATAAAGATTTAATGTATTTCAGAAATATAAACATATACCTTTGTTGCTGGTTTTGTTTTTTTCTCAACTTGATAGGAAAATGTATTTTATAATAAAAAAACGACATTATACAAACCTCTCTCTGAGACATTATAAAGACCTTTCGCTAAGACAATGAGAGCAAAGCCTCATGGGTACTGTAGCTGTTAGAGCTGTTCACCATGCAGAACAGACAGACAGACCTATATTTCTCAGAAACAAAGTCAAATTTTTCCACAGAAGAAAAGTTTTTCCTTTGAGACTGACAAACTTTGGTAACATCAGTGGATAGGGACTTGTCTCTAATGTTAGCAGACAAAACTATTGTGTAGTTCCCTTGTGACTGCTTCGTTGCTGGTGTCACATCCCATCATTCCCCTGGTGTGGTGCTGTGGCGATCAGTCAGAACAAAAGGCGCAGGAAGCTCTCTGAGGCACTGATAACCTCTTGTAGCTTTTCTGTCAGCATGATAATCCCCTAGTATCCTTTCAATGAGAGCTTTTGAGAGAGAGAGTGTGTGTGTGTGTGTGTGTGTGTGTGTGTGTGTGTGTGTGTGTGTGTGTGTGTGTGGGTGTGGGTGTGTGTGTTGAAACCACAAACATTTTTGTTGAGAAGTGCAATTACAAGTGACCATCCCTGCCCTCTTATTTTTCTTTGCTCATTCTTCTCTCTTTCATCTCTCATCCTTCATCCTCTTGGGTTCTTAACAATAGGTTTGGGGACCTTTAGGGGTCTTTGAGGCTCCTATACAGAGTCCTCAGCAAAAATAGCTAAATTAAACTAAACTTAAATTAAACTATTTATGTTTGTGAAAGGGTTCTGAGCGCAGTATTTACATTTGATATATAAGTTAATTATTTTAGTGATTAGAAATATAGTTCTCATCATTCTATACAGTTAATTACCAGCATACTTCTACAAAGACAGTAGAGTATGCAATTTAATAATTAGATATCAAGTTTTCAAGTCATTCAAATCTTCTTGTTCCTTAATTTCCTTTATCCTGATCTTTGATTTCCGGAAGAAGAGGAAAAAGTCAGTTGCAAACTCTAAAACCATTAAGAGAAACAACAAAACAACTTTTTGGTGATACACCAGAAGGAGAATTATTATAGATATGATATTATAGGGATAACACAGCAGCTCTGAAGTCATCAATTATAAATGGGACTGTGTGTGTGTGGGTGTGTGTGTGAGCGCATGTGAGATAGAGTGAAAGTTCACCAGGTTGGCTCAATTAATAGTGACCTTCCTCACATCCAACCCTCCTCCTCCCTCCTCTGTCTCCCAGAATACCCGTCTTTGACCTCATGCAAATGGCCGCTCTCACTGTCTCAAACATGTGCGACACCGAACAAGCAGGAGAAGAACACTCTGGAGAGAATGTGCGTAAAAAGAGAAGAGATAAAGGTTGTACAAAAGAAAGAAAAAAAGAGTGATTAAAAAAAACATTGGTGTTACAAACATAATATTGTTAAAATATGATATATTTAAAATGTGTAAGAAGGTAAAAATGTTCCTTTTGCTTGTGTCTTTCCCATGCTTTGAAAAACTTTCCAGAATCTTTAAGTAATTGCATGGTATATTTTTGGCTGGGAAAGGTATATAAAACATATAAATTCAAAAAGAGTTTTTGTGAATTCATGGATAAATAATTAGATCAACTTTAGGTAGAATTTCCTTTCATTTTAAAACACAGTTGTTATTACCTACTGAGCATTTCAGGCCACAACTACAGGGGAGGCAACACTTAGGCGTAGCAATTCTTCTTATCCACTTCCATCATTTTTTTGGAAAACCATGACTGAGCTTATGCAATTGCGTTGTTCTTTTTCTTGTCTTTTCTGGACTGGATGCAGCCAAGCTGTATTGCTGTCCTCCACTGGCTACTCCCATCTCTCTATCTATGGGCTAAATCCATGCATGGAGTCAAGTAAAGACAATTCAATTTTATTTGTATTGCGCCAAATCACAAAACAAGCCATACAAGTAGAGCAGGTCTAGTACCTCACTCCTTCAATGAATTTACATCCAACAATTCTCCATGAGCAAGAACATCCTGCAACAGTGGCAACAAAAACCTTCCTTTTAACAAGCAGGAACATCAAGCAGATCCAGGCTCAATGGGGACGGCTTTCTACTTTGACCAGTTGGGGGGAAAGAGAGCAGGAGAGTGGGGCAGAGACAAAGTCAGACGATGGAAGAAGAGACACAGTATACAGAAGGAAAAAGAGGGACAGAGATCAAGAAGGAGAGAGAGGGAAGAGACTGATGGACAGACGGGAATGTTAGCAGGTGGTGCTAAGGTGTGTGTGTGTGTGTGGGGGGGGGGGGGGGCAGCTTGAGCCTCTTCAGGTCTGTAGCCTCCTCCAGCAGCACAAGGGGAGTCAAGGGACAATGGCACATCATCTTTACCATACTCATAATATGCTGGACTAAATGTGGTAATGCAACAAACCTGGAAGATCAATGTAAAATTATAGTTTTGAGGAGGAATGCTTGAATTACTGTGTTCAAATATTTCATCTGTTTTATAAAATGTTTTGCTTTGAGGGTTTCTGGGGGATGTTGGGGGAGAGGAGGCTGAAGGGTGTCATCGGGTTTGTGGATGGTGAGAAGACCGGAGCAAGGAGGCAGCAGACAGACTGCTGGAGCTGCTTAATGCTAATTCATTCACGGTTCCCCTGCAGACCACCATACGTCTACTGGGAAAACTGGGAGGAGTATGTGAGTGTGTGTGTATGTGTGTTACTGCAAGCCACTCTGAGGGAATGTGGATTGAACTGAAAGAGAGCAGAGATCAGGTTCTGGCTCGCTTTCCATTGACCCTGTGTTTGTGTGTGTCTGTGTGTTTTTGTGTGTGCTTTTGTGTGTTTGTAGTGACCTTGCATGTGTGTGAACTCGTATGTGGCAGCAGGTCTGAACATGGGAGAACCTCTTTAAAATGACAAAGACAGAAACAAATCGCCTCACACACCTCTGACACATACACACACACATACACATACACATACACACACACACACACAAACCAGCGGACTGCTGGAGGCAGGCCAAATCAATTCAGTGAACAATAGGAGAAGGAGAGAGAGGCCCAGCCTGTATGTTGCCCGCCCCGTCCATGTCTGTGACCGATTTAAAGGCTCTGCCCGCTAATTTCGTCCTGCCAGGACACTGATGGACTCATAAATGTGGTGTAAAATTGAAACAACATGTACTAAAACCCAGCTGTCATGATAAATTCATGCAGATTTTTTTCCTTAAATCACACAAAAACTGTTGCACTGCAACATCACAAACATTTTAATGCTTTAATAGATTCCAGATTGATCAAATCTGATCTTGATTGTCATATGACCCTAAACCTGCCAACACCTTTACCTCTGATGGGTTAGAAAAACAATCATTCATAAATGTAAACTTGATAACCTAGCATCAGGAAAAACTGAATCAAAGAGTTAAAGGTAAAATACTAATGCATGTTATCTCAATTTACTTAATCACACCCTTTTCCCACCGTACACTGTGCACATTCAGGTGTGTTAAACCAGCTAAAAAAAGAAAGCTGATGGACCCTGACTGAGTGGTGATTAACACTGTCCAACCATGGATTGTGAATCCAACTACCTGACAAAACAGTCCCAAAGTCTCACCAAACTATACAGTGTCATGTTTGGGTGTGTAAGACCTTAAGACCAGGAGTGCGCACACTTACTGCATCATGAAAGTGTCTTGAGAAATCACATTCAGGAGTGTCAGTGGCACGGTGGTGCCGTGGTGAGCACTGTCATCTCACAGCAAGAAGGCTCCAGGTTTGAGCCCCGGCTCAAGCACGAGGCCTTTCTTTTTGGAGTTTGCATGTTCTCCCTGTGCCTGCATGGGTTCCTTCTGGGTACTCCAGCTTCCTCCTACAGTCCAAAGACATGCAAGAGGGGACTAGGCTGATTGATACTCTAAATTGACCATAGGTGTGGCTGTGATGGTTGTCTGTCTACATGTGTTGGCCCTGTGATGGACTGGCGACCCATCCAGGGTGAACCCCGCCTCTTACCGAAGGCAGCTGGGATACGCTCCAGCCCACCCCCCTCACAACTTTAACAGGATAAGCGGTAGAAAAGAGATGGATGTATGCAACCGTCTTATCAGCTGATGTCCTTAGTTTAAGAAGACAAAACCACAGCTGAACATACGAACAGAAGTGTATTTTAACAACTTCTGACAATTTGAAAAGCCTACAGATAATTACGATGGTTGAATCAAACATCTATGGTGGTTTGCTTTGTTAGGAACATGCTAAGGAACAGACATGAGCTTGATTTCTGCCATTTCTTTAAATTTCCATCTGATAAATGTGGGGAAAGTATTTCCGGCTGCACCACTAGATGTTTTTTGACAATACGTATAAACTTGTTTCAGCTTTGTAAGATTTGAGTGACATACTCTAAACTAATCTCCAAAGTAAATAAACAAAATTCTGCAGGTAATTCTGAAAAAATCTCTGCAAATGGAAGCAACTGTACGTGGATGTTTATTTAGATCCAATGCCACAGATCTGATCACAGGGGGTGCATTTTAATTTCAAGTGTGAACACATTTAGCAGAGCTATGGTATTGTTGTGTTGGAATATATGAGTCATCTTTGCCTTATATACTTTTTTTTTTAAATCACTACCTATGGATGTCATTAGATTCCTTTTTAAATGCAATCATAATTACTATAGCCACTAGGGGGCATTTGTCAACTTATACATAAATACAGTTTTTATTGGGCAGACAACTCTGATCGTAAATTGTTATCAGAAGCTGTGTGGCCTCCTGAAGCTTTTATTCATCAAATAGTTGAAAAATCTTTGCCCAACTCTCAGTGGTGACAAAAGCATCAGTCTGTTTCTCTGTTCCAGGCACGAACAGAAAGAAACTGTGACTCAGATTCCTGCTTCCGATTTCTTCCAACCTTTGATCTCTGGGTAAATGCCATGTTGGAGTCAATTTCTACACATTACCTGCGTTATACTTTGTGTTCTCTCCCATTCTACTGCATACGGCCTGGCATGAAGTGGAGCTGGCCACCAACCATATTTGGGCGTAATGGGCAAGAATCCAGTAGACTAATTTGGGTCTGGCCAGGACAACGCAGTTATTATTTTCCTCTGGACCATCAGGCAGAGGACACACAGCCATCTGCTACACACACACTCACACACATATCTCAATTATATCACTAAGAGGGCAGCTGCAAGCGTCGCCTGGTCTCAGACACACATAAAGACATTCATATGTGCACACACAAACACAAACACACACACACAAACACACACACACAAACACACAGTCACACACACAGTGTGTTGCTGGATCAATAGGGTGTTACAGAGAAACAGATTCTCTGGCTGTCTGCTCCAACACACGACGACAGGAGAGAATGTTTTCATCAGCATGCTCTCATCTGCATCTGCAGTGTGTGATGGCAAATGAAACACTGACAGTTTATAAGCTAAATGACCTCATTAATGGGACAAAAAAACTTCTCACTGAAAGGACCTAAGAGCCTGAAGACAACTGCTCACCAAATGATCAGGTCATCAGTGAGTGTTTGGACCGAAAAAACATAAGTAAGCGGAGGTAAAAAATTACATCTTTACTGTAATTTTACATGGATACAAAAAAAAAGAAAAAAATCCTCTGCAGAGCGGTGAGCAGCTGCGTGCAGTAACCAGGGACCAAATTCTTCAATTCAGCAATTACATTTAGCAGACGCTTTTGTCCAAAGCAACATACAACACAAGAAAGAATTTAGACTGGAGGGAAAAAACCTTTGTAAGTACAATAAAGTGCTTCCAGTTAGATTGGCCGCAGGTGTGGCTATCTAGTGGATGAGGAAGTGCCAGGTTTTTTTGTTTTGTTGTTGTTAATGTAACCACAACTGACCACAACCAATAATTCAACATAAACAATATCTTTCAACATTTACAGTTGAGTCTTCAAATATCTCTTAAAAGTAAAAAGGGACTCTGTGGATTGTATGGAGTTGGGTTGTTCATTCTACCATTTGGGAACAACAGAGAAGAAGAGGTCCCAGAGTCTAGCTGAAGATTTAGAGCCAAGCTGGGCTGAGAGCACCAGCCGTCAGGCAGAGGGAATGTAGACCTGGATGAGGGATTCCAGGTAGGCAGGAGCCATTCTTTCCACTGTTTTGTAAGCCAGAAGAAGAGTTTTGAATTTGATTTGAACTGCAACTGGATGCAAGTGAAGCGATATTAACAGCGGGGTGATGTGCGGTTTTGGGCAAGTTAAAGACAAGATGTGATGCTGCATTCTGGATCATCTGCAGAGGTTTAAATGTACAGAGAGGTATGCAAGGGAGAGTTGCAGTATTCGATGTGTGAAATCACAAGGGCCTGTACCAGAGGCTGTGTGGCTTGTTGTGTCAGGTAGGGTCTGATCCTCCTGATGTTACAGAGGGCAGATTGACAAGACCGAGCAATCAAGACCACATGTACCTTAAAGGTCAGCTAGTCATGAATCATGACACCCAGATTTCTGGCAGAATTTGGGAGCATGAGTTGATTTGAATTGAGTAGAACACAGACCTGTGACTGAATGGAGGGACACACTGGAGAGAAAATGAGCTCAATTTTGAACAAATTTAGTGGAAGGTGGTGTTCCTTCATACATGTGGAGATATCAGCCAGACACACAGATGTTGGAGCTGAGACAGTTGTGTCTTCAGGTGGAAAAGACAGGAAAAGCTGAGTGTCATCAGCACAGAAGTGGTAGGAGAAGCCTTGTGAGCAGATCACAGAACAGAGTGAAGTGATGTATAAAGCGAAGAGTAGGGGATCGAGCGCTGACCCCTGGGGTACCCCTGTCAATAAGCCATGTGATTCAGACACTTTTCCCTGCCATCACACTCTGAAGGATCTACCTATAGGGTAAGACTTGAACCACAACAGGACAGATCCTGTGATGCAGAGTTCAGATAGTGTTGAGAGGAGACTTTGATAGTTCACAGTGTCAAAGGCAGAAGACAGGCCCAGCAGCAGTAGGACAGAGGACTGACCAGCAGCTCTCACCAGTCACAATGCTTCTCTGACTGACAGCAGTTCAGTCTCAGTGGAATGGTCGCAGCTAAAGCCAGATTGATAAGAGTCAATCAGGTTGTTCTTCAGCAAATGCTCAGAAACTTGGTTGAAGACTGTGCACTCAAATTTTGTCTTTCCGCCTCGGTGAGGGAAGGACTTAGGACAGCTGGAACTCAAACCTGGGATCTTCTTCCTGTGGGGCCAACTTTCGGTCAGGTCACAAAGAGGAAACAGTCTCCAGCTCTGATATATGCTATAGCAGCATGTACGCTAACTTTCTCAGGTGCCATCACTGTTTTTTTTTAATAAACAGTCTGGCTGTCAGGACACCTAAAACACAGCTCTATCTCCTCAAAGGAAGCTGATGTGTCAAATCACTGTCAGCTCTGACAGAAACACGAATTATTATCACGTGATATTGTGGTATTGAGGTTGTGATCTTCTGACCTCGTGTCCCACAAAACCAGCTGACAAGGTAATTTCCAGGTGGTGTCAAGTGATTTTAAAAAGACATCATGCACCTCCATTGTGGTCATTTCACATATTTCTACGAGCTTGTGTGACGGGATGAGTGAGTTGCAGCTTCACTTTGCTTTTAACGTTGGATTACAAAAACAGGAATGTTAAATTGGAGAAAAGCTGGAAAGTGGACTCCACGCCCATTTCTGTTCTAAACATCACGTTGGTGATGAGATTTGTGCAGAAAATATAGATGGTTTTTCTTTCATCCATTATAAATTTTATTGAAAAAGTCATGTTGATTGCAGGATTTCAGAACAACATTTTAGCCTAGTTTATCTCTTGCCCTCACTGTCAGGAGGTTGTATTGAACCCCAGCTCATCAAAGTTTTACTGTAAAAAATTAAAATGCAAAAATGGATGAAAAATAAAAGAGGAGTGACGGTGGGAGTTGGGGGGGGGGGGTTAACTTTACTCTGCAGCCGTGTTTAATCACAGCTCTTCTTTGTTAATGACTCCATTAACGGCCTGTTTGATTGGCCAGCCACGTCCGACGTCTCCCCACCGAGACAGCAAAGAAACGAGTTAAACCGGCAAATCCTCTTTACACATAAATCTGCCTTCAGATTGTTTCAGCTCCGGCCACCGTGCAAGAAAATTCATAACCTCATCAATTTGTCAAAAGGCTTAAAAAAAAATCCTTCACCTCACCACCACCCCGCCATTTTTTCAAAGTCTAATTAAAGTTGAAAATAATTAGCGATATATTTTCCTTCTTTAAAAGAAAAACTGAAGAGAGGGAAGGGCAGTGATTAAAAGAGGAGAGAGGGGAGGAAGAGCAATTAAGAGGATGGAGGTTAACGAACTCTGTGTACACATGTCGGACGGATTACAGGCCGAGATTTGAACAAGGCTCAGAGAAGCTCTCTCCCTCTCCCTCTCCCTCTCTCTCTCTCTGTCTTTCACTTTCTCTAAATCGGCGTGCCACTTCTTCAGTAGCTGATAAAAGCCGAGAGAACAAGATAACCAGCTCGGTGGAGCTGGCGGAAAAGCTTAGGGGACCTGATTTGACAATTAATCAATTATTTGATAGAAATCATCAATCAATCTTGGTGAGGGAATTAATCCGGGGGGGGGGGGGGGGGGTGAACAAGATAGACACATTGACAGAGAGAGAGAAAGAGGGTTGGTAGGGGGGTTGATGTGCCTTCCTCTTTAATTTACTAAACGGATTGGCCTTTTTTCTTTGCTCCGTATCTTAGAGCTTCCTATATCTAATTTACAGAGACATGGAGTTCACATCAAACTAATGGGAGGGAGGGCATGCTTGTCATGATGGTAAATACTAATTCCTCTCCTGAAAAGCATCAGGTCTTAGTTTCTTCTTAAACTTGTTCTAAAGTTAAAAAGTCTGTGTCTACAAATAAGTCAAAATCTACTAATCCATTTAGACCTGACGCACTGTGTTCTCGCCCTCAGACCCGAGGCAATGTCAACGTTTTTTTAGGTGTTGATTTTGGTTTCATTGTTAAATAGATATATATTTAATGAAATGCAGCTCAAAAGTAAATATTTTTTACATAGAAGGCACATTTAAAAAAAAGGTGTTTTATGTGCTGCAGAGGCTAAGAGATAAAGAGGGATGATAACAATCAAGATCAATCAAGTTTTTCCAAAAACTCAGGTTTTCAGGAGGTTGCGTACAGAAAGGTTTTGCAAGTGTTTTAAGGTCCAAATTGTGATCACATTGTGAAAGCATGTGCCAGTTTTTCTTGGTCCCTTGGAGGCTGCGGGGTCATCTACATAGAAAAAAAATGGGAAAAGATTGAAGAATAGAGAAGAATACTTAATAAAGAGGATTAAAAGTTATTTCTTACAAATTTTAGTGGAGAAATAAAGACTGTAAAAAGAAATACATGAAAACTGGTTTTCAAATCTTGTTTTAACTTCATAAAAAAAAAAACATTTTAAATGATTTCTGAATTATAATGTCTTAATTTACTTAGTAGTGAAGTCTCAGTGAAATAGTGATTGTGGTTCCGTTGCCACTCTGTGGTTTGCATGTGTAAATGCAGTTGTAGTGTGAGTTCATGGTTATTCAACAGTTTTAGTATGCAGCTGAGTAAAAACCTGTTGCATCTCAAAGGAAAGATGTGTTTTTCGTTCATCACTCTTGCTGGATTTCTGATACCAGAATTCAGGTTTTAGATTAATCATGGCCAGAATAATCACACTACAGGGTTTAAAAGTCTTAGTTATTAAGTCCTAATAATTTTTAAAGGACAATTCCGGCACAAAATGAACCGCAGGTGTGTTCGTGTGTTATTAGGATTTCGAACGATTGCAGGGATTTGTTTTTACAGCATCCAAATGTAACCCGGTTTTGGTGCGTACCACTAATTAGCTCCCAATGCAGGTTGTGGGGGCAGCAGGTAAACAGACAAATCATGACAATAACATACACTCAGAATAGCAAAATGCCTCTGTGGTAATATAAGTAGAGCCTCTACATATACACCAAAGCACTGAGAACTTTTAATGTGCACTGAAAGTGCAAGCTATGCAACTTCAACTGAAAAGTCACGTGGAATCGGGATCCTTCAGGGTTCAGTTCTCAGTCCTCTTAATCTGTATTTACTGTTTATATAAACTGACCAAATATTTGGGGCATGACTATCTCTTTTTAAACAGCACATATTTAATCTGGTTAAAATTTCAAACTGAAATCATGTTTACATTTTAGGAACAAGTCTTGTTTCTTTTTTAAGGTCAGACAAAGTCTGGTCAAATCCACTTTTGATCTGTTCTAAATTACTGAGATCTGTTGCAAATGAATACATCATCTCACTGTCTTCATATTTTTAATACCGTGTGTGTTTCAAACGCTAGACCTCTCACTCATCACTATATATTGTACTTGAAAGTCAACTTTATTGATATGTCAGCTCAACTGCTGCAACATTTTATCTGTAAAACCATTCTTGGTAGACTCCCCTGCTGAAAAAACATCTGAGAAGCAGCTAAGGTTCCAGTTCCATTCCGAACACCCAGCCTCAGCTGACTCCTCTCCAGAATCTTGTAAGTAGTGCTGTCTTTGTTAAGATACTGTAGTAGGATGCCGCTGCTGAACCTGAGATGTTGATCCACAATTATGACCACAGTGATAGATTAACAGCGACTGCTTGGCATTGTTAAATGCCACCTTATTTGACAACAGGCACATTTGGCTGATGTTGAGCCGAAAAATCGGTGCATCCTAGACTTTCCAACGTTCCTTCTGAGGTGGGCAAGAAGGCATTCATTATTCTAAACCATCTGGCTGGAATAGGCTGCAGAAAGATGTTAAACTCCAGGGACTGTTTTTTCTCTAAGAATTTAAAGCACTGGGAAAATCAATTGAATCTGAGTTAATTAATACTTGTAAAAGTTTCAATTGATTTCATGTTTTCATTTCTATGCACTTCTGTTGGACTGCACTTTTAGATTAAATGCTTTCTTGTTATGAGTTTGTTGAAATCTTATGTAATAGTGCCTTTTTGGCCAGGTCTCTCTGTAACTTAGTCAAATGTCAATCTCAGTGGTATTAACCTGGTGAAGTAAAGGTAAAATTAAAAAGAGATGATAACTGTGACACAGATGTTCTGCTCTCCAACATGAAAAAAGACGGACAAGCAAATTTTCGAGATAGCTTGTGAGACTAGATTCAAACTGCAAAAGATTTCCAAAATACAGTATCAGGATGAGAGGAAATCTCGTATTTCAGTGTCTCTGTCAGACACATTCAGCATGTATGTTCTGCTACCATTGGCAGTTTAAACAAAAACAGGCAGGAGAAATGAGGGGTGGATGAAGGTATAACCATCTGAAAGTTGTTTAATTCAGCAACACATATAAACACACTCATGTCACACACACACACGTGCGCACACACACACACACACACATGCACGCTCACACACAAACAGACAAACAAAGCAACTTATGAATGCCTCCAAGGTCGATGTGTTGACCTTCAGGGTGGACGCCTGTCTCAATTAAAGAGAGCCGGTGAAGAGTGAAGTGAGTGAGATGTAGAACTCGTTATCAAGCTGATAAAGTACAATAATGTGCCCCATTGTACATGCGCGCACCCCACCACACACACACACTCAGACACACACAGAAACCCCCAAATACAACATCCACTGGATGTGACGAGCTGATGAGATTTTAAACAAGCTTCAATTTGTTGGGAATTGTCTTTGGTAATGATGGGAGAGAGGGGGAGGGAATCAGAGACGATCATAAGAGAAAGATTTTCCTTGAACAAAGAAACCAAAATCCTACATATCAACCAGTAACAGAACAGTGAGACAGACAGACAGACAGTCTGGCATAAGACTTACCTGTGACAGTCCAAGGTAGATGGAGACGGTCTCGGAGATGTAGAGGAAACGTCCCTCCTTATTTAGTGCAAATACGAAGCCGTCCAGAGACTGAGAACAGACAGAAACACAGAGAGGAGAGGGGACTGTGAGTTTACCTGCAGGCTCACTTCAGTAATTGCGACAGAATATACACCACCTTCCTACCTTGCAGTGGATGGTACATGTGAGCGTCAAGTCAACATGTTTAGATGATGTCAAAAAAGGTTGACTAAAACTGGACTTTAAAAAATCATGTAAACATGTTACTCAGACTGTCAAACTAACAGGCACAGATTAAATGGTTGGGGATCAATAAACAACAGCATTTATAGGTTCTTCTTTAGTTGGTCTCAATCTGGTGTGGTGCACTGCACATGTTATGTTAGTAACGGCTGTGTTTAACAGTACACAGTCCAGGGAAGTATTTGTGCTACTTTTGGTCACATTAGATAAGAGTTTTCTTTTTTTTTAGTGGCAACAACAGATACATAAATTTGGGTGTTATTTCACATTTTGACCTTATTTCTGGTGACTTTTTTTTCTGGCATTGTCCCACATATGAAAATCTAGTTCCTTCACTGCTCGCCATCCCAGTTTGTCTAACAATGGTCTGAATTTACATCATAGACAAGCCTAAAACTGGTTGACCAACCACAGAATTTGAAATCCTTTCACTTTTCCAAAAATCACAAATGGTGTCACAAATAACTCGCTGCATAGAGCGGCTATGTTCATCAATGAGACACCCCTAGAATAAATGTCCGACTGAGTAGGTTTGATCTGGTTCAAGGGGCAAGGTCCTACACACATATTTTCATTTCACACATCTTAAATGAATTGTAAAGGAGTTTTCAGATTGCCATGACAGCTCACTCTCAGCCAGACAGATAGAATGTTCTTCACATGATATTCTGGGAAAAAATTGCCTCCATTTATCACTTCAACAACACAAAATATTTGATTTGTAAAAAGGCGTGAATAAGGCCAGCACATGTATTCTTGTAAATAACTTTTGAGTAGAGGTCAAGTTATGACTGTCAAGGTCGAGATCTTGTGATGAAGATTTGATTCTGCTGAAACCAGATGGAGAGGAGGATGAGGAGGACAAATAAATGGAAGCTAATTACAGTGGAAAACAAGAGGAGGTATACACTTGTACCTCTGTTTTTGAGTGTGTATATAAATAAAGCTAATATATCCTGCAGTAACACTGAACAGCAGGTTTGTGTCCTATCGTCAGATTAGAAAGGTAAGTCTGCCTGCACACACACCCATCAGAGTGTGTCTAATAGTGTATTTATGTGAAAATCACGGCGTAACACTCGACTGCAGCGTCGCATCACACACACCCACAAAAAGACAATGCGTAGGTGTGAGTGTGTCTAATGCTGTCGTTATGTGAAGATCATGGCAGAACACTCCACTCTTTCAGCAAAACAGTTACATACACAAAAATGCACACGCAAGCACACACACACACACACACACACACACACACACACACACACACACACACACACACACACACACACCCTCATCAGGTCAGAAGGGTTAATTAGGTGTGGTTCCCCACTGGTGCTGCTGACACACAAGGGCTGTTTCTGTCTATGTTCAATATCAGTATCAAGAGTGTGTGCATATGTGTATGAAGATTAAAGTGATAAACCAAGTTGAAAATTTCAAAAAGGCAACAGAAATGGAGGGCCAGGTAAGTATCTTGTATAAACTAGTTTAGGGAACTTCTAAATTTGAATCAAATAAGGGATGGAGACATTCTGAGTGGTGCAGTGGTTAGCACTGTGGCCTCACAGCAAGAAGGTTCTGGGTTCGAGTCCTGGCTTGGGCACGGGATCTTTCTGTGTGGTTTGCATGTTCTCCCTGTGCCTGCGTGGGTTCTCACTGGGTACTCTGGCTTCCTCCCACAGTCCAAAGACATGCAATTGGAGACTAGGCTAACTGAATACTCTAAATTGACCGTAGGTGTGACTGTGAGTGTGAATGGTTATTTGTCTCTATGTGTTGGCCCTGCGACGGACTGGTGACCTGTCCAGGGTGAACCCCGCCTCTCGCCCATAGCTGTTTGGATAGGCTCCAGCCCCCCCCCCCAGGAACAAGCGGAAGAAAATGGATGGATGGACATTCTGAGCTTTTGCAAATGATAGTTAAAACGATACATGCCCTAAGTGAACGCTGTCTCTTTTTCTGTCTTGTTTCAAAAATGCTGATGAGTGTCAACCATCATATATACATGTATATATGTTTCTGTCAAGGCTGCTTCCTGCCTGCATCCATTTAGTCTGCCCTCTTGGTAAATGAGATGATAATGAGATGGTAATCGTTGACGAGCCACATCAATGTCCATCCATCCTGATTTCCTCATTAACACACACACACACACACACACACACACACACACACACACACACACACACACACAAACACACACGCACACACACACACACACACACACACACACACACACAAGATTCACCCCATGAGTGTGTGTGTGTGTGTGTGTGTGTGTGTTAGTTTCTATGTGTAGAAATACATAGCTAGGTATTCAAGCCCTGGGCTGCTTTCGGGGTAATTTGACTGCATTTTCTTTTTTAAGCTCTTGCTGTTATTGTTAAAGCTAGCAACACAAAGATGATATAATGTGCAACTGCTTAACAAGTGTAGTCGCAGTAGACTTAAAACAGACGATGCATCAACGTTACCAAGAGCTGCATACAAGGTGCACTGGACGCTTGGGTGTGATCAAGAGGTTATATGGCCTACTGGAGCATGTGCATTTACATTTTATTTGCATACAGTTTGTGTGGTCACAAATTTTCTGTGGTATATGAATAGCGCCAACAGACCCCCGCACAAATAGGTGGATGTTTATAATGCTATACCAATGAGTGGACATTTACACAAGCAAATCTAAGATCAGAAACAAATGTAAAGGACTTTCAAAGTAAACATTTCTCACCAAGAATCTTTCCTGTGATGCTGTGTCAAATTTGAAGCAGATCCCATTCAAACCACATTCAGAAAATACACATTTGATTAAAAGGTGTTTTCTTTTCTTCCAGGAAATATCTTACCAAATCATAAATTCACAGTGTGTGCAAATCTACATTACAATATGATTATAGTGTCTTTTTACTCAGTTTCCAGCAGCAGTTGTCCAAACACAGTTTCTGGAGACAGTTGTTAGTTTCTACAGATGACTTTATGAACCCAGACATAAATGCATTTTTTTTCTATGCTTGTAGGACTTCCATAAAGGCAGCAATATGGTTATTTTAGTCATGAATGGCAAAACAAACGGGGTATCAAAAAAGGGATAGCCCCTGCTCTTTTCTTTATTTGCATTACTTGTCTAAATTATGCGTATAAAAGTACAATTTCATCCGAACACAACTTTAGAGTATACAGTGTCTTACAGTGAGTGTTTTGGTGGACTTGAGGGTTACAAGCAAAAGCGTTTGCTGTTCTTCATGAATCTGCTATTTCCAGTATTTTTTCATGATGGAGGCTGCAGAGGTTTATTGGAAAACGGTGACACAGCTGCTAAGCCTCTGTAGGGTCATGGATTACTTCCTGCTCCTTTAAGCACCACAACACATCAGTGGAAACGGCTGAGATGTGCAGATAATCACAGCCGGTGTTTCTCCTTCTTTACTGTTTTATCATCTCGTCTGATTGAGGTCCAGGTTTAGCAACAAGCAGCTCCAGGTGAGGGGAAGCAAATCTGCCCGTTTCAGAGGGATTAAAATGGATTAATTAGAATTGGAAAGCAAGTTGAAAGGTGGAAGAGTGTGTGTGTTTGTGTGTAAATTATGCTGATATGACGCTGATGTAAACACAAACTCTCTGACACACACACACAAATAAACACACACACACATGCAGACATGATGCGCTGTAAACAAATATAACCTTGCTGACTGTTTCACTAAGTCCCAGGTTGCCTCCTGGAGGTTAAACAGGCCTCGGGTTATTAGAGCAGCAACTATGAGCACTGCTCACACCAAACATTGTTTTCTCCTGCATGTTTGCTCTTTTCTGCCTCGTTTGGTTTACACCAGGAATTATTTACAAGGTCAGCAGGGTCTTGAAAGGTCAGTGAAAGGTTGTAGATGTACAGAGTTTGGTGTAGCTCCAAAAAAAAAAAAAAAAAAAGGCAACAACAACAACATTCAAGCCTCAATAACTGACCTTCTCTTGAGAGGCAAGCAACTGAACAACCACTATGATTAGCATGAATTTGAGTTTTTCCCTCAAATAACCACTTGTAATTACACAATGAGCAGATTATAAAAAGATAATGTACAGGAAGAAACTTCTGTTTTGAATTCGTGCTTATTGAATCATAAACACAATACAGAACACTGTTAAAAATATTGCAGGAGAAATGGATTGAAATTTGCTCAGCTAGGAAGAAGCAGCTCGAAACAGAATCCCTTGACTTCTGGTCAGAAATTTTCAGTCTTTTAAAACTTGTTCTGGTAATATGATAAATAATGGTAAAGCATTGCTGCTTTTATTTTGAAGGCCAGCTCATTGCACTGCAGGGGATTTTGGTGGCAACTGATGCAAGTTCATACCTGACAAGACAGATGGATAAAAGAAATAAATGAATAGATACATAATTTCAGATGACTGCTTTTACTGACAACATGAGAATGTGTCTGTCTGTTGTTAAGTCCACTACTTGGCACATCCCTGGCGACAACATGACTGAGTCTACCGCCATGATAGTAGCTCTATGGTAACAGTGTTGGCTTATGTTTACCTGCTCCATCCTGATGGTTCACCCTCCTTTTCTTGGACAGCTCTGAAAAAGCTTATTATAAATCCATAATAAACCATGATTATCTAATGATATCATAACTTCAATGAGAAATTAATTGTCTCACTGGGATTGGCACAGACATATTCTTCGGTAAAATTAACTAGAGGGTAATGCATAGAAATTATTTTGACATTCCCAAACACTGATGACGAAATATTTTGTGCTATTTATCAAACTCTACTTTTTAACAGTGTTTAACAGCAACACTTGTTTTGAAACTAGGGGATTTTTTTGATTTGAGGAACTGACAGCATCTGGTGTGTTTGTGGTTATAAAAAAAAAAAGACCAGTGTGATTTAATTAGTTAAACGTGTTCTTTATTAGTAAAATTTTAATAGTTCAGTTTAGCAGGAAAAGTCCATCTATCCATCATTTACAATGCTTATCATGTCCTTGGTTAAGGAAAGACTAGAGCCGAAGGCTGGTACCCAAATGTCATCTGAGAAGAGGTTCGGTACACCCTGGACAAGCAGCCAGTTTATCACAGCGCCAACATATAGAGATGACCATTCACAACCATGGGCAATTTAGAGTCTCCCGTTAACCTAAGTTGCATGTTTTGGTGTGTATGTGGAAGCGATCACACCCAGGGAGAACCCACAAAGGAGTGGGGAGAACATAGAAACTCCACACAGAAAGGGCCAAGCCAGCTGTTGGCTTTGAAGCCATCAATATTACATCATATTACAGTCATTATATACACAGGAGCAATAAAACCCAGCTAAAATACCTTCTGTTGTCCAGATGTGGGCGTGTCCTGTTACAGCTTGCATATCAAAAATGGCTTTGGGATATCTCTCAGGGGGTCAAGCAATTGAGCAATGACTTTGAGTATTAATAGGATGGATAAATCTGATTCTCTTCATACCAATGTCTCTCTCAAATGATGCCTCACAGACTGAGCACAATTTGTTGTGTTGTGTCTCAATTATTTTCTCATCAATACACTTTCAAAAACAGCTTTTCAGGCTCAAAAACAACCAAAAATCCGACTCGATGATGTTATGATTAACCTATTTAGGATTTACAGGATTCCAAACTCTATCAAGTTTAGACCTAAAGCAATAAAAAAGGAACCAAAAACAATCAAAGAACCAAAGGAAACCATGAAACCAGTAGATCCAGTATCAGCTGACCTCAGCCTGTCAGCTGGGATATTGTTTTTCATGCCCGTTGTTGTTTTTCACTTGTATTTGCATATTAATAACACATAAAGACACACTGGGGCTTTGGGTTGCTGTTTGTGTGTGCACGTGCGTGTGCCAGATGCACCAAGGACAGCGCCATAATAACACACACACTCACACAAAAAATAGACTAACAAAACAAACATGCCAAAAACACACATGAGGTGGAACAAATGGACATTAGAACAAAAGTTGTGCTCTGACACACACACACATACACACACATACACACACTAGCATGCTAACACACAAAACACACAGCCATTGTCTCTATCTGTTCAACACACACATATAAACACACACCCCGTGGCGGCAGCAGCCCGTGTATGTGTGTGTCTTTATGAAATCACAGAGGGTCTGACCGCCTCATAGTAATTATGCTAATTGCCTGGATGCCCTTGCCTTTATTTATGCACGGCTGCTAAGATAAATAAAAGGAAATTGCTTTGGATCTAACTGTATTCATTTCAGCATGCTAACTAGAACGCTAACGCTGCTTGCTGCATCCGTGTGTGTGTGTGTGTGTGTGTGTGTGTGTGTGTGTGTGTGTGTGTGTGTGTGTGTGTGTGTGTGTGTGAGTGTGTGTGTTCAATGAGGGAGCGAGCAACGGGGGTGGCGCAGATTTGTTTACCCTTCACAAATTCTGCAGGTAATTGCAATTTTGATTGTACATTTATTTATTTTATTCCGTGTGCGTGGACGATTGTATTGGAGTGCTTTGTGTTTATGGTGCTGAGGTAGGGTGGGGGCGTTAACAGGAGTGTGTGTTTGTCTCTCAGTCGTCTGTCATAATGAATTGCTTTGTTCTATTAACCAGAGGGTCTGAAAACCTCCGTCAGCTTCGCAGTGACACGACAAGCCTCTAAACAAAACAACCACAACAAAATATACAAATATTTAAATATTATTAGTTTACTGATTAAACCAAGGAATTTTAAATGAATAGGTGGAGTTTATTCCAGACCCCACATATATGAGATTAGGGGGTTATTTGATTGAAATAGCACTACAGCATCCTTTAATGCATGCCTTACTTAAGCTTTCTTTAGTCAATCTGTGACAGGATAACTAAAGTCTCAGCCTAACTTGTTCTGCCCCCACACGAGAGGATAACAGGGCAAGGTTGGGTCTAATTCACTCCCTTTGAAATTTGAAGTAACCATGACTATCACTGACTAGATTGCATCATACATATCCAGCCACTGGACTTTGCAACTGGACACAGCTGTTCAAATCCTGTGGAGCCATTATGTTTTTACTACTTAAGCCTAATCCACAATGTTTTCTCCACCAAATTTCTGTGCCAAAACCAATCAGACTTTTACTACTGGATGTTGACCCATCATTATTTTTTAAATGTGGATTCCATAAGCTCTGTTGTACGCATTGATATACATATCAATAAATTTTGATTTGTAACATATGCCTGGCTGAAAATGCTTGAGATCATATGTAGGCTTGGGTGAGGAAAAAATAGCATTAACTATTGTTATAGAAACATTCTTCATAGAAGCATGAAAAAGATACCATGTAGGTGAAGACACAAATTTTTCTGGTATGTGATCCAGTCACACAGCTGATTTACCAGGGTGTAGGATTGGGGAGGGACGGTAGGGGCATGTTCCAGCTGATATCCAGCCACTACCATACTTTTCCTACAAATATTACCATTGTCCATCAATGTCTAGTCCATTCATTTTACATTTCATAGGACCTTAAGTACCAGAAACCGCTCTGCAATTAGATTTTCAACCCAAGGCTGAACTGATGAGACAGTGCAGAAGGATGGAGGTGGAGACACAGGCATGCATGATCAATTTATTTTAAAACAATATATTTAAGCAATCTATATTTTTACAGTAGTTAGGCTTCAATTAATATGTATTTTTAAAGATAATTTTAAAAGCCCTTCATACTATTTTAGCCAAAAATCAAATAGGGCTGGGTTTTCAGCCTTTACCCTGAGTAAAATAATGGTAAATGGACTCATTTTTATATTGTGCCTGTCCACCTTAGCGGCACTCAAAGCGCTTTACAGTGTCATCTCATTCACCCATTCACACACACACACACACACACACACACACACACACACACACACACACACACACACACACACACACACACACACACACACACAGTCGCAAGAATTTCTTCTTGACCTTTAAATGATAGACACTGGATTCGAAGAATCAAAGTTTAAGTTAAAGTTATTTTCTTGTTCAAGAAGGAGCGTTTTACAATGCAACACAAGTGAGATTAACACAGAAAAGGCTCTCTTTGGAGCACCAACAGTTGGGTTTACATACCTTAAAACTGGGCATTTCTGCTTACTCCTTACAGAAACATTCCACAGATATTGTCACATATCTTCCCAGTCCTCTAAGTAATGGCCAGCTTAAGATCTTTAAATCACGATGGCACCTTCCAGACCCATCTCTTGACCCTTTATTCCTTTATGACCCCACTAACCTATGCAAACTGCAGGTAAAGGAGAAACCCCTATCATGGCATGTGAGAAGATTTTTTTTTATAACACACACTAACATACTGATGGTGGAGGCTGCCATGCAAGGTACCACCTTACAGCAGTTCAGAGTAACCACCCTTTTTGGAGTCCCTGGGAAGGGTACTGGATGGTGCCCTGACTGGGGACTCCATTGTCCTACTGGGAAACTTCAACACTCACGTGGGCAATGACATTGTGACCTGAAGCAGTGTCATTGGGAGGAATGGCTGACCCAACCTGAACCCAAGTGGTGCACAGTAATTGGACTTATGTGCAAGTAGCACTTTGTCCATAACTAACATCATGTTTGAACATAAGGATGTCCATCGGTACATGTGGCACCAGGACATCCTAGGTCGTAGATCTACGATCGATTTTATAGTTGTATTATCTGATCTGAGGCCGTATGTTCTGGACACTGTGAAGAGAGGAGCTGAGCTGTCAACTGATTACCATCTGGTGATCATCTTTACCCTCACTAGGGTGCTGGAAGGGGCATTGGAGTTTGCCCAACATGTCCACATGTGTTTTGTGGATTTGGAGAAGGCTTATGACCATGTTCCTAGGAGCACCCTGTGGGGGGTACTCCGGGAGGATGGGGTGGATGGCCTCTTACAAAGGGCCTCTCAGTCTCCCTACCGGAGGAGTGAGAGTCTGGTTCGTGTTGCTGGCAGTAAGTCAGATTTGTTCCCAGTGAAGGTTGGACTCTACCAAGGCTGCCCTTTGCTTTTTGCGGATGATGTGGTCCTCTTAAGCTCCATCAAACCATGGCCTGAAGCTCTTTCTGGGGCAGTTCAAAGCCAACAGTGACGCGGCAGGGATGAGAATCAGCACCTCCAAGTCTGAGGCCATGGTCCTCAACTGGAAAAGAGTGGCCTGCCCACTCAAGGTCAGGGAGGAGGTTCGGCCTCAGGTGGAGGAGTCTAAGTATCTTGGGATCTTGTTCATGAGTGAAGGTATATGGAGTGGAAGATTGACAGGTGGATTGGGGCAGCGTCCGCAGTGATGAGGGCACTAAACCTGTCTGTTGTGGTGAAGAGGTAACTAAGTCAAAAGGTGAAGCTCTCGATTTACCGGTCAATCTACGTTCCAACACTCACCTATGGTCATGAGCCCTGGGTAATGACCGAAAGAACAAGATCGCGAATACAAGCGTCCGAAATGAGTTTCCTTCGCAGGATGGCTGGGCTCCTCCTTAGAAATAGGGTGAGAAGCCTGGTCATTTGGGAGGGACTCAGAGTAGAGCCGCTGCTCCTCCATGTGGAGAGGAGTCAGTTGAGGTGGTTCAGGCATCTGGTGAGGTTGTCTCCTGGATGCCTCCCTTGGGAAGTTTTCCAGGTGTGTCCAACTGGGAGGAGGCCTCAGGGCCAACTCAGGACTGACTGGAGGGATTATTTCTCTCAGCTAGCTGGGAACACCTCGGCATTCCCCTGGAAAAGCTAGTGGAAGTGGCTGGGGAGAGGACAGTCTGGGCTACCTTGCTGAGGCTGCTGCCCCCGCGACCCGGGGAAACCTGGAAAAGCGGAGGAGGAGGAGGACGATGACTGACGATGACGACACTTGCTGATGGTGGAGGCTGTCATGCAAGGTGCTACCCTACTCATGAGGTTCAGTATCTTGCTCAAGGACACCTTAACATTGTCCCCACGGGAAGTGAGGATCGAACCAGCGACCCTTCGGTTGCTAAACAGCCACTCGGACTCCGAACATTAACAGTGACTATATTTCTTCATCATTTCATTGAGCTCATCAAGACCAAATGACATACAAAACTCATTTTGAGCCAAGATGTCACCCATGCCCTAAATCAAGTCCCCACAGTAAAGACTAAGTATAGACTAAAAAGCTTATCTTAATGTCAATCCCTGAAGATTTTTCTTTTTCTTCCCCTGATTATGATTGTCTGCTTGCGCTATCTGCTCTAGATGATGTGAAATTGTGGTCATAAATGCAAAATGTGTCAGCCTCCAAGGGTGACCCTGTGGAGTGCTTGTATGTCCCAACCAATGTCAAAATCAAACCTGAATATTTATAGCATCATATGTGCTTCACTATGCAGTTACACAAATAGTTAGGTAACGTGTCAGAATCAAATTGTAAATGGTTGTGGATGCTGATCAAAATTAATATTTTCATCTATAGATTTTCATTGATATTATTGTTAAAAATTCTCTTAAACAACAGTCTGAGTCAGATTGGTGCTGGATCATATTGTACCACTTAAACTGTTACATTTTTTCAAGGAAAAGGAATTTTACAAGCGGATATTTTGATGCTGAAAAAAGCCTTTATCCTTCAGTGTGTCACAGAAGTGTTCCTCTGTGAATGTTTGTCAAGTTCTAATCATGAAAAAGGTATATAAAGTGTTGGACTTCTTCCACTATCTCTTAGGAGCAAATATCAGTCTCTAAACTTGAAATAATAATTTGAAATGTATAATTTTTTATATAGGCTATTTAAAAAAGAAAAAAAAAAGTTTTGTGACAACATTTTGATCCTTTTTGACCCAACCCTAATCATATCCATCTGAGGTGTCAGTAGCATTTTTCAAAACAGCTTGTTGAGATTGAGGCTTTAGGACACTTGGATTACTTCAGATAAGCAGTATGGATGCATGTTATGGTTTTAAGATGTACTTTTTTTATGCTGTTGTCCCCATTCACTTCAATCGTTTGGGAATATTTTATTTCTATAAAAATGTTTTTCATTTGCTATCATTTTGCCTTTTAGCACCATTGATTGGTATGCTCATCATCAACTTGATCCAGAATGAGATTTCCTAACAATAACTGGTAAAAGAATGACACTTTTGGAGAAGACTTAAATGACCCTTTGACCTTTCGTGTAGTGCCATCTCCAGATAGCACTTTACATTCAGGCACAAACACTCACACCAAACTGTAAACACAGAGATCCATAAAAAGTGATAAGACATACACATAAACACACATCGAAATGTAAGGCTGGAGACAGTAAAAAAAATGATTAAAACACACACATGCACGTGCACACGCACACACACACACACACACACACACACACACACACACACACACACACACGTCTAAATCTGGGCATTCAAACAGTAAAAGAAAGAATTGCAATTGATTAGTGAGCACTGCTGAATGGTTCGCTCCCCCTGCTTCCCACCTCCTGTAGATTACTACATCGATCGCTCACACTCACTCTCACACACACACACACACACACACACACACACACACACACACACACACACACACACACACACACACACACGGAGAAGATGAGGCCATCTTTTAACCATTCAGAACGGGCGGTTTAAATGTTACTGTCTAGCTTTCTGCCTCTTAATGACAAATGGAAAAACAGACGGTTTGTGTGTGTGTGTTTTGTGTGTAAGTGTGTCTTTATGTGTGTGTGTGTGAGTGTGTGTGTGAAAGATAAAGAGAGGGATGAGAACAAATGAATTGGTAAGAAGACAGAGAAATGGGGGAGAGTGATATATTGTAAAGCAACACCTAAAGGAATCAAGAAACAAAGAGAGAAGGAGGGAGGGAGTGAGGGAATGAGGGAGGGGACGTGATTAAAGGAATATAGAGAGAAGATGATCAATGGAGAGGAAAAAAAGAGGGTCCAGGGACATAGGAGAAAAATAAGAGAATAAAACTGAACCCTTAAGAACAAGAAAGGCAAGACGGGGAACAAGAGAAAGTGAGAGAAAAGACCAGGAACACGTTATGGAACCAGACGCCGTTTTCCTTTTCACATCGATTCTAATGTTACGGGCAGAGGAGTTGTAAGTAGAGCTCAACCAATATGCGATTTTTGAGCCCAATACTGATTGTAGTGCACAAAAAAATCACAGATTACCAATATGTGCAACTGATGAAGTCAATTATTGTGCAGGGATGAAAATCAATGCTTTCTATGCTCGGTGCCATTTTGTACAGATATGACTAAGTAAGCTCAGAGGGCTAATTCCTTCAACAAATAACTTTGTGAATAACTAATACTTTATTACTATAATTTTAGCATTGTCATACATGACAATTTAAACATAGACCAAAATAAAATGGTACAATAAAAAAGGTGTAGGCTCTATGATGGACACATTATGTTACACCATTTTTTAATCACCATAGGCATTGTTTTTTAAATTTTAAGTGCTGAGAAAAAGTTGTTTCGTAAAAGTACATATCAGAAAACACATACAGCCATACGCTATATCTGTAGGCCAGTGATATATTAGTAGCCCTCACTGTAAGATTGAAAATTTATATTTGAAATGATGTTCAAATGTTAAAATATTCAAATATGAAATGCATGTGACAGCATCTCTACATCAGGAGTCACACAATCCATCCAACTATTTTCTACTGCTTATGCTGTTAAGGGACACGGGGGGGGCTGGAGCCTATCCCAGCTGCCTTTGGTCGAGAGGCCCCGGACGGGTCGCCAGTCCATCGCAGGGCCAACACATATAGACAGACATCCATTCACACTCACAGGTACGCCTACGGTCAGTTTAGAGTATCAATCAGCCTCTTCCCCTCTTTCATGTCTTTGGACTGTGGGAGGAAGCAAGAGTACCCAGAGAGAACCCACACAGGCACAGGGAGAACATGCAGACTCCACACAGAAAGATCCCGTGCTCAAGCCGGTGCTTGAACCCAGAACCTTCTTGCTGTGAGGCGACAATGCTAACCACTGCAACACTGTGCCATTTGAGTCACACAATGACGCTCATAAATTTAGACCTAAATGTAGGTCAAACCTAAGGTGGGAACAGTTACCTTGAGTTAAAATACCATATCACTAATACTTACCCTCTGATATTACACATTTTTAGCAGTCTAGTCAGGTTTGAGTTGCATGCAACCCTCTCTCTTAGCAACAGTATGTTACATATCGAAATATTCCATCAAAACAGTTTTCTCCACTCAGGCGCCTCTAACACAAGTCTCCCACACTGCAGTTGCTATCAATCCATCCACTACTACCTCCACCTCTACATACGGATTTGTCGGTGCTTTTATTTATGTCATGTGACCACCCATTTTCCTGCTGTCATAATAACTAGAGCCACTAGATGGCACCTGTCAATGAAACATGATTACCGGTGTTTTGGCATTTTCAACCTCTAAACTTATTCACAGGCTGAGATGTGAGGAACTCTCAGCATCACCTACACCACAAATTACAGCATCCAAATGAAATAAACCAACAGGTGACAGAAATAGAGCATTGTAATTCTAATGACAGTCTCCTTTGTTCTCTTGCTGAAAATATTTTCACTAATAAATTTGACATTGTTGATTTTATTTTGACTGCAATGAGAGATAACAAGTAATGATTTGAGTTGGAAATTAAGATCTTTTAAAGGAATTCTCCCAAACTGAACTGATGTGAGAGGAATTTATTTCAGAATATTGAGCCAAACAATATTTCTCTGCTCTTCCATCCTGCTCTCTCTCTCCCTCCAATATTGACATCTTGACCTTTCTGCTCATCCTTCATCTCTTCCTCCCATCCTTCACTCACTTCAACTCTCGCCTCTCCCCTGTCTGACTCTCTTCTCTCCATCCTCTCCTTTTTCTGTCTTCCCTCATTTTGTGGTTTGTTCTTCCCACTTTTCACACCCTCCCTCTTTCTCTGTCATTCCATTATTGACATGTTGACCTTTCTGAGACTTCCCCTGCTCCCCTCGCCTCTCCTCACACCCCTTTTCCCTCACCTCACTCGTCCAAATGTACTTCTCCTGCTCATCCTCTCCTCTCTCTCCCTAGAGCCTCCACCTCATCCTCCCCCTCCTCCAGGCTATTGATTGGCTCATTTGATAGTTCTATCACCAATCAGCGTGGAGTTGACCTTTTGGACTTGGCAATGATAGCAAGTATGTGTTTGTCCATATAAGGATGCCTATGCATAAAATGTGTGTGTGCGTGTGTGTGTGTGTGTGTGTGTGTGTGTGTGTGTGTGTGAGTGCGTGTTCCAGCATGTGTGTTTGTGTTGACCTTTGCAGGCAGAATGTCAGAACGCCTCTTAATGCTGCTTGTCAGCACATTAGTTGGACAGGAAGCAGTTCAGCTCCCATACAGGAAGTTCAAACTCCTCCTGTGATTGACAGCTGCAAGTGGGGCTACACAGCATGATTGGGACTTGAATGTGTCAACCCAAATCTTAATTCATGTGGTTAATATTGTAACCATGACTACAAAGCTCTGTTAACCCTTAAATGGGCTATATGCTCACAAAGAGATGTCATATTTTCAAAAGCTGAACCTTCGACAAAGCAGCATCTCATCATAAACCTTTTTGTTTTTAACATTGCTCATGTATTTTGTCTGACTCTACAGTTAGTGTCAGATGTTTGGTGATTTTTAGTTATAGCGGTATGAAAAATGTCTTTAAAACCATAATATTCACAGTAAACAAATAGAAATATCTCTGAATGTAAATGCAATATATCCTTGTTTTACAAGTCAGTGAGATAGCTGAGCTTTTCTTTGTAAGACATCTCATTCAGTAAAGAAACCAGCATGGTTGAAAGAAAGACTATAAAAAATAAAAGTAGGCAAATATTGTGTATACGGGAGCCGGGAGGAGAGTTTTATAGTCCCTGTGTGGCCAAGGATCTGCTGCTCCAGTCATTCCAGTTGTTGTTAATGGGTGAACTGGGAGCAAACTGGGAGCAGAATGAGTGTAGCGTGCCTTTAAAACCCAGAGGGTCCAACTGTAAAGAGCCATATGCTGGAGGCAATCACACACCAGGCTGTCGGACGTCTCATCACATCCTCTTTCCATTTGTGTTCTACTGTCAAGATCAGCTTGTTAATTCTATAATATGTGACTGGTCCACACCAAAGCTGTTTTCGTACAGTTGTGTCGTTATAGTATTCAAACCTTTCTAATATGTTCAAAGCCAGAGAAGTCAATGTTCCTCGAGGTTTTATTTGGTTGCCTGTCGATGGTGATCCCCTTTCGCCCCTAAACTCACAATCCACTAACATAAGACTCCAGAGGTTGTCAAGGACATCAGACATCTCCACAGTGAAAACAGAAGAGCCACAGAGCTAACTGTGATGATTTTAACATAGTGAACTTCCTTCGTCACAGCACATTAGCTTTGCACTTTGAATGATTAAATTTGCGCTTCAGAAAACATTAAAATGGTGTTTTGCTAAACAAAAAGTAAGTCTCATCAGTTTCTTTTTACCACAGTCAATTTTCAGCAATAATCCAGCATCCAGTGCAACAATTGTATTGGCTTTAGGTAAAGGGAACCCATGGATGCTCCGTCCTGAGCTGGTCCACAAAAAAACACCTCATCCCTGTATCAATGTCTGTAATACAATTTTGTTTTTGAAAACGTTGCACATGGGCCGCCTGACATGATGAACAAGAACCTCCCTGCATAAAATTAAGATGGCTTATATGTGTCCTCAGTGATGCAAATTTATTAGGGGTGTAACGATTCATTTCAACAATGATTTGATTCAAATGGATTCACGGTTGCCGATTCGATTCAAAGCCAATTTTAATTCATTTAGAACGATATGATTCAATTCGATTCAGTGTCTTGGAATCGATTCAGTAACTTTTGCCAAAACTTCAGATATTGTGGCTGTGAAATAAATACCTGGATACTGGACCGGTCAGGTGAAGTTTCAAAGATCTCTGCTGTTTGTTGTAAGGGAATCAGGTTTAAAATAATGGATATTTGGATTCTTAGTCTAATTTGTTTTGCCCGAGCTGAATTTCGGCCGAGTTTCGTCTTAAACAAGCTAGCAACACTCGAGCTTACTGCAGAGCTGCTGTTACCTTGCTCTGCTGCAGCAGCTGTAGCGCTGGAGGAGTTGCCTGGACGGTCCTGGTCGGCCGGCCGGTGTGAAATCCCATGGCGCCTCAGTAGGTGATTGAACAAATTAGTGGTGCTGCCGTTGTTTTTTTTTTTCACATTTACATATTCCACAAACAGCGACCAACTTATTTTAAACTCCATCTTTATAAAAACCAAAGTGTTTCCATACACTTGACCGAAATGATGGCTGGAAAATTTCTTTCTCTCCTCTGCCGTCCGCCATGCTGTGTTGTAGCTGAGATTCGCGCTTCTGACGGTGTGTACTGCTGACGTCATGGACAGGCATACTCAATCGAGTAACGTTTAATGTGTCTCAAAGCACCAAAAACACACAATCTCTCAAGTTTGCCGCGTTTCAATCCAATGTACATTTTCACAGTATCAATTAATCGATTCTTTACCATTTAAAACGATTTTTAATCGATATATTGTATATATTGGTTCAGAATGCCAATTTGCGGAGCACAGATCGATGCAGTTGAATCCTAGGAATAAAAATCGATTCATCAATCTATGGATGAATCATTAAACCCCTAATAATTACCAATACAATTTTCCCGCGGCTATCTTGTACATCTTGAAAAAGGAACACTAATTTCATTTTCCGGGCTGTGTTTTTAATTAATATTCCAAAAATGATTGAGAAAGCAGAAGCAAACATTTGTCACTATGTACGGTATATGCTTCAAACCAACCCTGAATGGGAAAAAAAAAAAAGTTTTTTAAATTGCCAGCCTGTAAGTTCCCGGAGCGACAGGTGAAAACATTTTGTTTTATATTTGTATTAAAACACGTCGGAGATAAAGACGAGAGACAGCTGCTGACAGGTGGAGTGAGACGCCCAGAGATAACAACATCAGTGTGATATTGCAGACACTCGGCCGCCACTGCTGCTCAATCAAAGGCATGAGTCGGAAAGTGGACAGGTGACACACACACACACACACAAACACACACAAACACACACACACACACACACACACACAGTGACAGCCCTCAAGTAATAATTCTACTCTTCCAGTTATTGCTCAGAGCTCAATATCACTTTAATTCCCTGAAGAGGTGTGTGTGTGTGTTTGTGTGTGTGTGTGTGTGTGTGTTTGTGTGTGTGTGTGTGTGTGTGTGTGTGTGTGTGTGTGTGTGTAGGTTTTGCTATCAATAAGGAGCCAGCGTTATATATGTCCGACTGAAGTTTGTTCAGGTACTATTAGGAAACTACAGTTGTTGAAAATTGCTAGCTCTTCAAACCCACCACTTTTCATGCCACTTTTAGGACTCCTCATTCTTGTTGGATTGGAAACACGAGAAATACTGATATTCATCCCTGCTGCATGCTTGTCCTGGAGGTGCAAAACATATCACACACAAACGTGTCCAAGGTCAGAGTCCAAAACCAACATGAATGAGAAATCTGAAAGTGTTGAATCATTAAATTGTTGAGAATGATTAAAGTGTGGATGTCTACAGTTACATGAAATGTGAGCAAACGCCACATGATCATGAAGATGACTATGACGTTGGCTGAAAGCTCCCAGAACAAGTGGAACATGAGGGTTTCTTTTCTTAAACTGCTATTTCAAGGTCAACAATGAACTGTGGCACTATGGTAGAGTTGATAGCCCAGTAAAATGTTTTTTTCTAAAGACATAGTGAGAATATCACAGTGAAATGTTCTAGGAAGGATTTCATTGTTATTATATTTTTTCTTAAAATGATATGTGATAACCTGTTGAAAGATTGTTCAAACATTGTCTTCTTAATGCCTTCATTGGGAAGGAAATTGGAAGGGGAAGTTGGGGTGATGGCAACCTCAAAACAATCGCACCCTTTATAAATGCTGGGTCACATCATGTCCTAACTCTCTTAAATCAACAAGGATTTTGTTCACAGACTTCGATTGTATTATTTTAGAAAAGGACAGTAAACCTTCAAAGCCTTAACACATTTTTTTTTGGCACAGTATTTTATAAAACATTTTTGCATTACTAGCACTGTTGCCTCACAGCAAGAAGGTTCTGGGTTCGAGTCCTGGCTCGGGCACGGGATCTTTCTGTGTGGAGTCTGCATGTTCTCCCTGTGCCTGCGTGGGTTCTCTCTGGGTACTCCTGCTTCCTCCCACCATCTAAAGACATGCAATTGGGGACGAGGCTGATTGATACTCTAAATTGACTGTAGGTGTGAATGTGAGTGTGAATGGTTGTTTGTCTCTATGTGTTGGCCCTGCGATGGACTGGCGACCTGTCCAGGGTGAACCCCGCCTCTCACCCATAGCTGCTGGGATAGGCTCCAGCCCCCCCGCGATCCTTAACAGGAATAAGCGGAAGAAAATGGAATGGATTTTTGTGTTACTGTGACAGAATATTTCTTACTCTCCAATATATCTGTGGATATTCTCAGTCACCCAGGTCATGGCAAGTCTCAAAAAAGCATAAAATATGGCAACTGGACTAATCTCGTATCACACGAGATTAGTCCAGTTGCCATATGTGCCATATAGCAGATGGTCACTTTAGCGTGAAGCAACTGTTGCAGTTCTAGAGGGTTGGGCCTCTTGATACAGTTAACTCACTTCAGCCGGTGATGGAAACAGGGAAACTGGAACGATATGTGTGCCTTGTTATGTTCCATTCTGCAGCAGAGCCAGAGAGTAGAAATCCAGACCTCCCAACCAATGAAAGAAGCCCCTTTCGGTTGAAGCAAGTTCATGCTACGCTTGTATCATAGAAGAATGTTGGAAATAAAATTAAGAGTCCTCAGCTCATGTTGAGGAAATTAACATCCGCTTGTTTCTTACAAAATGGATGGACATCAAATTCCTGGTAAAATGCTGAAGTAATTTGTATGAATTACCGCTAACATTAGCCCATGTTGTGTGTACATCTTCTGTAAACTAGGAGTTCATGTGACAAGGTTTTTTACAAACTCTATATGTTATATGTTGCCATGGTCATGAGATGTGGGGGTTACACACACACACACACACACACACACACACACACACACACACACACACACACACACACACACACACACACACACACACAATATGATTCAAGGACAGCAGTGTTGATAAATCTCTTTAATGCTCTCCAGATGGATGCTGTTTCTCTGCAGTTTAACCTTAGGATACCCTTCCAAACACACACACACACACACACACACACACACACACACACACACACTGAGCAGATGCACAGTCGTCAGGAGCCTCGGTGTCTTTCCTGCTCATACTGCGTTTGTCTTGGATGAACAGAAGTTGACTCCTGGCTGTGAAAGCAACAGGAAGTAAGTGTCCTACAGTAACTGTCTCTGTCATCTCTGCTGCTAACGCCAGGTGAAAGGAAACTTTCTGCAAACGCTGAGCTTGAGAGGTTCTGCTGATGTTTACTCAACTATTTCAAGCCTGCAGTCAGAACATCTTTTGGAGAGGTAATTCATTCAACCTGTTTTCAAACTGGCCTGTGAGCAAATGCTACATCACCTGTGGCCCACTCAAGCTCCCCACATTTTCTGTTGCACATCATTAGCTCAAATGGTTCAACCCCGTATCCTGATAATTATGTTATCATATATTCCAAGGCCCCGTCCAGGGTGTACCCCACCTCACACCCAATGTCAGCTGGGATAGGCTCCAGAACCCCCACAACACTTAATGAATAAGCCGTATAGAAAATGGATGGATGGATATTATAAGGATAAGCTGGTCTGATGCCTTCTAGAGCAAATCTCAGCAGTTGACTGGGGCATTAAGCTTGTGCAAGAGAGTCTCTGGAGTCTCAAGTACAGGATAATCAGGGTGTTTTGGAGTACTGGTACTGATTTTAGAAATAATTCTGATTACAAATACTTGCATATGATTATGTAAAGGTAGGCAGTTATTTTCTTGAATGAATAACTTTATTTTATTAAATACTGTACACTCACAAATTAAGTTAGTAAAATATACAAGTTCACTACTGCCTCACAGAAACGTACTTCGTCACCTTTAGCACAGCATTGTTTCAATGTTAAGATTTTTTTTCATTTCAAATACAAGTCATTAGGTACAGGTAAAGTTCCTTTAGATTAACTACTTTGACATTCATGTACAGTACAGCTCTCTTTCTCTGACTCTCTTTCCCCAGAATAGATATCAAAGTAGAAAAATATAAAATAGAGGTGTAAAAAAAACATATACATTCATCAAATACATCATTTGTAGGAATCAGGTAACAGCGGAAATGATTTCCTTCTGAGGTATCACCTGGGGCAAAGATTATGCCTGCTAATCACTGTATTTTTCGACATTTGTTTATGAAGATTTTAGCCCCTATGAACTTTTAGAACATGCTGCTAGCCTCTCCACTGACACAGCACCATGTTATGACACAAACCCTGTCTTGGTTTATGTCTTATTCCATACACTAAGATGCTACTATGTTTTAAACTTCAGCATGTGAAACTTAAAGGTGAATTGTGAATATTACGGTGCTGCTGTAAAATGATATGATGTTGAAAATGAAAACGATGAGATGGTGAATCAGATTCAGACAGCGGACTCACTGAGTCCAAAAAGGGTGATTCGTTAGTAGTTTGCAGCCCATCACGAGCACTCAAGCAAAAGTCCAAATGTTATGTGTCAAGTTCAAATAAGTAAAAACGTGCAAAATAAATACGATTTAATAAATACATCACAATGAAATAAAATAGTGGAAATATATATAAAAAATAGTCATTTTGAGATGATTAATCCTGTCATTAAAAGTCTCATTTGAAATGACTACCATCTGAGTTTAGTAGCCTGCTAGCAGAGGGAATTAAGGATTTGGAGTAATGGTTAGCTCTCCTCAGAGATGCATTATAACTGTGGCCTGAAGGCATCAATGAGAATTCATGAGACAGAACATGAAGAGGTTGGCTGATAATATTCCTCAGCTTCTTCACCTGATTCTCCTTCCTTAAGGAACACAAGTCTCTTTGTTTGACTCCAGTAATATTGGCGCAGACCTTAACAATACTATGCAGCCTGTTGTTATCACTGATGGTTCAACCACTGAACCAACAAATACAAGGAAATGTTATAAGACTGTCAATGCAAGTGCAAGAAAAGTTACATAAGAGCCTCACTAATGTTTAAAGGAGCTCAGCTTTCACAACAAGTAGATTATTTATTGACCTCATTTGAAAATAGAATCTGTATTATTATCAAAACTATATTTACGAGCAAACACAGTTCCAAGGTATTTTATATGACTGCAATCTGAAAATCTTCTTGTGGATGACTCTAGCTTTGTGTTCAGTGTTGTATCTGAAGTCAGTGATCATTTCCTTTGTTTTGGGAACACTGAGATCAAGGTGATTATCCTCCCACCATTCAACAAACCCCGATAATGCAGGACCATGATCGGGCTCTGAGCCTTGAAGTAAAGATAAGAGGACAGTGTCATCAGAGAGCTTCACAAGAAGACTGTACTTTTGAGAAGACCCAAAATGGTCAGTGATGGGATTCAAGTTCTAAATATGATTGACAGGAGTGATAATGTCTGCTAACATTCTCAATGTGACAGTACTTGGTTTCGCAGTTGAGACCGATAGCTTTTGTTCCATGTACAATGTCCGTAATGAATTTATATTTTCACTGCAAACAAGGTGAAGTAACCAAGACGTGTGTTCTGTGTTCCATTAATAAAACATTGTAGTTTCATGGGGTAGACACATGTTGCTTCATGAAAGTGTGCTTAGATTTTCTCTCAGCAAAGCTTCCTTAATTTTTCAGGATTTTCTTAATATATCATGAACCCTGGGCAGCACGGTGGTGCAGTTGTTAGCACTGTCGCCTCACAGCAAGAAGGTTCCGGGTTCGAGTACCGGCTTGGGCACAGGATCTTTCTGTGTGGAGTCTGCCTGTTCTCCCTGTTCCTGTGTGGGTTCTCTCCAGGTACTCCAGCTTTCTCCCACACTTCAAAGACATGCAATTGGGGACGAGGCTAATTGATACTCTAAACTGACCTTAGGTGTGATTGGTTGTCTGTCTATATATGTTGGCCCTGTGATGGACTGGCGACCTGTCCAGGGTGAACCCCGCCTCTTGCCTGAAAGCTGCTGGGACAGATTTCAGTCCGCGACCCTTAACAGGATAAGCGGAAGAAAATGGATGGATGTATGGATCATGAATCCTGACCACTTTTCCTTGACCTCATTATATTCTCCATAATGGTTAGGCACTGTGGTGCAGTGGTTAGCACTGTTGCCTCACAGCAAGAAGGTTCCAGGTTCGAGTCTCGGCTCAGGCATGGGGTCTTTCTGTGTGGAGTCTCCATGTTCTCTCTGTGCCTGCGTTGGTTCTCTCTGGGTACTCCGGCTTCCTCCCACAGTTCAAAGACATGCAAGAGGGGACTAGGTGGACTAAGTGGTAGAAAAATTGATGGATGGATGGATGGTTAGAGAAAAGTGGTTAAGAGATTGTCTAAGGCATTCATTTTCTACCCTACATTTGCTCAACAGCACCGCCTGGTGGACTGGCATATAAATATCCCCATTCCCATTACCAGATCGGTTTAGCAAATCACACCCCATGGAACAGAACAAAACACCACCTTTTCTTGTCGACAGGATCTTTTAAACTCTTATTCCTGAGACACACATTCTGCATCTGTGCCCAATGCAGTTCATTTGCATGTCTACTTATTTCTTCTGTGGCCATTAATAAATTAGAATAGCCACCCTTTTAGTGAGAAATGCATGTATGTTGCAATGCAACACTTTTTCTGAAAAAGCTCAATGATTTTTTTCCACTGCACACACATATCTCATTGCTAAACTGAACACAAAAATAATCTGTTTTCAGTCCTATGGGCAGTGCTGCCTGCAGATGTAGCGTGTATGAACAATACCACCAAGTGAGATGCCTTAGTCAGCAGTGCAGACACGCTTCTGCGGAAGATGCAAAACAGTGTGTCCAAGGCCTTATCAATCTAATATTACTGGTTCGTAAGTCAGGTTACTGGGTAACTGATGTTGTTTCCAAATTTGATTACTTTTTATCCACAACCTATAACTTCTTCCATTATTTCATTTTTTAGTGCTAGAATATAAAGGTTGCTCCCACATTTTCCTTAATAACACTAGAGTGTAGAAACAATTTATAGCTTGTAGCCACAGGTTCTCTTTAAACATCCATGGTTACAACACAGGATTTACCATCAGTATGGGTAAAATGTTGACAAACTTATTCCACAAAGGATGCCGGATGTGTCGAATACCCAATGAAAGGAAGGGTTTGGAAGCACAGATAAATTAAACTGGCAATTGGCCATTTGTTCAATACACTGACAAGGACAACCATTGAGGAGAGTTCTAGTCTGTGCAGTGTGCTACTCACTGGTTCAGGTGCTGTGATCGCTCAAATTGCTGGACATTTGTTGCATCATGTACGTACAGATGTGCATAACGTTTCAGAAGATACAGTATCTATCAGTGTTTCATGTGAACACATTGCACATCAGCAGAAGTAGATCAGTCCACTTTTTTGCTATGTACATGCAACTTGTAGTTACTCTGTTAGCTTACTTATAATATAGTCCAACTGAATATTATCAACCCATCAATGCAACAACTGCAGTGTGCACTACTGGAACAGCAGCTGAATAACAGCAAGACAAAAAAAAAACAACTTTATTGTGATGTCATATTTTGACCACAAAAAGGGTTCTCATCACCATTAAGATACATGCATATATCACAATATGAATAGGCCTACACCCTTGCAAACACTGTATATACCCATTATTCCTCAAAAGCTTAGCTTCGGGCTCAAAAACTACAGATAAAATAAAAATACACTCCCTCTCTGTCTCTGCAGCTAATCACACACTCGCTCATTCTCTTTAATGTCGCCTTAGTTCCTGATTAACTTCATGATAAAAGATACACTGATAACATCTTCAATATTAGGGAGAGAAAATGTAATTACAATGCTCATTTAATCAATTATCCCTGCAGTTGTGGTGGGAACATTACCCCTCAGCTGTGCATTTGAGTCTTCATCACAGTGCCACATGCAGAGCTTTGCTTTAACAGCAGGATGTAACTGCAATCGTGCTTCATCTCTCTCGGAAGACACACTGATAATCGTTGAAGCTTTGCGGTTTAATGAAGAGGTCTGCTGATCCAAATGTTTCACTCAACTAAACATCCTCTGTGAATTGTTTCCTCTGTTACAGCAGTCAACTCCCAAGGTTTTACACAGAAGAAATGTTACATAAAGAAATCACTCAGTTGAGATTATCCTTCGCAACCAGCACCTCTACCAATTTAAGTTATTATCTATTAGTGTTCCATTCTAGTTGGTTAATCATAATCATAGTTGATGGCACAGCAACTTTCAGTGGATAAAATACAACAAAAGCGTAACATGGATCTCAATACAGCACATATGAGTGATTTCAATTTGGGGTCTGCAATTACAGTAGGGGTGGGCGATCCACTCTATACTCAGGTTGTCCAATCGGGTTTAATTGAGATTGCTGATTTACAATCCAATCGCGTGGAGGGTAGGAGGAGTTATGTCACTGATGAACAGCAAGCACAGCAGACAGGGAAGCTGAGTATTAGCAAAGAAAAACACCATGATGGAAATAAAATAAGTCACAATTCAAATAAAAGAGATGATGAAAATAGAAATGACACCATGCAAATAAAAAGCAGACAAAACCTTAAAACCTCATGTCGCTATGTATACTTTTTCATTTCTTATTTAGGATTTATATAGAGTGTGGTTAAGCTAAATATTCATAGTTACTCAGCAACATTACTGCTGCGGCCTCACCATCACTCCAAGGCTTCTAAACCGCGTCAAGCTAACACTGGTAATGCACCTTGCCAGTCTTTGTATGAGAAGGGTCGAGAGCGCACTTGCAAGATATTGAGCAAAGGAGTGGGTTCCAATTTTCACAGGAGAGAGTCGGCAACCCCTATCAAATTCATAAGTTCCTATTTTATCTTAATAGGCAAGCCATTTATCTTCAGAAAAAAAGGTTGCGATCTGTCCATTCAATCGTTGATCATCAATCTGATGACCAATTAGAACAAGTCTAAATAACAGATGAAAATATAGTGACTTAAATCCATAACGATGATTGCAAACACTGAATAGCATTAAACAGTATTACATTTAATGAATTGGGAGTATATCACATGGGCAGGCTGATCATGAAAGACAAGTAAAAGCTCCAGAACAGACACTTTTAAATTAAACTTTAAGTAAGTGAGAATTCGACATTAGGGATACTTTTGTGTCTTTATTGTGTCAGAAAACAAAACATTTAAGAGTAAAACCCTCAAAAACATCAACAAAATATTGATGACGAGGGAACCAGTGTTCTACTAAGCTAGTTCTGGGTTTAAGGACTCATGCATACAGTCTTCGGGAGACAGTCCTGCCCATGAGACTCAGCTTTGTATCAAAACATTTCAATTTGAAAAAAGACTTTGTGAGCTCCAGCAGTGGAGCACCATTGGTAAAAGAAATGTCTCTGATTGGCTGGTAAGCTTCAACTATATTAAAGGAATAAAATTTGAGGAACATGAGTTAAATTTCACAATGAAGCCATAGGAATGATAACTTTCACCCTTAAATACATTTAAAACAATGCTTGCATTATTCTACATTTAAGATAGCAGGCCAGTTTGAAATAATGGTAGGGGGAGGGAGGAGCCACAGAGAACTTTTCAATGAAGAGACAATCGGCTCCATCTTACCAGATACCCTCCCTCCCTGTGTCCTGCCAGGTTTGATGATGTGCACTGCATAAAATCACATTACAGTTGCTTAGAGAGTGACGGAAAAGGCCAGTTATTGCTTAAGTATTTGTTTTTCCTGCCCCCTACTTTCTGGAAACAGTACTTTTAAATGCACTTGCAGTTACCAACTGTAGCAATTTTTGGCTATGCATAACAGATCTGCACCAAAATTGAATGGGTTCTTTCTTCGCCCATTTTACATCCCTGCACCAAGTACAGTGAAAACTGTCTTCATGTTTTTTGCGTAATCCTGCTGTGATCATAGCAAAAATAATTTCTTCACAATGCAATACTTTTGTCTTTGAAAACAAAGTTGCTTTACAGGGTAACTGAAAGATCAGAGGTTCATGTAGAGATGTCTCAATAGAGAAAGACAGAGAGAGAGAGAGAGAGAGAGAGAGAGAGTGAGATGAAATCAGAGAAGAATGGTAGAAGGGGTGGAGGAAAAGAGTGGGGCAGAGAGGGAACAGAGGGAGAGAGGGGGAAAAAAGCAGAAAGATAATGATTCCAAAGCAGCAGATGGCATTTGTCTTCATTTGGTGTGACTGCCTTCATGCGTTATTATTAGTGGCTGTCGTAGAGAGAGGGAGAGAGAGAGAGAGAGAGAGAGAGAGAGAGAGAGAGAGAGAGAGAGAGAGAGAGAGAGAGAGAGGAGTGAAGGAAATGAAGTGGAGAGGTTGTTGGGAAAAGAGAGACAACAATAGAGAGTGATGGAGGTGGAGAGAGATGTGGGTTTTCAGGAATCAACTGCTGAAACACACACAAACACACATACACACACACACATACACACACACACACACACACACACAGGTTGCTATATTGGAGGCGGCCCAGGACATGACATCTATTTTAAATATTTGTCATGCTCACAGGGAGATGAAGGATGAAGGAAGGCTAATGGACTCTGAACACACACATGCACACACACACGTGCACACACTGGCATCAGAAGATATTTCTTTTGCTGACGACAGTCGCAGTTTGTGTTGAATTAGAAGGATCACTGAACCCTTTTTTTATTTTCAGGGTAATTTCATGGAACAGAGCTAGGATATATTGTAGCCGTAAAATGTGACTCGCTTCCACAGTTTAATTAATCTGGAATAAAATGATATAATTTAGTCCCACCCACCTATTTTGTTTATCGGCCAGGGACAATGCATCATTACATCAGATTTAGTTAGAAAGCTGATTTGCTCGTGCAATAGAGATTAAATTGAATGCAGATTGAGACTCTGATTACATTTAATGAATATTCAAAAAGCATTGTTGGTGTGGCATTTCATTTGAAATGTTCTCCACCTTGATGTGCTGAAGACGTTTGTTAGACTTGAAGTCTTAAGATGACACCACAAATGTTTTTCCAAAGCCCCGTCCCATCAGTCCTCTCTGTTGTCAGCTTTGAAGACCAAAATATATATTTTGCATTTCAAGTACTCACAAATATGTATATTGAGTTCACAAATGCCATTTTCCGTCCTGTATTACTTTGTTGAAAGAAGAAACAAGAGTATTACCACATACATTTAACTGTAAGCTCATCACAACTGGTAGCTAACAACAGCAAAACTGTCCCAAAATGTCTGTGAGTAAACTTTCAAATTCAGCCTTTCAGTCTGGCACTATCAAGAATGAGCACGAATGACTGGGAGTGAGTTGACTCTGCTGACTGCACCAGGTGGTTGTGCTACTGGAAAAAGCGTAATTGGAAGGGTTAAATTCATTTTGTAGTTTGCTCAAGGTAAAGTGTTTTTTAGATTTCTCAATGCATGATTTATATATGGATCATACTGGATGATGTGTTTGAGAATATGTAAATGGAAATCTTTGACAGTTTTGCCGTTGCTTTGTTGCTGCAGCTGTTGTTGGCCATCTATTGCCATTAGGCTCAGGTCAAACAGATATGGCTACCACTTTCTGTATTCTGGAATAACAAAGAAACAATCCAGCTGGATAAAATGTCTTTGTGAGCTCAAGACATCTTTTTTGAGTACTAGAAGAGGCAATAAACACCTTTTTGATGATATATCGCTTTAACAAACAAGAGTCCCAATATTCCAACTAAATATATAAACTTCCCTCCTGAAATGTTTAAACAGCTAAAACTGATTTGTTTGACCTTCCTTCCTCCAGATGTTATTTTCAGTTTAATAAATGAGCTTGTATTGATGCTCAGTGTTTTTCTCCCACAGTTTGTTATTAATCCATAAAGCAGCAACAATGCAGCCGCTCAGTCTCTTCCCTCCATGTTAATGATTCCTGTGTATGTTCTGTTGCAGATAAACTGCTCCAATATTGATTTTTCTTTAAAAAAAAATCTCATTAAGATGATTCTTTGCCTCTCATTTCACCATTTTCTTCTGTGGACAAGCAACTCCAGAAAAATAAATCAACCTTTTTTGTTCGATTCTTCCTGATGTTCTGATGTTATTTTTATTTGTCTCAATACATTTTGTCCTCCAAAACACAGTTTGAAGCAGGTAGGCATGCAGACATGAAATCATGCACACACAGAATCACGGCAAATGTCAAAACAAAACACACAGGTAGTAGAACTGCGTGGAATCTGCTTCAACCTCCTTGCTCAAACTCTAACCAGCTGATTTAGTGCACAGGCACGTACTGGAGTGGAAAACAAACGCCTCCAGCAGCAGCAGCAGCAGAGCGGGAGGTAATGTTTGACACACAGCCAACTCTCGCTTTAAAAACTTAAAGAGACTCGGATTACTGTGAACATCTAACACCTGAAGTGTACAAGATGTTTGTGAGGCTGCAGACAGTCCGAGCAGCAGAAGAGCAAACACCCACCCGGTGGGGCAAACTCCAACTGTCTGGTGCTCTACAAAGCACAAAACAAATAATCAGAAGCATCAAGGGGCTCTGAAATCAACACCTGGTGGACAAGTTCATCTTTTTCATGAAAAGAAACAAGTGGGATGTAATGAAAGATATATTTTCCTTGTTTTTAATGACGGTAGTAATGGAAGTTCATTTTTTTGGTCTCATCCTTCTTTTTTTTTTAACAGTTTGTCACTTTACATACCATTAAAGAGTCCTGCATGTCTATGGAAAACAGAACAATCATGACTAGAAGGAGGGAGAGGTCAAAATAGTATTTATGAACCAGAACACAATCTGTTGAAAATAAAAAAAAAAACTTTTGATGTGGTTTGTATAGACAGAGAAAACCTGGAAAAGTCCTGAAATTTAACAAAAGGAGGGAATTTCAAGGCTTGAAATATAAAGAAAACTTGACAGTGAAGGAAAACTCCACTCTAAATTGACCGTAGGCGTGACTGTGATTGTGAATGGTTGTCTGTCTGTATGTGTTGGGCCTGCGATGGACTGGCTACCTGTCCGGGGTGAACCCTGCCTCTTGCCCGAAAGCCGCTGGGATAGGATCCAGCCCCCCCGCGATCCTTAACAGGAATAAGCGAAAGAAAATGGATGGATGGATGGATGGATATTTGTTTTACAAATATCTGAGTATTAAAGTACTTGTTGTTCTGTTCAGATAAACTGAGAATAACATATTAATAGCAATTTTTTTACAATGATATTGCATCAAATCATGTAGTTGGTCATGAAGTTTAGTTTAGTGGAATATATATATATATATATATATATATATATATATATATATATATATATATATATATATATATATAAAACTTTGACATGGACATCTCTGTATAAATTATTTCTCAAAGGCTTCAAAAAGTCATGGAAATGTGTTGGTATAGACATGTGTATGGACCCTATGGACATTTTACGGCAGCTTATTGAATTTTGATCATGTGAATGTTGGCCTCAGCAGTCAATCATGGCTTCACAGTTGTGCCTAAAAGCACATAATATTGTGTGTGTTTTTTTTACAGTATCTGGTTCAAGTAGTGCTTGATTTCTGATGTTATTTTTAATGTTTTTCACATATGAAAACATGCTTTGCATATGATTGAGTCACAAAGGTTAATATCTGACGAAATGCCGGGCACTAATAAAATGAAATGTCATTTTGGTGATTTTATTTCAAGAAAAAAATCTGTCAGAGGCATTGGTGAGTTTTGATTGTAAAATTAAGATATTATTCATATATGTGTGCTGCTTTAAATTTTCAACATTTTAAACTTTGCAATTGATGTCAGTCTTCAGTGAAATACAATGGTCTTTTATCTATGTATTTTTATTTATGTATTTTTGGGGTAACTTTGCATACGGATATGTAATTCATCTGTTATTTAATCGCCCTGCTGGACATCCTGGAAAAACTATGTGTAATTTATTGATTAAGGCATTATTATGTTTCATTTTATTTGTTGAGTGGCTTCCGATAGTCATTACTTGGATGTTGAAAGCAACAGAGAAGACAAAAATGTGTTGATATTTTATAATTGTCTCTTTTTTTCAGGATTTCATTACAAATACATAGAGACACAGTTAATTTAACTTCTGTCCTCACAACATGAGAAATACCTGGTACATACACACACTTGCAGGCAACAGATTGGTGATGGGAGTGAAGCCATAACCTTCCACTCCCTACCCACAATCCCTCTGGGGAATGCCCTTGCCAGCTGCTGCCACTGCCTCCATGACTGAGAAGCTGACACAAACACCTACACACACACCTACAGACATACACGTGCAAACACACACACACACAGGAAATTACAGAGAGACAAAATGAGACAGGAACATGGGATGAGAGGGAAGAAAGAATGAGCGAGGGAATGACATCAGGAATGAATGTGGTGAGAGAGGAAGAGAGACAACGAACAAGAGACAAAATCACAGAGGCGTTTCCCATTTGATTAGAGCACATTTCTCTGTTGGATTGTTGTGATTATGGAGGGTGACGGAGCCAGGTGATGGAGACATGCCAGCCATCACACACACACACACGCGCGCGCACACACACATATTTGATTTCATGACACTGAATGCAATCTCACACTTGATAACATGATAACATGATGTAACACAATACAAACACATGTGATACAGTATGAACAATGACAGCAAGTCAACACACAATGCAGGTGATGAGACAGTATGACCAAAGGCAACAGGTTGTCAGACAAACAAAGCATGGGAGAAAAATAAAACCACATCAGAAACCAGAGAGCATTCTGGAAGTACACCAGCCAAGTACATACAACATCATTTGATCCGTAGCTGATTGAGAAACTGATGGGCCAGGCTTGGACCAAAATAAAGAATTTAGATCAGTTTTGGACACTTGGTATCTTCCATTCATTTTTGTTTTTAGCAAAGCCTAAGTAATTATATTAAACAGAAAAAGGAACCAACACTATATTTTGGGCTACAAGGTCTTTGGTGGCGGGATTTGATAGATACATGACAATACTTGAACACAACAAAGAGGCTCTTTTCAGGTTTTAATTCATCAGATAGCCTTGCAAAGGATGGAGGACATCAAAACAAAAAGCTGTCATTAGAGAAGTTAACAGTGCTCACGCAGGGAAATTTACAACATGTAGATTTAGTCCTCAATGGTAGAATAGTGCTTGTCTCCAATCTGCTCAACTTGCACTCGGTTAGGAAAATGCAG